>NC_088800.1:60300097-60615685 GCF_011386835.1 Chrysemys picta bellii
GTGAATTCAAAGCAAAGGTTTCTCTCACCACATGCTTTAGCAGTCTTACTGGCTGGAATTCTTTCAGCCAGGATCCTTCCCACATTTCCTTGTCCTTCAAGTGTTGTTGATGCCATGGGCAGAGAGAAAGGGAGGAGTAGTTTGGCGCATTTGCTCTTTCCTTTTATAGTCATTTCTCTTGAGCAAGAACAATCTCCAGCTGAAGTTCAGGAGACCGAAGGTCTTGGGGGACAGGAATCTCCTGCTGTTTCTTTGCCAAAATGTAGGTTTTTCACTCTCCCCCTTTTTCCTGCTGTAGAATGGTCACTTAACCAGGTGATAGTTAATTTGATTTTGTTGGACACCTGGCTGAGGTATCATCTTGCTTTTTGAGGAACTGGTTTGTGCCGGCTTTATTAAACTTAGAAAACATCTCAGTAATGTTATACAGTAGAATCTTTAATAACTTTATATATAATGTTGCCTCACATAATTTACCAGGACAATAATGATCAGCAAATGAGTTTTCAAATGATACCTCACAAGACATACTTTGTACAAAATTTACCACAGTCCTGTAAAATGGGTGAACATGAGGGTACAAAGGTGTGTTACAATTTTGTTTTATATGTAACCATTTGTTTCCAATATTCTTACTCATTATCATTTGAATCTTGACTTGTTGATAATAAACGTATTCTTGTTTTCACTAACATCAAAGTGCTATGATGTTAGGCAAAGTGCTGGTGCACAGTTGAATCTTGAAAGCTGGTGTGTTCTGTTCCTTTGGGGACAGAAGACCTGGTATTTCTGTGAGTTGCCAGTGATGGGCTGGATATCTCATGGGAATTCTTAAAAGGGATTTAGGGACTGGGATGCATCTGCTGTTAACCTGCAAAGCAAAGAAAGGGCTACCATATCCTAGAAGAGAGTGCTTGAGTGACCACAAGGCTGGCAGTGTTGGGAAGCTGACACCCAGCTAAGCACAAGCAAGATATCTCACTCTGGAGACAGGTGGTAACAAAGTGACTCTCAGTCCTGGGTACCCCAAGAACTGCCACAAGAACAGACATGGCCATAGGATTAATGAATTATCCTATGTTCCTTTATTTTTTACTGCTGCCTGTAATCACTTCAGTAGTCTCCTTGAAAATAACACAACTCTCTGGGTGTATAAGGCTTGAAGGATCACACACACAACATCTGCAGTTGGTATCTGCAGAGTATAGCTGTTAATTTAATCAATTATTTATCTACTGCTGTAAATGTACACTGCACTGTAGGGATATTTGCAGACTGCAGCAAGGGCTTTTCCCAGGCAACTTCTGTTAACTGCTACACTTTCAGCCAGCGTGTGACCAAATTCAGAGGCAATGTGTAAGGTAGTGTGGACTGTGAAAGGATGCAAAGAATCTGAGAGTCTTCTGCCTTGGTGTAACTTATACAGTGAGGGGCTGGAAGCAAGGGAGTATCTGTAAAAGAAACTAACAGTGCGTGAACGTGTAAGTTAAAAGAGCATACTCCCTATTTTAACTGCAGCTTTTGGACTCTTGATGTGTAATTTAACACCCCCTTCAGACTCACTTAACCACAATAATCAATGAGTAATATGTACTGCTTTTCTGGGCATATTGCCTCTGAGTTGAGCCCATAGGCTCAAGTAAACTAATTCAGATTCATTCAACTCCAGTCTCTGAATGCAACTGTTCTTGTTCAAATACTGCCTTTAGTTACAAAAGCTGGATGTTAAACCGGTAATAACAGCCTTCTTTGTCTTTTTTGGGTGGGATGCCATAAGGCTTTAGCATATTAGAAAGGAGTTAACCCCTGCTGATCTAATGACTTCTTTGTTTTGACTGTCAACACAAAAGGGAAGTTGTTGGAAATAAAAGATCATCAATTATCCAATTAAATACAATGATATATTGGGTTTCTCAATTGTTCACTAGTGGAGCCAACTGGTTGTCCTATTGAAATTATTTGCAGTTATGTAAGCTCTTGAGAGATTCCTCAATAATAATTTGTTTTTAACTGTTTTTGTTGTATATATCACTTTTGCCAAGTTATTAGCAGCTCCATGCGTATCTTGAAGCTGTTTGATGTTTATAACTTGAGATCCTGTATGATCTTTGAACTAAATCTTTGAATGTCATATAAATCAGTGTGATAGATTATTTGGCCACAGGGATAGGGTGTCTGTGCGGGCAGGGGGGATGGGGAGGGAGAGAGAGAGAGAAAATGTGTTCTCATTTGTAGTAAATGATCCTATCTATAAATATAAATTATACAAAAAAAGTGGATGGATTCAAAGCCAGATTGAATGGGTTACTGCAGATGTGAGCTAAAGGACATATTTAAGTAAGTCAGTTTGTTAACAAGTTAGTGCACAAGCAGGTTTCTGCAACGGGGGGCGGGGGATAGTGGGAGAATGGTAAGTACTAATTTTACCTTAAATAAGCTGTTTGGTTAAGCAGGATCATAGAAAGGAGTCTGCTATTGAGCTGAAGTGTTTTATTTTAGACTTGTCCAAGATGCACTTACCCTTGTACTTATGCTCCTTCAAGAGGCTTCCATTTCTGTGGTGTTGAAGTGGGAGCGTTTTGAAGTAAGAGCCACTCAAAGTGAGAGTGGGCATAGAATTGACAGAAAATGGTGTTAGCTGATCTCTCATTAGACCTAAGCTTACCCAAGGACTCTCAGCTAAAGTTTTTACGATCTGTTATGATGAGTGATAACTTAGTAGATAAGACGAGGCCTCCTTGAGAGTAAAGTTAAGAATCCAGACTATTTTTGGAAATGTTTTGATCATTACAAAAATTTATAGAGCTGGGAAATGCTATGTGATGTACAATATAGCCTGTGGGGGAATAGTCAGTTTGGAATCAAAATTTGTAATCTAACACCTCCTTTAGCTGGTAGGTCCTGTAGGTCAGGATTATCGTTAGTAATTGGGCAGTGATGTTTGCTTTGTATAAGTAAGAATTGAATTCCGCTTGTGAATTAAAAAAAAAAATCCAACTTTGTTACTAATCGCTTCTATAAGCATAAAAATCAGGCCCAATTCCAGTGAGTACAGGGGAAAGTTGTTTAACTGTCCCACAAATGGATGCAAATGGAAACTGCATTTGCCCGTTCACGGTGTCACCCATTCGAAGCAGATTACTCCTTTTACATAAGTACAAATAAATTGCATAAGAAGGTTTAGCATAAGCAACAGTGATTGGTGACAGGGCTAGGGTTGCCAACTTTCTGATTGCAGACCACCCTTGCCTCACTCCAATGCCCTGCCCCCGCTCACTCCACACCCCCCCCTGCATTCCTCCCTTTCTCACTTTCACCGGGTGGGGGGTTGGGGTGCAGCAAGTTGTGAGGGCTCTGGCTGGGGGTGCAGACTCTGGTGTGGGGCCAGGGATGAAGGGTTGGGGATGCAGGAGTGCGGGAGGAGATGCAGGGTGTTGGCTCTGGGAGGGAGTTTGGGTGCAGGAAGGGGCTCAGGGCTGGAGCAGGGGGTTGGAGTGTGGGAGTGCAGGCTCTGGTGTGGGACTGGGGATGAGGGGTTTGGGGTGCAGGACGGGGCTCTGGGCTCTGGTTGAGGGGTCAGAGTGCAGGAGGAAATGTGGGGTGCGGGCTCTAGGAGAGAGTTTGGCGGTGGGAGGGGGCTCAGGGCTGGGGTTTGGGGTGAGGGTTGTGGGCCCTGGGTGGCACTTATCTCAGGTGGCTCTTGGAAGTGGCCGGCCTGTCCCAGCAACTTCTAGGCGGAGGTGCCACCAGGTGGCTTTGTGCGCCGCCCCTGCCTGCGGGCACCACCCCCACAGTGCCTGGCCAATGGGGGCTGCAGAGCCAGGGCTCGGGGCGGGGGCAGCGTGCAGAGCCTCTTCGGCCGTACCTACACGTAGGGGCCATAGAATCATGTTGGCTGCTTCCAGGAGCTGCACAATGCCAGGGTAGGCACGAAGCCTGCTTTAGTCCTCTGCACCACCTACCAGACTTTTAACAGCCTGGTCAGTGGTGCTGACTGGAGCCGCCAGGGTCCCTTTTCAACCAGGCGTTCTGGTTGAAAACCGGATGCTGGGCAACCCTAGACAGGACATATGCATATAAATATTTGAAGTGTGCCCTCTGTCCCCTGGTCCATGCCCTGGAAGGTCCTCCTAGGCTCCTATCATGGTCTCTTTGTGGTTTTTGCAGAAATACTGAACAAGAGCAAAGAATTTGTGCCTTGAGCTCCAACCATTGGCTGTAGGATTTCTGCTGGCTACCAAACTTACTCCATGTAATCTCTTTATTCTGCATCCTTCCTTCTTAACAAGACTGCAAGAGAAGTTTTGGTTCCGAAAATGGCTACCGCTGGTCATGATGTGCTAGGAGACAGCTTGGTTTTCATTTACCAGGCTGAGCTTGTGATGCTAGCAGTTAAGATAAATCGTGTTTTGAATTATAAGCTAAGTGAACTGGATATTGGACTCACTGACAGACTAAAAGTGGAACAACAGCTCACCACTTTTGCTGTTTGAAAGCACCTTTGAACCAGAGATGACCTGTGCCTGCCAATAGTGTGGAGGGAGAGGGGATGGGGTGGGGGGGGGGGGGGGGGGGGAGAATGACAGAGTGAAGGCGGCTGGCTTCAGCAGTGTTACTGAGCATGCTCAGTAAAAGCCAAGCAGCAAATCTGGAGGTGGGTGGGCACGTGACCCTGTATACCCTCCCATGCATCACCTTTGCTTTGAACTGAGACATATCTGAGGTATGCTTTCCCAACATGCTCTAAAACAGGGGTCGGCAACTTATGGCACGCGGCCCAAACACGGCACGCAAGCAGATTTTGAGTGGCACGCTGCTGCCTGCCGCGGTCCCAGTTCCCAGCCCCACTCAGCCCCCCCGCCCACCGCTCTCCCCTGTGGGGGCAGGAGGCAGAAGCTTGGTCCTGCAGCAGCCAAGCTTCCCCCTCCCCCGCTTCTTCCCCCAGTGTGGTGCTTTCCTGCCCCTCCTCCTCTCCTTCCCTGTGCCGATCAGCTGATGGCCCTTGCGAGGGGGAGGGGGATGAGTGGCAGTGTGCTTGCTGCTCTATAGAGGAGGCAGAGAAGAGGTAGGAATGGGGCCTTGGGGAAGGGGGTGGAACAGGGCATATTCCTTCCAGCCCCCTGCCTTGAGCCGCTCAGGGCAGGGAGCACCCCCATGAGCCGAGCACCCCAGCCCTCTGCCCTGAACCCCCCCACACACACCCTTCTGCCCTGCACCTCCACACACCCCCAGCCCTCTGCCCTGACCCCTGAACTCTCCCCCACACCCAGCCTTCTGCCCTGCACCTCCACACACCCCCAGCCCTCTGCCCTGACCCCTGAACTCTCCCCCACACCCAGCCTTCTGCCCTGCAACCCCCACACCCCCAGCCCTCTGCCCTGACCCTTGAAATCCCCCCACACCCAGCCTTCTGCCCTGCACCCCCACACACACCCAGCCCTCTGCCCTGACCCCTGAACCCCCACACACACCCAACCTTCTGCCCTGCACCTCCACACACCCCCTAGCCCTCTGTCCTGACCCCTGAACCTCCCCACACACCCAGCCTTCTGCCCTACAACCCCCATGCCCCCCAGCCCTCTGCCCTGACCTCTGACCCCCCCCAGGTCTGGGGTCCCGGCTCTGCTGGCCCCTTGTCAGTCGGCGTCCTGGCCGCAGGCCCCACTCAGCCCGCTGCCGGCCTAGGCGAACAGAACCCCAGGCTGGCAGTGGGCTGAGCAGGCTGGCAGCATAAGATCAGCATTTTATTTAATTTTAAATGAAGCTTCTTAAACATTTTGAAAACCTTGTTTACTTTACATACAACAATAGTTTAGTTAGATAATATAGACTTACAGAGAGAGACCTTCTAAAAAACATTAAAATGTATTACCGGCACGCGAAACCTTAAATTAAAGTGAATAAATGTAGACTCAGCACACCACTTCTGAAAGGTTGCCTACCCCTGCTCTAAAACAATGTGGATCAAAGACTTCCCTGAAATTTTGCTTTATAAACAGAGAAATGATGGATAACCTATCATAAAGTTCTTAGATCAAGCCTGGTCTCCAGGCTTGGCCTCTCCTAGAGTCATTACCTAAAGACTTATCAGTCCACACCATAGATCCTCTCTCTGTAGATAGCCACTCCAAATATCTAGGTGGAGAAACAAGCGGGCTAACACTTCCAACCAGTTACATCATCCAGTTCTGATTACATACAATATTGTTCACTCTTTTCCTTATGCATGAAAATATCATTACTTCAGATAATTCTGGACAGATAATTCTTTACCATGATTTAAGATGCTCTTAATTGCTTTACTGAAGGAAGATAGAACACCTTTTAACCAAACAGCTGAGCGATTTGCTATGACAATTCTGCCACTATGCATTCACTTAATTTCCAATTAATCAAACATTCAATAAATCATTAGTATAATTACACCTGCTCAGATATTCCTACCCCAGCACATTAGCTATGCTCAGGCAGACTCCTTAACTGGCTGTGTGGATGGATTCATTTGTCTGACCCAGTTGGTTGCACGTCCTTGCTCCTTGTGAGCCTTGTGAAATGATGGGCCAGAAGTTTTAATTATTTATAGCACCACAAGTTTGCTTGATTTTCCTTTCTTACTTCTCACTTGAATGCGCCTACAGCAACCTAAAACAAACATCACTGTAACAGTGACTGGTTAATTTCTGAAGCTTTTTTAATCATTTTCATTCCCCTACTGTGCCACTTTTCTAATTACACTATCTCCCCAGGTGTGCAATAATTCCCTCATCACCATATATCTCAACCACAGATTATTAAAATAATATAGCTTGTGTCATATAAATGTAACAGAAAGTATCTTAAAGATGCTTTATTGAAAGCCAGTAAATTGGTTCATCAGACTAATGTTTTAGGACCTTGTTTTTAAAGGGTTGCACAAGTATAAACCCACTGAATTACTGCCGTAGTTTCACACAAATTGATGTGATTTTTTTTTTTGGCACATAACTAAGCAAAAGACACATCTGAGAGGAAAATTTGCAAGCATTAAAGAACTGACCCTCACAACACCCATGTGAGAGGTAGGTAAGTATTTTTATCTATCTTCTTTGTACAGAGGGGAATCTGAGACACTGTGTGTGTATGACTTGCCTCAGGTCCCATGGCAAGTGTGTGGCATGAACGGGATTACTCAGTACTGAGATCACCTTACTCTTAGTCCCATGCTCTAGGCATTAAATCATGCTTAGATGGGTGATTTGCTGTTATGCCCTTTGACAGGGTTGTAGCTCACCGCTGTGGCGCCTCCTCCTGGTCGTCTTGGGGAATTGGCTCAAACCAGTAGGGCGCCTCTTCGGGTGGCGTCCCGCCTGTCGTTCCACCTGCGTTGGGTGCGTGGACTTGCGTCACCCTCAATGTACGGAGTCCTCTTCTGGAGCATTGTCCTCCGACAGTGTCCCTTTTGCCTCTTCACACCCCCTTCCGGGGGGGGCGGTAAACAACAGCCCCACACCTTCGAGTCCGATCCTCACCGTCCAGGACCTGGTGTGGTTCTGACCGGCCGCTCCCTGCGGCCCGTGGCTGTGCGTGGGGTAGCACAGCAAACAAAGGGGGGGAAAAGGAGGGGGGGGACTCAGGCCCACCCACTACTCTGAGTCCCGGTCCAGAGGCCCTCGGGTGACAGTCTCCCTGTCTTTCTTCTCTTTCCTCCTCTGACTATCCCTCTGGACCGCTTCCCCAACAGCCCTTCGCTACGCTAGGCCTCCTCCTCCCAGGCCTGCCGCCTAGCAGGCTAGGGAGTAGGGCCTTCTCCCATTCTCTCAGGCTGGCCTGCACTGTGCTGTCCGTGGTGCTGGCCTTCCAGCTCTGGAGACAGACCTTCCCCTCTGAAGGCCTGGGACAGACTGATTGCTCCTGCTCTGGGCAGTCTTTTATATGGCTGAGGCGGGCCCTGATTGGCTGGCCCCAATCTGCCTTCTGATTGGCCCTCTGTAAGCCCTTCCCTGATTGGTTGGGTGGCTGCGCAGGCGCCTAGGCCTGCTGCAGCCCACCCTCTCTGGGTGTGGGGCAATCGCCCCACCACATGCCCCAAGTAAACAATGCAGAGCATGCAGCAGCTGGCACATTCAATAACCTGAAACATTGGGATCTGAGTGTCAGTGGAAGCGCTTTATTTTAGATATTTACTTTGGTTCTATTCCTTTACGAATTGTCTCACCTAGTGAGTGTTCAGTTTTTCTTTTGGTATACGTATTGTAGGCGATTCATAATATTTTACTCCCTGGATGGGTGAGATCTTGAGAATTAACTGAAGGTTTCATGACTTAGCTAATAAGGAAAATGAGTTATCTGTCCCTGGGCAATCCATTCCATATTCTGTTTATGCTTTCTTGTTTCCTTTCACCAAATAGACTTTTCACAGCATTAAGGGGAAATTATTTAAGCTAGCAGGGAAAATACATGAAAGAATCTATGGGTATGTCTACACTATGAAATTAGGTCGAATTTATAGAAGCCGGTTTTATAGATATCGGTTTTATACAGTCGATTGTGTGTGTCCCCACATAAAATGCTCTAAGTGCATGAAGTCGGTGGACCGCATCCACAGGACCGAGGCTAGCGTCGACTTCCGGAGCGTTGCACTGTGGGTAGCTATCCCACAGTTCCCGCAGTCTCCGCCACCCATTGGAATTCTGGGTTGAGATCCCAATGCCTGATGATGCAAAATGGTGTCGCGGGGGGTTCTGGGTACATGTCGTCAGGCCCCTCCCCCTCTGTCAGAGCAATGGCAGACAATCAATTCGCGCCTTTTTACCTGGGTTACCTGTGCAGACAACATACCACGGCAAGCATGGAGCCCGCTCAGCTCAGCTCAGCTCAGCTCACTGTCACCATATGTCATTTGGGTGCCGGCAGACTTGGTACTGCATTGCTACACAGCAGCAGCTAATTGCCTTTTGGCAGTAGACGGTGCAGTATGACTGGTAGCCTTCATCGGCTATCTGGGTGCTGGCACACGTGGGGCTGCATTGCTACACAGCAGCAGCCCCTTGCCTTTTGGCAGTAGATGGTGTATTACGACTGGTATCTGTCATCGTTGTATTCCAGTTCAATCAGAGGCACCTGGGCAGACATGCCTTGTCTCCTGGAGACTCAGTCCTGCCGGCAGTCCTATTGAACCGTCTTGATGATGGCTAGCTGTCGTAGTACAGTATCTTCTGCCAAGCACCCAGAAGATCCCGAGGGCTATCAGTCATGCTGCACCGTCTGCTGCCAGCTTAAGATGTAAAAAATAGATGTATTAATTTGCTTCCCCCTCCCTCTGTGAAGTCAACGGCCTGCTAAACCCAGGGTTTTGAGTTCACTCTTTGAGGGGGTCATTCTGTGTGACAGTTGTTTGTGATTCTCCCTGATGCACAGCCACCTTTGTTGATTTTAATTCCCTGTACCTGTACGCCATGTCGTCAGTCGCCCCTCCCTCCGTCAGTTTAGCGCGTCTTTTCAGACCAGACGCCATAGCACTGGGATCATGGAGCCCGCTCAGATTACCACGGCAATTATGAGCACTATGAACACCACGCGCATTGTCCTGGAGTATATGCAGAGCCAGGACATGCCAAAGCAAAACCAGGACCAGTCGAGGAGGCCATTGCAGCGCGGCGACGAGAGTGATGAGGAAATTGACATGGACATAGACCTCTCACAAAGTACGGGCCCCAGCAATGTGAAAATCATGGTGTTACTGGGGCAGGTTCATGGTGTGGAACGCCGATTCTGGGCCCGGGAAAGAAGCACAGACTGGTGGGACCGCATCGTGTTGCAGGTGTGGGACAATTCCCAGTGGCTGCGAAACTTTCGCATGCGTAAGGGCACTTTCATGGAACTTTGAGACTTGCTTTCCCCTGCCCTGAAGCGCCAGAATACCAGGATGAGAGCAGCCCTCACAGTTGAGAAGCGAGTGGCGATAGCCCTGTGGAAGCTTGCAATGCCAGACAGCTACAGGTCAGTCGGGAATCAATTTGGAGTGGGCAAATCTACTGTGGGGGCTGCTGTGATCCAAGTTGCCAGAGCAATCAAAGACCTGGTGATATCAAGGGTAGTGACTCTGGGAAATATGCAGGTCATAGTGGATGGCTTTGTTGCAATGGGATTCCCAAACTGTGGTGGGGCGATAGACGGAACCCATATCCCTATCTTGTCACCGGAGCACCAAGCCACCGAGTACATAAACCGCAAGGGGTATTTTCAATGCTGCTGCAAGACCTGGTGGATCACAAGGGACGTTTCACTAACATCAACGTGGGCTGGCCGGGAAAGGTACATGATGCTCACGTCTTCAGGCACTCTTGTTTGTTTCAAAAGCTGGAGGAAGGGACTTTCTTCCCGGACCAGAAAATAACCATTGGGGATGTTGAAATGCCTATTGTGATCCTTGGGGACCCAACCTACCCCTTAATGCCATGGCTCATGAAGCCGTACACAGGCAGCCTCGACAGTAGTCAGGACCTGTTCAACTATAGGCTGAGCAAGTGCCGAATGGTGGTGGAATGTGCATTTGGACGTTTAAAAGCGCGCTGGCGCAGCTTACTGACTCGGATAGACCTCAGCGAAACCAATACCCCATTGTTATTGCTGCTTGCTGTGCGCTCCACAATATCTGTGAGAGTAAGAGAGAGACATTTCTGGTGGGGTGGGAGGTTGAGGCAAATCGCCTGGCCGCTGATTACGTGCAGCCAGACACCAGGGCGGTTAGAAGACTACAGCAGGGGGCGGTGCGCATCAGAGAAGCTTTGAAAACCAGTTTTGTGACTGGCCAGGCTATGGTGTGAAACTTCTGTTTGTTTCTCCTTGATGAACCCTCCGCCGCGCCCCCCCCCCCCGTTCACTCTACTTCCCTGTAAACCAACCACCCCACCCTCCCCTCCCCCCTTCGAGCACCGCTTGCAGAGGAAATAAAGTCATTGTTACTTCACATTCATGCATTCTTTATTAATTCATCACACAACTAGGGGGATAATTGCCAAGGTAGCCCGGGATGGGTCGGGGAGGAGGGAAGGAAAAGGACACACTGCAGTTTAAAACTTTAAAACTTTAACACTTATTGAAGGCCAGCCTTCCGATGCTCGGGCAATCATCTGGGGTGGAGTGACGGGGTGGCCGGAGGCCCCCCCACCATGTTCTTGGGTGTCTGGGTGAGGAGGCAATGGGACTTGGGGAGGAGGGCTGTTGGTTACACAGGGGCTGTAGTGGCGGTCCCTACTCCTGCTGCCTTTCCTGCAGCTCAACCATACGCCGGAGCATATTAGTTTGATGCTCCAGCAGCCAGAGCATCGACTCTTGCCTTCTGTCTGCAAGCTGACACCACCTATCATCTTCAGCCCGCCACTTGCTCTGTTCAGCCCGCGATTCATCCCGCCACCTCTCCTCTTGTTCAAATTGTGCTTTTTTGCACTCTGACATTGACTGCCTCCAAGCATTCAGCTGTGCTCTTTCAGCGTGGGAGGACAACTGGAGCTCCGTGAACATATCATCCCGAGTCTGCCGTTTTCTCCTTCTAATCTTCGCTAGCCTCTGCGAAGGAGAAACATTTGCAGCTGGTGGAGGAGAAGGGAGAGGTGGTTAAAAAGACACATTTTAGAGAACAATGGGTACATGTTAAATTTTGCTGTTCACATTACACAGCACATGTGCTTTCGTTACAAGGTCGCATTTTTCCTCTTATATTGAGGGCCTGCCGGTTTGGTGTGAGAGATCACTCACGCAGTGCCAGGCAGCAGAATTCGGCTTGCAGGCAGCCATGGTAAGCCACAGTGTTTTGGCTTTTTTAACCTTCATAACATGTGGGAATGGTTTCAAACAGCAGCGCCCTCATTTCCCATACCAAGGACCCATTGGGTTGGCCATTTAAAATGGGTTTGCAATGTAAAAGGAGGGGCTGGGGTTTCCGGATTAACATGCAGCACAAACCCAACTACCCCCCCCCCCACACACACACACACAATTCTCTGGGATGATCACTTCACCCCTCCCCCCCACCGCATGGCTAACAGCGGGGAACATTTCTGTTCAGCCGAGCAGGAACGGGCACCTCTGAATGTCCCTTTAATAAAATCACCCCATTTCAACCATGTGACCGTGAATGATATCACTGTCCTGAGGATAACAAAGAGAGATAAGGAATGGATGTTGTCTGCATGGCAGCAGACACCGGGACCATACGCTGCCATGCTTTGTTATGCAATGATTCCAGACTACGTGCTACTGGCCTGGCGTGGTAAAGTGTCCTACCGTGGCGGACGGGATAAGGCAGCCCTCCCCAGAAACCTTTTGCAAAGGCTTTGGGAGTACATGAAGGAGAGCTTTCTGGAGATGTCCTTGGAGGATTTCCACTCCATCCCCATACATGTTAACAGACTTTTCCAGTAGCTGTACTGGCCGCGATTGCCAGGGCAAATTAATCATTAAACACGCTTGCTTTTAAACCATGTGTAATATTTACAAAGGTACACTCACCAGAAGTCCCTTGTGTGCCCTCACGGTCTGGGAGCACGCCTTGAGTGAGTTCGGGGGTGACTGGTTCCAGGTCCAGGGTGATAAACATATCCTGGCTGTTGGGGAAACCAGTTTCTCTGCTTCCTTGCTGTGAGCTATCTTCATTGTCTTCATCATCATCATCTTCCGCATACCCCGAACCCACTTCCCTGTTGCGTATTTCTCCATTGACGGAGTCAAAGCACACGGTTGGGGTAGTGGTGGCTGCACCCCCTAGAATGGCATGCAGCTCCACGTAGAAGCGGCATGTTTGCGGCTCTGCCCCGAACCTTCCGTTTGCCTCTCTGGCTTTGTGGTAGGCTTGCCTTAGCTCCTTAATTTTCACGCGGCACTGCTGTGCATCCCTGTTATGGCCTCTATCCTTCATGGCCTTTGAGCCCTTTTCTAATATTTTGCCATTTCTTTTACGGCTATGGAGTTCAGCTAGCACTGATTCGTCTCCCCATATGGCGAGCAGATCCCGTATCTCCCGTTCTGTCCATGCTGGAGCTCTTTTGCGATCCTGGGACTCCGTCATGGTTACCTGTGCTGATGAGCTCTGCGTGGTCACCTGTGCTCTCCACGCTGGGCAAATAGGAAATGAAATTCAAAAGTTCGCGGGAGTTTTCCTGTCTACCTGGTCAGTGCATCTGAGTTGAGAGTGCTGTCCAGAGCGGTCACAATGAAGCACTGTGGGATAGCTCCCGGAGGCCAATAACGTTGAATTCCGTCCACACTACCCCAAATCTGACCCGCAAAGGCCGATTTTAGCGCTAATCCCCTCGTCGGAGGTGGAGTAAAGAAACCAGTTTAAAGGGCCTTTTAAGTCGAAAGAAAGGGCTTCGTCGTGTGGACGTGTCCAGGCTTAATTCGATTTAACGCTGCTAAATTCGACCTAAACTCGTAGTGTAGACCAGGCCTATTTGAAATCCTTTTCAGAGAAAGTTACACTATTTGGACATTATTGTAATTACTCAAACATTTGTCAAGTTTATCTTATCTTAAATAAGCCCTTTCTTCAGCCCTTTCAACATACTCCAGGAAAGGGAGAGATGCCCCTGCAGGTCACCACCTCTCTCTGTCCCTCTTTAATCTAGTGTGTGGTTCTCAATGACCACCACAGCTTAGGAACAGTTTTCTTAGAGTATGAGAAATGGGGGATGAAAAGTGTTTCTTTATTGATGAAAGTTGGTATATTTCTTGTTCTTCAATCTCTGTTTCAGATTATAAACAATAGAGATGAGGTTGTATTTGTATTTTGACTATACAAGTGTTTTGTAGACAAATTTATCCCATGAGATTGACCTTTGTTCTTTCATCATGTCAGATTAACTGTGCTATTTGTCTAGCCTTTCTGTTCCAGTTCCATCTGTCTCAAACTTTACCACATCCCCAAAATCCAGAACAGTTTTCCCAAATCAGGAATCCGAGGGCTGCAGCTTTATTGCAGTTCATTATAAATAACTTATGTGATTAAACATAACAAGCCAGAAAATTAGCCATAATAAACAAGGGCTCAGTTTGTAGTTGGCTGGGGAGAAAGTCATAGCCCTTTAGAGGTCTTATACCTTCACCAGTTTAAACGGTGGTATAAAACTTCACCTGCCATATCATTGCAAGCTCCTTTACAGCAGATCCCTCCAAGGTTTAGCACAATGTTAGCTCAGTCATGCCTTGCTGCTCAAGTACATAGCATGCCTTTTTTTTTCTTTTTTTTTTTTTTTTTTTCTTTCTGAGGTTTCATTCCTTCTGTGGAGAAATTTTGAAAGAAAACCCATCTGTTTAGCACACCCACATTCAGGACTACACCGGCATGGTCAAGTTTTGGTTTTAATCCCCCTAATTAGACAAGTGATTAGTATTATCTGAAAAGTATCCATTTTATTTTGTAATTTATGGTGCTAAAATAGAAAATGAATTGACTGTTATATATCATCAGCAATTTTATTTGTCAAATAGGTTTTGCAATTTTACAGAGTGCAGTTCTAAACATTTAGAACTTCGTGTGATAATCTGATTAATTAAAAAAGTCCATTAGATTGAAAAGTATCATAATGTTTTACTTTGGGAAATGTAACAATTTTTTATGAGCAGTGCTCTGTGGATGAATTTATCAGCTGAAAAGTGTCTGCTGGATCTGACAAGTGACAAAACAGTTTGACTCCCGGTTCACATTTTCAGAACTACATTGTTACTTATTGATGAATGTGACTGACAAGCACATTAATGTACAGTCTAATCTGGAGGTTTTTACTGTATGTCTACCGCTGATTTGAAATACATACAGGACTTATGGTACATCTGAATGTAATTAAAGATTTAATAGCATTTGGTTATATACTGGGCATGGAAACCTTGTTTTGCATGCATTTACTTTATGAAATGGTATTCACATAAGTGACTCCCTACATAAAGTAAATGTTAGTCAATTTATACACTTTCTGTGTTACATACAAACTATATTCAACACAAATGTACAGAGGGTTGATGCTCCTGTTCAGCCAAGCTCCCACTAAGGGGTCTGATACAAGGAAGTCTTGGTGTTGTGGTTTTCTTCTCAGCCGTGTCCTGACCATTCCCTGGCATAATATCTCTACAAGGTGATGACTGGCACATTAGCCACTTTCTCTACCCCTGCCACCTTTATATCAGTAGAGAGTTTGCCTCCACCAGGGTAATTCTTTGTTGGTCATTTACAGCTGGAATCCGTCCATGTTGTGGGCCTGAGCGATGGAAAGGGAATGGACTGTAACAGAGGATCTAGACGAGAATAACTGGTGCTGGGCAGAGTAAAACCAAAAGCATTTTATTTCCGAGGGTTATTGATTAAGGCACAATTCATTGCCTTCAGTTTAATGTACCATCTTTTATGTGATGGATATGTGTGAGTATGAAGTTGCCCTTTGATAGCTGAATGGACAGAAGACCTATATTGTTGCTACTGGCTAAAGGAGCTTTCTTTTAGCTCAAGTGATGGAGGCCTCTGCCTGAAACTATAGTATCAAGGTTCAGTGTGAATGTTTAATATATTAATTGCCTGTTGCCAGCACCACGTTACCATCGCTCATCCACGATAGATGTGCCATTCACAGAGGTGTATCACTTGCATGTTCCTATACCTGGCCGTGGACCCAAACAACCTTAAGTCCACCTTGTGGTAACACCAGGCAATAGCTATATAATTATGATGAAGGAATTTTAATGTTTGTCCCAAATTAGATTAAACCATTTTTAAAAGATGCATTAGATTCCCCTCGCCTCCCCATTCAGGCCTCGTGGTCATAAGCTATGGCCACGAGGCCTGATTGTCCCATTACACGGAAAAACTGATTTTAGGGTATTGTAAGGTTTGCTTCCTATGAAGCACACTAAAATGAGTCTGAGTCCAGAACTCAGTTATCCAGAGATCTGCTAGAAGCCCTGTGCTTCCACACTGCCTCCTGGTACCCATCTTTCCCTACTGCTACCTGACACAGGAACCTCAAAAAGTGATGTTCCACATCCTTGAGGCTGCCAACATAAAAGTTAGCATAATACACGCAGATTGCCAACTCATATAGGGGCCTAGAGTAGATGTTACATGTAATTCACCCCTCCATGCCTCTTTCTCTCTCGAACATGGCCAATCACTTCTCAGTTTGCAGATTCTCATTCCTTTGGAGAGAGGCTAGAGTATTAAGGGAAAGGAGATATGATGCTCCCTAGGCAGCACTCCCCAGTTCCTCATAGGTAAGGTGAAAATGTGTATATGGAAGGCTGTTGTATACATGGATCTAGAAGGAATGATCAGTCCTAGTATCCTGTGTTTTAAAGTGCATTCTACCTCCACCTTCTCCAACACCCTTCACCTCCCATTTTAACACTGCCGGGTCCCGTGGTTTGAATATAAAATCAGCATATGGAGAGGGAGGAGGGACACTTCCTGTTCTAGCTTACTTTATTTTCCAATGTTACCACCAAATGTTTTTTTCCAGAGATGCCAAAGGTCTCCTGTTTGTTTTTGTCATTTTTTTTTTAAACTGGAAGGGACCTTGAAAGGTCATCAAGTCCAGCCCTCTGCCTTCACTAGCAGGACCAAGTACTGGCTTTTGCCCCAGATCCCTAAGTGGCCCCCTTAAGGATTGAACTCACAACCCTGGGTTTAGCAGGCTAATGCTCAAACCACTGAGCTATCCCTCCCCCCATTAAAAAGAACAAACAAACAAAAGTTGTTGAAGGGCAATAGGCATGCTGGAATCTGCCAGAGATCCATAGTTTGTATTGTGCGTAACTGTCTCATGGAAGCCTGGAGAATCTTACATTCTGCACTGCACCAGGAGCGAACTATCTCATCTGCAGTACCTGTAAGAACTCCTTATTTTATATTGATCATGTTAAGTGGACAGTAAGTATAATGTAAAAGCAGGATAAATACATGATACTTGCCTTCTAAATTAGAGAACAGGCTTTGCAGTAATAACTTTAGAGACTAATAAATGCAGTAACTTAAATGTTTTTAATTAATAAAACACTTACTATTTTTGTATCACATAATTAGATTTCTGCAAGAAATCTAAATTGAGGGCGCTAGTCATCAATGCAGCCTGAATTATGCATACAGAGCTTCGTTTTTACATTGTTTTTCTGTGCAGCATGATGGGTGTGTTGGCTACTGTATTCATCAGCAAGAAATCCAAAAAGCATTCTAACATCTGTGCGAAGTGTGAGCACCCTCATACTTGAGTGAATATTTCTAATATGGCATGAGCAGCCTGGTGAGTAGTGTAATTTTTGTGCACTTTTATACTTTATTTGCAAAGGCAGAGGCAGTGTCTCTCAGTACAGAATGGATAGGAATTGATTGATTTCATGGCAGAGGGCGGAAGGTTACCACTTACTCTATTGATGATCCTGCTGCTGCTGATTTTTATAACCTAAAATAGTCTCTCACCTCTAATGCTGTTGCACTAAGGTTCTAGGGCATGCACTCCATACCTTCATCTGCTAGGGTAAAGAGAGTTAACCTCATCCCAAAGGGCAGAACTCTTTGTTTAGGTGCTCACAAAATGCTGCTACTGCAACCATAGCTCTAGCCTTGAAGGGAATTACAAACAAAATTGAATGGGGTTGGGAACAAGATCCTAACTCATTACTTTGTGATGCTCTAGAAAGGACATGAAGGAACTCAAATATAGGGGCAACGCAGGATTTTCCTTACAATGACTATAATCAGTGGCAATAAATATCAAGTAGATGGGGGAAATGGACAGGCTTGATGACAGAAAACACATTTGTGCCAAATGACTGAGAAAGTAGTTTGACGCACATTTCATTCGGGTAAAAATATTGTATCCGTAATGCTGACATAGTCAGGTGGAAGCTTGACAATATCAAGCTGTCTACCACGTAAGTGCCAGTTGTTCAAGTGAGACCTGCTGAGGGGCCAGTCTAATTTGGGCACCTGGCTTTTTCAAAAGCTGTCTGTTTTCATTTATTTGTCTCCCCCTTTCATTTATGCATCAGCATGTATTGTTCATCTATGCTGCTCTTATTTCCTTATCACTAGTCCACAAACACTTCCTCACTCCAATTCATTGCAAGGAACATGTGCTAATAAATATCATGTCAGTTACATGGACAAGACATGCTTTGTGTTTTATAGTCAGTGTTTCAGTCTGGAAGAAGTTTATGAACGTGGCCAATGGGAATTGTTTACGTTTTTAAGCAAAATCTTTTTTTTTTATTTCCCAGAGCACTGGTACTGAAATATCTGTACAGATATTTTATATATATATATATATATATATATATACACGTGCACACACACAATTTGCATATCCTAGGATTAGTGTTGTGGAGAAAAGAATACATATTTTACAGTATAAGGGGAAAATGGTGAGTAATTCCACTCGTTTCACAAGTAACATTTAATATTCTAACCATCAAAAGGAAAAACCTTGTGTCCTAATGTATATAATGTTGTGTTTTGGCTAAGTTGTTTTAAGGAAAGAAAACACATTGTGCTTCTAAGACACTTATACAAAGACAGCACGTAAGGAGTATGCAGTGTTGAAGCCGTGTTGGTCCCAGGATATTACAGAAACAAAGTAGATGGGGTAATACCTTTTATTGGACTAACATCTGTTGGTGGAAATTACAAGCTTTCAAGCTTACACAGAGTGACGTCTGGGCAGAACCTGAAGAAGAGGTCTGTGTACACTCGAAAGCTTGTCTCTCTCACCAACAGAAGTTGATCCAATAAAAGATATTATCCACCTTGTCTCTACAAAATAGGGGAGTCGTACAGAAAAGCCCTGAACAAAATTTAAAATAAACTAACAAAAAACACAACGTTATACATGTTAGGACACAAAGTTGTTTTTCCCTTTTGATGGTTAGAATGTTAAATGTCAGCTGTGATTAAGATAAATGTGTTGCCTTATTACAACTCATTATGCACCATTTCTCTTCCTTTTTCAGAAGAACACTAGATTTTTCTGATGTTTACAACTCTTTGTAAATCATCTTGCCACATAACAGCTCTAGCTAATGAACATTTTTTTTTGAGAGAAACAAAGAATCAGTCAAGTTTTTAGCACCTTATAGTCATCATGACAGCTTCTTAACTCTTGTCAGTAACAAAAATCAACCATTCTGCATGTAAAGGGAGAGGGAGGCTGTCTCTTACATGGCATAAGTACACTTTTTGCACAACTATGTGATTGACTATTAAAAAGAACACATAATGTTGTTTTACCAAACCAGGAGGGGGCAGTAAATTTCTTTTTCTGTTAAAAATGGCTCCAATATTATCGTTACAGAAGTCTCCACACTTCTCTGCTGCATTTAGAAATGGCCATTTTCTGTAAGAAACAAATATCTTTACTACATGCTTTCTTGCAGATTTTTAATCACTGATACTGTTTTTAATTATCTTTTCAAGACAGTATTTGGATTGGTTTTTGTTTTGTTTTTTAATAAATGGGAGAATGATCAGGACTCTCAAACAGTAATTTATATCTTTCAACTTAGATATAATCAAAATGATCTCAAAGGGAAAAGGCATTTTAACTGTTTTGAATACTCCTTTCACATACATTTTTATGCTTCGGTTTTATCCATCCTATGGACATTACTGTTTGGTCTGCAGTACCAACGGCTGAACTCTAGATCCAATGTGTATTCCCTCATGATTCATTAATCACCCTAGACAGAGTAAATTACCCTTCCAAGACTGCATGTGTGTACACAGATTGGAACCAGGGTGATGCTAAATGTCTGCCTCAACTTGCAAGTTTACTTTTCTCAATTTGTGTGACATTAACTTGAAGGGGGAAAAAAATCTGCAATCTGCACCCATTCACTTAATTTCTCAGACTAGTTGTATGTGTCACTCTAGGATGGGTTGGGAGTGGAATAAAAATTATTATTGTATTATATATATAAATTATCATAAAGTATAAATGAGAAGGTGAACAAAAGGCAAATCCATTGCTAATAATGCCACTCATAGCAGTACAGCAAGCCTCCACTGTAGGGTTTTTTCTTCTCTTTTTGCTTTTGGGCACTAAACAGAGAGTTTGGGCACAATTAAGTGGGTTATAAACTAATTACCAAGCCACTTCAGTTGTGAAGAGCAGAAACTCTTATCACAGTTCTCAAGAACTTTATTTTAATGAATAATCTTTGTTGGTCCACAAATCCAGCCCAGAATAAAAAAAAGCTGATGCTATGTTTTTAATGCATCCCTGACATTCTAAAACATAAGGAAACTGATTTTATTTTGAACTTTTAGGATTAAGTCCGTCTTATTTATAGTTTTGAGGCTGTGTTTTTGCATCTCGCAGTTCAAGTCAAAATCTTCCTTTCTGGACAAGACAGCCGTCCTCACCCACAATAAAATATAAATTGTCTTAATTATTAAGTTACTTATTTAGTGTTTTTTCCATTTCACTCTGTGTACGTGTGAAGAATTAATTACCTGACTTATGGTAAAATACTGTTAAAATTCAGGCTTTAATATAAATATTTAGTTGGCAGAGAAGACACAAAATCCAGGGTGAAATTCTGGCCCCATTGAAGTCAGTGGGAGCTATGCCATTGACTTCAGGGGGATCAGAATTCTACCCCAGGTTTATACAGTGGGACACTAAATGTAAGGTACACATTGTGGAATAACAATACTTGTAGAACTGGAGACTTTAAAAATGTAGCAGTTTGTCCATACTATATCACATATGTGGAAAAAGAGAGTGAGAACTGTGTTGTTCTCCGACAATTATAATTGCAGAACTATGAATATGCAGTTGGAAAAAATGGCTGTTTTCAAAAACAAAAAATGAGCACCAAACATCATGACAATGAAATACAATGAAACACAAGCCAGACACTAAGACCAATTATGAAGTATCAACACAAGATTTAAAAGTTCTGGTACACTGATATCCTTTTATTCACCATAGAAAGTAATTATTGTTTTCATTTAAACTGGACAGCTAAAAAATAGGGATCACTGAAGAATTAGACTTAAAAAAAACCTTGAAAATTATTTTGTCCATTTGGCACCTTGCAGCCTCTTCACCCAAGAAATAGTGTTTCCATTGAGTTCACAACTTGTCTTCCTCACTGTATACATTTTTGAATTGCAGTTATGAAAAATAACTTGTCCCTAAAATAGAGTGAATTTACTCGATTTTATAAAAACTCTGGATCAGACTAATCCTATGTCCCTCAAAGCCAATGGCAAACCTCCCTTTATTTTCAGTGATGCAGGATAAGAAGCCCAGATTCTGATCTCAGTTACTTCAAACTTTATAATTGTGGAACTTTGCTTAAGTCATTAGAGTTTTCTCCCTGGTTTACATCTGTGTAACTGAGGACACAATATATCCCTGATTTAAGAAAAAACCATCAACATGAAAAAAGTAACAAACAACAACCTTTTGTTATGTACACATTAACTTAATATTATATATTAATCACTTTATATTTGTTTTATTAGATTAAAAAGAAACCTAAAGCGCACTTGCTAAAGAGTGTCATTTGTAGTCATCTAATTAATCTAATAATTTTAAAACATACACCTTATTTGCTCCACGTTACAGAGAAGAAAACCTTTCAGGTCAGCTACCAAAATCAGAAAATATGAACATATTGGATTACACGGATTAATAAGAAAGTGCCTG
Source organism: Chrysemys picta bellii (assembly GCF_011386835.1). Taxonomy (NCBI): domain Eukaryota; kingdom Metazoa; phylum Chordata; order Testudines; family Emydidae; genus Chrysemys; species Chrysemys picta. The sequence goes on from NC_088800.1 coordinate 60,321,769, forward strand.
GCATTGATTTTGTTAGCAGAGTTTTATAATGTGTGCTTTGTTGACAATTGTTTATATCTGAAGTAAAGTAAGTAGCCATTGTTTTTTTATTACTATCTTATCATAGAAATGCATTGCCCCTATTATAATGTATTCATCATTTTAAAGAGCTGCACAGTTGCTTGCTTTCTTTAGACCTATGCCACTTGGAGAAACTCTAAAATTGGTAGATTTGTAAGTCCTGAGCACATCCTGTAGTAGTTTGTATTCCTTCCCCCTATGTCCACATAGAAGCTGTGAAAGGATTCCATACGGCACTGCAGCATACAATATGAATAGAGACTGACTTGTGGCTCTATAGAAAAGTTGCTGAACATACCATAGGAACAGGAAACTGTCCTCCATCTGTCACATTAAATGCCCCACAGAAATATTTTCTGTTTAGTAGGTGGATGAGTCTTTTGAAATGTTTCCCAAGACAACTTTCTTTTTCTTTAAAGCCTGTAATACCTCCATTTAAAATGTATTCGGTTGCTGGTTCATGATCTATGGTGCACCACAAACAATAATGGTTAGCTCATCTTGAGTACAAATTGCTCCTGCAAAATGCATAATGTGCTGTTTGTGTTTCAGTACTGTTATTTATTGTTTTTATTACTCCTATTGTTATTATTACAATGTAGTATGGTAGAGAAAAAGCATCATAATGTTTGCTTTGTGGAAAAATATAATTATATCTTCTTAATGGTGTTTTGTTGAGTTAGGGCAGTAATTCTCAAACTTTTGTACTGGTAACCCCTTTCACACAGCAAGCCTCTGAGTGAGGACTTCCCCCCCCCTTATAAATTAAAAACGCTTCTTAATATATTTAACACCATTATAAATGCTGGAGGCAAAGCGTGGTTTGGGGTGGTGGCTGACAGCTCGCGATCCGCCACATAATAATCTCATGACCGCCTGAGGGGTCCCGACCCCCAGTTTGAGAACCCCTGAGTTAGAGGATATTGGTCGATATTGGTTAGATGATATAAAAATATTTATGAAATAAATTCTAGTTTAAAATTACAGTATAAGGGTGATGGTGTGTTGGGAGGATTTTGAGACTGAATCACTTGAATTAGTAATTTGAGTGTATATTTAAATAACTTTAAATATTAAAGAACTATAACTTCCTAGTCAAACTTGGAAGCCAAAAATTAGATACCTTAATACAAGTTGTCTGGTTTTCAGAGATCTTGAGCACTCTCAGTTGGCTTTGAAGTCAGTAGGAGCTGCACATGCTCAATGTCTATAAAATGATTTTCTTTTAGATTTAACTTTAGACAACCAAGGGCAGGTCTTCACTACAGGGGTGGGTCAATTTAAGATACGCAAATTCAGCTACGCAAATAGCGTAGCTGAATTTGACCTATCGGAGCCGACTTACCCCGCTGTGAGGACGGCGGAAAAATCGACCTCCGTGGCTCCCCGTCGACGGCGCTTACTCCCACCTCCGCTGGTGGAGTAAGAACGTCGATTTGGGGATCGATTGTTGCGTCCCGACGAGATGCGATAATTCGATTCCCCGAGAGATCGATTTCTACCCGCTGATTCAGGCAGGTAGTGTAGACCTAGCCCAAGTTTGAAAATGTTGGACAAATGTTATTGTCCCACTTATGGACTAGCTCTTATATAATATGCGGAATGGAATATTCAGGGAATGTCTCCTCTTGGGTTATTCAAAAATTGTGTTACGGAATTCAGAGGGAATGATTGCAGGGGAGTCTGAGCTACCTAATGCCTGGTCTGACCAACTTCATGCCTCCTCCTTTACTTTAACTTTTTGAGAATCTACAGTAAGAGTGCACAGTTTTTCAAAAGACTTACTGTCCTCCATCACTTCTCTAAAACAATCCTACCACTATTGGTACATTTATTTTAAACTGTAGAACTATAAAATTAACTTTCAAGCAGTAACATTTTCCTGAAACCATCAAAATACAAATTTCTTGAGTCACTATTCAGTATAAAGTCATACATCAATACTATCTTCCTCTTTTATTGGTTTCTATCTATGGACAATTCAATATGCTTTTAACTCAGTAGTTTGTATTGAACAGATAATGGAGCTGGTGCATGCCTTAGTAAGTTCTACATGTCAAATCTTGTGTACTGTTTTTCTGTTCCTGACTGCTGGCGGGGTACCTGAAAACAAAGACATTAGTCAGAATTTGGAAAATTCAGAAGCCTGAAAGTGGGGAAACCATTTAAACCAAATGGAAACAAATCCAAAACACTTTTCCAATAAGCACTTTGATACCTATTTCTTTTTGTCACTTACTTTTAAGAAATAAAGATATTGCTTTCTGAAACAGTGGTACACAGCAAATAACCCCTTATCTTTAAAACAATATGCAATTATTCAATATAGAAAAATGCAGCTTTTAGATGCTTCTGTCTTTTTTTAATCTTCCCAACTCTAGCTAATGTCTGATATTGATTCTGAATAATTTAAATGGCAATAAAATTAGGTTTTCATGACAGTCAATCAGAAACATTTCATATTTTAATGTTCATTTAAAGAAACATAGTGCCTTCTTACCTTCTGAATTTCAAAGCCATTAAAGTAATTGCAGGTCATTAAGCTAAATTTCTTTGAATAATCTGGACAGTTAATCTAATTCATGCACCATTCAAAGCAGTGGACAGGAAAGACTGGGGTGCTCAGCATGGATTAAAAAAAGTTGCCGATGGATTTTGAGCTGTAGTTATCAGTATTTTCTTATAAAATATTACTCTCATATTTAAAGTGTTGGAAGTTTTAAAATTTCTTTAGATCATATTTATTACTTCAAATACAAATGAATATCTGTAGAACAGTGGAGACTTTAAAGGGTTATTTTCTTTTCCTTTCCTTTTAAATAAATAATTCATCACATAATTATGTAGATCTTCATTGTGGCTTAAAATTTGTTTGACAGACGCTTGCTTTTAAAGACAGACTAAAAATCTCAAAAATCCTCTCATTTAGGCTCCATTTCTGACATAAGAAATATCTGCACAGATACTTTTGATGTCCATAGGAGTTGTAAGCAGATATCTCAGGGAAGAATTCAGTCTAAAATACTTCCATCAGTATAGTGCTTTTCATCCCAAGTTGCTTTACTGACCTCAAGCCAAATTACACTCTGTAACACTGGTATGACAATTTACTTCAGCTGAAAGCAGAATTGGGCCTTCTAAAGTAAAGATATTTCTACACTCAACGTTTTAACAGCACACACTAGTTTAGAACAGAACAATGAAGATTTCAACCAGACACAACTGCAAGAACAGACTATCATAATGACCATTTGCAATGTTGTAGCTGTGTTAGTCCCAGGGTATTAGAGGAACAAGGTGGGTTAGATAATCTCTTATTTGACCAACTTCTGTTGGTGAGAGACACAATTTTTTGAGTTTACACAAGCTCTTCTTGAGGTCTGGGAAACTAAGAAGCAGTTGGCGTAAGCTCAAAAGCTTTTCTCTCTGACCAACAGAAGCTGGTCCAATAAAAGCTACTACCTCACCCACCTTGTCTCTCTAATAACAATAATGTGTATTTCAGTACAGTACTATATTTCCAGTCCACAACTCTGAGAGAAACCATACACTAGATTTTTTTACTTACTGAACCATATTTTTGCTGCTGTTAGTCTTAACAGACATGAGGGGGTGTGGCCTCATGGGCAGAGCACGATAAGGGGATTCAGCATATACAGCATGTTCCCAGCTCTGCCCTTGGGCTGCTGTGTGACTTGGACAAGTCACTTCCCCTCTGTGCCTTTCCCCCCTCCCCATCCTTCCCTTTGCTCTCTTGTCTGTTTAGATTGTAATAGCTTCTTGGCTGGGAGTGTCTCTTTTTCAGTGTTTGTATAGTGCCTGGCACAATAGATCAGTTGAGGCTTCCATGTGCTTCGCCAAGGCAAATAATTACTACTTAGATTGTAAACTCATTGGGGCAAGGACAGTCTTTTTGTTCTCTGTACAGCACCTAACACAATAAGGTCCTGGATCATGACTAGGGCTTCTAGGCACTACAGTAATCCTGAGATTAAATAATATATAAATTTAATAGTAGATTACAGAATTCAGTCTTCTTCTTTCTTGCCACTTTATTATTTGGGGTCAATGACTCATGATTGTACACCAGGCTGTTGTGCAGATTGGTCTTTGAAGTCTGCTGATATCCAGTCCCGATATTGGGACTTTGGTCTCCCCCTTGGTTGTCTTGTATCCATGATTATTGCAAGAGCTATCTAATCTGACTGATGTAGTTCTCGAGTCTCTTCTGGATGTGCCCATACCAATGTGGCCTCAGCTCCCTCAACTTGTATTCAATGGGAGTAACCAGCATAAGGCCTATTTACAACCTAATTTCATTTCCTATCATGGAATGCCCAATCCTTTGACCAATTCAACATCATCATTGCCAAGGTGAACAGCATACTGATTTCTTTTCGAGTGGCTGGTCAAGTCTCTGTTCCATCCATTAGGGGATGGGTTGAATTATGGTTTTATACACTCTACCTTTTAACTTGATTGGCATATTTCCGAAATCAGGAAATCAAAATAAATTTTAAAAAGTTGCAATTTCCTGTTTTGTGAGTTGTGGAAATGGTTTATTTTAAAAAACATTTCAGGTGTTTTATGGTAATTAGCATAATCAATTTATTCAATTCATTCAAAAGTAGCTGTGTGCTTTACAGGCCTAAACTCTCCGCACAAATGTTCCATGCCACTAGGCAGCTGTTACCTAACTCAAACTAAAAGTCCAAATGAAAATGCCTCCGAGTATCCAGGTCCAGTCAGTGAGAGTGGATATACATCAACTTTTCAACTTACTGCTTTCTTTTGTGGTGGTTGAAAATATCTGGCAATCTCAGGCAACGTCTTGGTTTTAAAAAATGAGTGAGTTGACATTTTTAAGCCCTCCGTAAATTGCTTCTAGTAACCTCAATGAGTGATCAATAAATCCAGACAACATTAGATATTTTTTCTAATAAAACTCAAAATATTCATAACATTCAATATCTTCCAGCATAGAACTCTAAATGCCTGCTGTTAAGGACAATCCCACTGGGCCCTGTGTTTTGAGGCATCCTCTGTGACCACAACACCTCTATCTAAACAGGAAAGGAACAAGGGATCTGAAAAAGACTGGCATGGGCCCCGTTCATGTGACTTCACATACATCTTAGATGAGAGCAGTCACCACTGAGGCGGTTGACTACAGAAAAATAATAATTCTGTTATTTGAACCCTTGCTGGTTGGTCTGGTAATTCTATTAGTTCCCACTTTACCAGATAGTCTCCATTCAGTCTTCTCTGTTGCTGAGGACTGTGACTTTCAGGCTTCAGCTGTGGTCTTGAGCTGGTGGCACCTCTCTCGCTGTTGCAGCATTCTCTGCCACACATACGTACATACATACATATGTTTGTGCAGTCACTGGGTCTCCTGGATCAGCTGTGGGAGAGGTATCAAAAGTTGCTGTGTTATTTTTACTCCTATCCTCATGAATTGCATTGTTCTTCTAAAAGTTATTTATCATGAATGCATTAGATATTGAAAATCAAAAGTAAATATTTTCATATACCAAATTGAAAGCATGGATCCAGCCTCAGTTCATCTGGGCTGTTTTCAGTCCGTTATTCATCTGTAAATTTTTTCTAGATTATGCTGTTTTTGAAGACTTCAATAAAGATGTCATAGTTTGTTGGGTTTTCATTTAAGCAGGATAGTTTGTGTGCATTAAGAATGAGAACAAATAATTCTGGGCAATTTGGAAAATCATTTTATCAGTATTTTTTCTCCATTTCAGTGTTCTCCAATGTCCAGTCCCACTTTCGGCCAAACTGATCATAGATTCTCAAAAGATGCTCCAACTCCTGCACACACTGAATTTAGGGTTTGTACATGGAAAGTGTGCATCACCCACAACAAAAATCCTAATTTGCATGCCTACATTGATCTTCTCATGCATGTAAGTCAGTTGCACATGTTTCTGAAAATATGGGTCTTGTGTTCACATAAAACATAATTAAGATGTATAAGATTTTCAAAGCTTCAATTTTCTTTTGAAGTTTTTATCAATTTTGAGTCAGTTCAAAATAATACATAGTGTCTGATTTTGATTACTCTTACATTGTAGCATATGAAGAATAACTTTGCAATGGAGCTATTTCTTATCCTAAAAAGACTTGCAACAGTAATTTCAATTGAGTTATGTGTGATTTACACCAGAGTAGATGACATCAAACTTGGGCCTATGAAGTTTAAAAATGAATATTAAAAATACATTTAAAGTTGACAAAACTCTATAAAATGGAATTCATATTTGTATCGTATGTGAAATTAGTTGAATAACAAATCTTGTTGGATGAGCTAATATGGAGAATCTGTTTTGTCATAGCAACATGAGAAGTCACGTTTAAGCTTAGCACAGTAATTTATTTGTAGTTTAATCAGTCTAATTTATTTTTGGCACATGTTTCCTTTACTTGCATCTGAAGAAGTGAGGTTCTTACCCATGAAAGCTTATGCTCCCAATACTTCTGTTAGTCTTAAAGGTGCCACAGGACCCTCTGTTGCTTTTTACATCTTGAAAATAGTGCCAATAGTTGTCTTTCTATTTTCTTATGTCCATTTCCAGACAGTATAAGTTTTATCACTGGTACCTTTAAAAGCAGGTGTGAAATGCCACAGAAAATTCCACTTATGTTTACTAAAAGCCATGATTCAGGAAAGCACTTAAACGTGTGTTTGAGTCCATCCTTATTCAGAACCACATTTGCTTAGCTTTAATTCCTGAATAGGGATGATTTCCTGCACTGGGGCCTAGAAGAGTCTTGTGTTCCTTGAGCAGGGGGGATCAAGACTTACTTGTGATGGAATAAAGGTGAAAGTGAAGAAATCAGATGTCTCAATACTTATTTTAAAATACCTATTAATTTTTCTTCTAACTGAGCTAGAAGCAACCAAGCCAGGAGCTGAACCTATAACATTTACTCCATACTGTTATATAAAGAGGCTGATGCTAATATCTGAGTTACTTTGTTCTTTTGAAAGTTGTGATGAGCAACTGGTTTAAATATAAACATTTCAGTGGTGCCTGTGGGTGTTAATGAACTGGCTTACTTGTCCTTGCCCAAAATTAAGGAGTGGTTTCTCAGCTGGAGTTGGTGACTCATTGACCAGTTACTACTGGTTTTAACTTCAAAGAGGTGTTAATTTTTCAAGCTCCTGCTGAGTGTCCATCAACTTCAGTGACCCACTGCCTTTACATCTCATAAAAAAAGTGTTTTGCATTCCATTATGTTCAAAGTGTAGCCTTTTTAATCTGCATATTTCTTGCAGGCTATGTTGGCTTATTTCCACTGGAATACATTAGAATGGAAAGTATTAAAAATATTGATTTATCATTTGTAATGCTGAAGTGATGTATTGAAATGAAATTTGGATGCTCTCCAGCCCTCCAATAACTTTGACATTATTGGATGAATCTAGATGATCTCATTCTAATTAATATGCTAGTTCCATGTGAGAAGTGTAGAGAGAATGGACCAAAAAGATGGTCAAAAATGGTAGTTCAGGTACTTAAAACTGTCAAGAACTAAGTGTAAAAATGATGCTGCCTTACATTTTTAATTTTTGATAGAAAGAAATATTTTTTTGGCTGCAGGGGCTTGGGGGTTTTTGGTCTTGTATCCATGAGCACATGCACAGGAAGGCATAATACCCATTTGTGTGTACCATATGTGAAAACAGAGTACGCACATGCAGTTTTGTGTGTGGATTTATGGTTTACATTCTGCAATGCAATTGATGGCAATAAACCATCCTTTAATTGGGTGAAGTTCAGACAGGAATTCAAGACAATGTTAACCATGGAATGCTCTTCTTGTATTAAACTTGTGATCCTTTCCTTCTGCATTTCAGTACATGTACACACTAGCACCTCCAGTAATATGGGAACATAAAAAAGAAAGGTATTTAAAGCTATTACAATGTATATCATATGGTTTCTCTTTATCCATCTACTTAGCTTTTCTTCTGAACCACTTGAATTAGTACACTTTGTTTCCATATTGGCTTTCTTTAAAAAAACAAAACAAAAAACCTATGCATTCTCATGTCCATTATGCTTCTCAAGCCTTTGTTTTTGTGTGTAGAAGTTAATGGAGGAAAACTGCCTGTCATCAGATTTATGCAGAGTTGTGAGTGAGTGAATGCTGCCATCACTGAAGTTGCCGTCTATTTCACATTGATTGAGCTTCCTGGGCTTGAGGGATTTTTGCAGAACTGAGTTTTTATGGCTGATATGCTTTTGGTCATTTGTCATAAAATCATTCCAACCACGCTGTTTACTGGTCTGAATGCTTAATTACTGCAGTAGCAGGGGATGGCATGAGTTTTAGTTTTGACTGAATATGCATGCAGAAATGTTAAATCATTGGTAATTATCTTCTGTTTTCTCCTGTGGTGGATTTTACCTGTAAGCATCTGTTTTAAGTAAAATAATTTGTCTGTCAGAAATTAGAAATTATGTTTGTTATCCGTGTCCCAATAAATGACATTGCTTGCCTCATTGTACATTCACGTTTCATATTGCAAAATTGGATGGACCTCATTAAATGTATAGTGATCGTATGAACTTTCCATGCTTTTAGGAAGATGTTACTCTTTATCACTAATAAACACTTTTAATAGTTCAGATGAATTAAAAAACAACTGCTGAGCTGCTTATTAACAATCCATTGTTTTTAGTCAAAATCAAATCTATGTAAAAGAATATCAAATGTTCATATAATGGTAGTTTCTCTAAAATCTGTTTCACCTTTTTTAAAATAATGCAAAACACATCTGTTTGAAAGAGTAGGATTTTTTTATTTTTCAGACTATTGAAAATGTGTAGATTTCCACATGTATTTCAGTCACACTTCTTCCTTTCCCTCCCCTCTGTTTTTTTGCCTGGGATTATGTTTTGAATATTTTTCTTTTCCTGTACCTTTTCCCCCTTTCAATCCAGCCAAATTTGCTACCGTAGTCACAGCAGTATTGTATCTTTTTATGCATTTCTTGATATAAAAGCACTTCTTAACCTTTTTAGAGTGAGTATATTTTTATTAGAAGAGATACATAAAAGTAGAAAATCAATGTTTTAATGCCAAGGTAACTTGTCAGTGTAACCTTAAATATTTACTACAATGTTGATGTTTCATTTATCTCTGAGTCAGCAGGGCATTCTATTTTTATTTCAATTTTTCATTGTGCTGCAGTGCAACCCTTTTAAATTCACTTTAAGATAACCAGAACTTTTTTCTTTTAATCCTTTTATTGTAAACAAAAAACTGTACCATTAACTATTTTCTTGTAGTTTTATTTTATTTAACCAAAATGGTCCTTTTTAATTATCACCCTTATTCTAAGCTATTGCATTTTAAAGTCATCTGGATTCCTTCAGGGCTGCCAAAAGGTGAAATTGACTTTTTGAGAGTGTATTGCTGAAAACTGCAGCCTGTGCACTTTTTCAAGTAGAAACATCTTGTGTGTTAAGACTGAAAGAGAAAATTTACAGCCAGTTTCAAATTGTTAGCTGAGGTCAGGAATCGAAAGTTCAATAAGTGTCCACTTTTGCAATCACATCAACCTTGTTTAGATGACAATGCACACTAAGGTGACTCTTAGGGAGTGGACACTCGGGAAATGTCTTGCTATTTCAACCACAGATGGTCCTTTACAGGCACCATCTATTCTCAATAGTAGATATATTGGGAAATTAAAATTGTCTTAGTAACACACACACAGAGTAGAATGGTTTCAGAGTAACAGCCGTGTTAGTCTGTATCCGCAAAAAGAAGAACAGGAGTACTTGTGGCACCTTAGAGACTAACAAATTTGTTAGAGCATAAGCTTTCGTGGACTACAGCCCACTTCTTCGGATGCATATGCATCCGAAGAAGTGGGCTGTAGTCCACGAAAGCTTATGCTCTAATAAATTTGTTAGTCTCTAAGGTGCCACAAGTACTCCTGTTCTTCTTTTTACAGAGTAGAATGTTGCAGTAAAAGGCGTTCTAAAATACAAATATAGGAAACACCAAACAGACTTTTTCTATTAAGAGATACTCAATTCACCACGCTAGTATGATCTGAACTCACTTCAAATACTGTATGTAGGGTTCTGTTGAAACAGTAATGAGGCATTTATTTTGTTCATTAGAAAAGATCTCCTATATATTTTATTCAGTCAGAAGCAACTGCCCTACGTAATTCAACACTGGGTAGTGAATGGCATGTGTTATAACTTGTAATCTAAAGAAGTGGAGGGTTATTTCTGAATTGTTCTTAAAAAGAAATTTCCGTTCATAAGCCTGTGTAAACTACAATATATTAGATCTATCAAAGTAGCAGAATACTATTATGTTTAAAAGATTAACTAGTCCAGAGTTATTTGTCACACCAATGGAAGCTACAATTGACAAATTACAATTTATTACAGTTTAGAGTATACTTAGAGTATTAGTGTTGGTTAATTGACATGAAAGTCCAGTCTGGCATATTTTCAGATAATTTAAAAATGGTTTAAAATAATACTAAGCACAATAATATCGACAGAAAAATTCTCTAAATTGCTCCAGAATGGAAATTTCTAGCACTCTCTCAGATTAGTTTTTTTCTAATGAGATTAGAAAATTCTGTCCACTAAACTGTGTGTGTGTGTGTGTGTGGGGGGGGTGTATATGGAAGAGAGAATTAGTTCATAGGATAACTTATCTATGTCAACTTCAGTGGCTTATCATCATAGTCAAACATTAGCAGGAAGAGGAACCTGTGAGAGATGCTATTTAGATTTTAGAATGATAGAGTTAGAAGGAACTGCAAGGGTCATCTAGTCTAACCCATTACCAAGATGCAGGATTTGTTGTGTGTAAACCATCCCAGGCAGATAGCTTTCCAGCCTCCTTTGGAAAACCTCTAGTGAAGAAGTTTCCATAGTCTGTTTCATTGTCCTACTGTTCTTACAGTTAATAATTTTTTCCTGAGATTTAATCTACATCTGCTATGCTGTTGTTTGAACCCATTGCCTCTTACCCTGCCCTCTGTGGCAAGAGGGAGCAACTTTCTCCATCTTTTTTTTGGCAGCCTTTCAAGTATTTGAAGACCGCTATCATGACCTCCCTCAATCTCCTGTTTCCAAAATAAACATACCAAGTTCCTTCAGCCTATGCTGTTATGGCTTGCATTCCATCCCTTTGATCATATTGGTCACTCCCCTCTGGATCCTTTCCATGTTTCTCTACCTCCTTTCTGTACATTGATAACCAAAATTGGACACATTACTCCAACTGAGGCCTAACCAGCGCCAAGTAGAGTGGTATTATTGCCTCCCATGACTTGCATGCTATGCCTCTGTTAATCAGTGGTGCAAGTAGGGTGGTATGGTCTGATGCACCTTACCATTGAGATATTTATTGGGTGTTCACCATACTGGAAAGACAGGAGCAGAATGTAGGGCCAGCAGCTAGCCCCACGCTCCTTCAGTGCAGCTGTACCGCCCCCAGCCCTGTCCTCTGCCAGGGCTGTACAGACCCCAGACAGGAGAGACAGAGTGGAAGGGCTGGGGGTGGTACAGCTGCACCAGAGGAGCTGCTGGCATGGTTCTGCTCCTTTTGCCACTGTGGTTCCGGAGTGCCCTGAGGTTCAGAAGTCTGTATCCGGCACAGTGGGAGGACAGATTTTCCCCCCCGCCCTTTATGTAACATGGGATGTCGAGGGGAGGGGAAGGAGTCATGTGGGGGGGTTATGTGGGGAAGTCACATGCCCCCCCCTTTAGCTGGTGCCCCCTCTTTGTGTCCCTCCAACGAGTCACCTATGCACAGCGTACCGGTAAGAAATAAATTCTACTTGTACCACTGAAAACTGCATTTGCTTTTTTTGCAACAGCATTGCATTGCTGACTCATGTTGATGTTGTGATCCATCACACTCCAGATCCTTCTCAGCAGTGCTATCCCCCATTCAATATTTGTGCATTTGGTTTTTCTTCCATAAGTGTAGCACCAGACATTTGTCTTTGTTGAATTACATTTTATTGTCTATAGCCCAGTTCCCTCTGAGTCTTGGTTTTATTCTCCAATGTGTGGCAACCCTCCCACCCCCAGCTTTGTGTCATCTGCAAATTTGATCAGTATGCTCTCTATTCCTAGATCCAGATCATTAATAAAGATGTTAAACAACACTGATGCAGAACAGATCCCTGTGGACCCTCACTTGAGACCTCCTTCCAATCTGACAGTCTATTAATAGTTTCTCTTTGTTTGCAATTGTTTAGCCAATTATGTATCCATTTAAGGGTAGTTTTGTTGAGTCTGCATTTCTCCACTTTACTTATCAGAATGTCATGAGGGACTGTGTCAAAAGCCTTGCTGAAGTCCATGTATATTATGTCCACCACATCCCCCCTATCCACCAAACCGGTTACCATGTCAAAAATGGAAATCAAGCTGGTTTGGCATAATTTGTTCTTGGTAAATCCATGCTGGCTGCTAGTGATTGCCGCTTCATCTTCTATGTATTTGCAAATTGAATGTTTTATACGTTGCTCTAGTAGCTTCCCTGGTACTGAAGTCAGACTGATTGGTCTATAGTTCACCGTCTCGTCCTTTTCCCCCTTTTTAAAGATGGACACTAGATTAGCCCTTCTCCAGTCTTCCAGGACCTCTCCTGATAACTCATGGCCTGGAGATGTTCATATACTTCTACCAAGCACCTAAAGCTCATGCTTCTGTATGCATTACCATGGAAAGTGCTTAATGATGAATAAAAGCATAGTTACCCTATTGTTTTGATTGCATAGATGCATCTATTATGCTTGTATGAAGTAGTGGAAGGAGGGGAGAGATGGGACTATTTATTATATGGTGGAATTTGTTTTCCAGCATGGTGGTATTCATGATTATATTGTGCTCCCAGGTCTCTGCAGCAAATGTGGAGGTGGTTTGTCTCCTCTCTAGATTGGGAAAGGAATGTAAATTATGTCTGATTCGATTCTCTGTCAAATCTGCACTTCTCAAAAAACAAAGCTATCTCTCTTATGATGGCATCACACTAAGAACCTAGATCAGCAGTTCTCAAACTGTGGGTTGCATTTTAATGGGGTCACCAGGGTTGGTGTTAGACTTGCAGAGGCCTGAGGCCAAGGCCAAAGCTGAAGCCTGAGCTGCTTCAGCCCTGGGGCTCAGGTTACAGGCCCCCTGCCTGGGGCTTTGCTCCCCACCACTCCGCACCCAGGGTGGCAGGGCTCAGGCAGGCTTAGGCTTTGGTCCCCCCTCCTGGGGTTGTGTAGTAATTTTTGTTGTCAGAAGGGGGTCGCGGTGCAATGAAGTTTGAACCCCTGCCCTAGATCTTGGTATCTCACTCTTCTGAGACTTATCAACAGTCTCTTCCAGCTATATTGAAATAATTTTCTTAGGGACCTGTTATCCAGAAGGCACCAGGCAAATTACACCTGGAGGCATGTCCAATGATTCAGCATAGATTAATGTACCATTTTAAGTGATCCACACTCTTGGCCAGAAAACAGAACTTTTCAGGAATATGAAAGGAAATAGGAATTGAAGTGCATATTAATGATACCTTTGCATTAGAGCTATGCAAAAATTGTAAGAAATAAGTGAAGTATTTTTGTTTTTGTCTTCTTTCCCCATCCTCTTTTTGGGAAAAAAAGTTACTGTTTTTTCATGTGAGGAAAATGTGCAGAAATTCTGCACAATATTCCCTAGGAAGTTGTGGCCATTTTTTGGTTGCAGCAGGGGGGTGGGTGGGTGTGTATGTGTGTGTGTGCGGGACAAACTCTGTTTACTGGGAATTTGGGAAACTCTGTAGCTAATCCCAGTGAAGAAGGAATCATGGACCCTTCATCTCTCCCTGCATCTCTCAGGAGAAAGAGCTAGAGGCCTTTTCCTGACTGGGTCAGGAGGAGGCGGGTAAAATGTGTATACAAGTTAGAAAGGGTTATTACAAAGATACGATAAATGCCCGTGGTAAGATGCAGCAGATGTGTGTATCAGACTTGAAAAGAGGTCAGGGAAAGGGGCCCTGAGTTAGAGGTACTGGTGGGGATAGTGTGGATGAATAGATAGTGATGATGGGCACCAACAATATGGGTATAAGACAGGATGTAGGCTCCAAGAGCAACTCCTGAGGTGGTCTGAGTGTCATGAGGTGCTCAAAGCCATCCAAGAGGCTGCCCAGCTGGCAGCGTGGGACTTGGGTATGAAATCCTCCAGTGCCTACAGGGGTGGTTCAGGGTAAAATTAGAGTCACAAGGACAGGTCCAGGCACCAGTTCCATTATACAAACAACCTCAAGATATGCCTGTTCACATGCACAAATGAACAGATATATGCAAACACAGACACATGCACTGAGGGCAGGGCCGGCTCCAGGCACCAGCTGGCAGATTGTTCGAGGCGGCATTCCGCCCAATCCACGGGTGCCTTTTTTTTTTTTTTGTTTTGTTCTTTTTTTGTTCCTCTTCCTTCCCTCCCCGCAGACCGGAGCGAAGCCCTCGTGGCAGGTGGCAGGAGGCAGCGCAGCAGGAGGGGCCGTGTGGCAGCGTCCCCGCTGTAGCCCTGGCCGCCCCTTCTCTCTCTCTCTCTCTCCGCCTGCTCCCTCCCCCGCCCCCATCCCAGCCGGTCCCCCTGCACCCACGCTTTTTTTTGCTTGGGGCGGCCAAAAAGCCAGAGCCGGCCATGACTGAGGGGCACCCAGATGGCAGTGTATTTGCAAGTGGGAGTCTCACAACAAGGGCTCTGGGCTGCCTCCAAAACTTGAGGCTGTCATGAGGGGGAGGGATGGCTCAGTGGTTTGAGCATTGGCCTGCTAAACCCAGGGTTGTGAGTTCAATCCTTGAGGGAGCCATTTAGGGATCTAGGGCAAAAATCTAGCTGGGGATTGGTCCTGCTTTGAGCAGGAGGTTGGACTAGATGACCTCCTGAGGTCCCTTCCAGCCCTGATAGTCTATGATTAAACTTTCCCACTCATTAGCAATACCCTGCTTGTAGACTATTGAATAACGGCCAGTCCAGCAGCGGGTTTGATTCCTTCTGAGCCAGTCAAGGTGCAGATGATGTGGGAGGCTTGTAAGGACTGCAGTTTACATGCTTTGATTAGAGGTTAACAAGCTCAGTTCAGTGGAAAGAACCTGCAATATAGAGCCTAACACAATGGGGCCCAATCTAGTTATGGCCTTTAGGCACTACTGCAAGAGGAATGCTAATAAAAATTCTAAAATGACCCCTTGGGTGTTGGAGCCAATAGGAAGCAGGGCTGGGACTATGATTGTTAGGTCAGCTGAGATGCAGTGATTTCACTGGTCAGCAGCTCTTCAGAGCAGTTGGCCTGATCAGTGGGGTCTCCCACTGCCTAGGGTGGTTGGGGAAGCTCCTTCACTGGAGGTTTTCAAAAGGAGGCTGGATAGCTGTCTTGGATGGTTTAGACAACACAAATCCTTCATCTTGGCAGGGGGTTAAACTAGATGACACTTGCGGTCCCTTATAATCTTGTGGTTCTATCTCTCCAGGAGGTTCTGTCTGAACCAGTCCCTGCCCCTCTGTGTCATTATGTCAGTCTGGGCCAAGGAGATGAGCAGCCAACAACTCCTTCACCAACTCTGTCTCTCTTGATACAGAGGAAATGACTGAGCAGGGTAATGGGGACCATCAGCAAAATGCATGATCTCCCACTAGGGAAGTGTAAAGAGTCACATATGTATTTAGAAGAGGTTAGTGGAGGTGACTTTGCTAAAAATCCAGCATTAAAGATTTATCTTTCAAATGTAACCTAATAACTGTAGCATACATTTCTTTTGCAGAACTTGCATAGCATTCTGGAGCCCTGACTCATGACTGGGGACCTCAGGTGCAACCATAATACAAATACATCACAATAACACTGTTAACTTTCTCCCTTATCATTGATATAGGTAGAAAAGGTGGATACAATTCCAAAAGAAGACCATATTTTTTTTATCTAAGTCAACAGTAGTTACAACTTTATTTTGTTTTCTCTTGAAGACATTGGCAACTATGCACATGCATATTTGAGGGTAGGATTTGGGGCCCAAGATTGTAATAATAATACAAGGTATGGGCTACGCATTGGGAAGTTGAATTACTGTAGGTGCTCATTTTTTAGTATCAATTTTAAAAAAAATACTTTAAGCTTAATCTCCTCCTTTTATGTTTCAACCTTTACTGTGTTGTAAAATTCTGCTTCATGAAGAATATGGTCTCTGATTTTAGCTGATGCTTTCGTTGTTGATAAAGAATGTGTTTCTGATGATTATATTAAGGAAAAGAGGTTTGAATAGTTGTCACAAAGCAAAAGGTGATTAGTTCGGTTCATTTAGCCAGTGTTTCGAGGGGAAAATGGCGACACTGACATTGACAAGGATTCGTTACCCTGTTTGGGTGCAAAGGAAGGGCTAAATTAAAATCTTGAATGTCTGGATAGGTGTGAAGCTAGATGAAAATATTATTTGGAGAGGGGATATTTGACCTATATACTGAAAGTAGATGAGGGCACAACTTTGCCATCTAAGTAGAGCTGGTCAGAAATGTTCCTTCCAAACTACTTTGGGATGGAAAATTAGGTTTTCAATTAAATAAAACTTCTCAAAAGTGTCTGCTTTCTGCAAATACATAACATGTTTTATGTCAAAAAATGGAATGCCCAGAAATGGAAATATGTCAGCCAAAAAACTAAAATGTTTCAATCCAGATATGCAACCACAGTGATGTTGGGTAGTTGTAGTTTAGTTGCCTTATGTTTTCATTCCCCGCTGTGATGAAGGCTCCCCTGCTGGATTTCATTCCATGATGCATTGTGGCCATGAGACTCTCAAGATGTACCACCTGCTCTCACCAAAGAGAGAAGCTTGTTGCATCATGCAAGATGCAGTCTAACCACAGAACTTGGCCTATAAAGGAGAATGGGAGTATCAGATATCTAAACTACAACACTCATGAGGCACCACAACAGAAATTCTAAATCAAAATGTTTTGATTTTCAATATTTTGCTGAAAAGTTGAAATCTTCCTGGGGAAGAAGACCCTTTCCAATCACCTATAATTGCAACTTGCTTTCTGTTATGAATATCATAGGCAAAATGTACTTCTGGTACAAGTCCACTAAAATCCAATGGAGTTGTGTCTGCTTACACCAGCACTAAGCATGGCATGGCATGTACTCTGCCAGATGAAATGTATCTATGTATGGGCCAAATTTTGTGTCTCCCCCTTTTTTTTTTTTTTTTTCACACTGGCATAAATCCAGAATAAATCTGTTACTTCAGTGGAGTTATTCTGGATGATGACTGATGGAAACAAAAACACAATTTGGTACCATGTGTTTTAAATAAAAGCATTTGTGTTTTCTAATAGTTAATTTGAGATAATTTAATGTCTTTTATAAACTCTTCCTCCATTTATGTCCTTTAATTTCTCTTAACTGTTCACCATGTGTTATCTTCTCTTTAATTCATTATTTTTTTAATTACAGGGATGTATAGCTTCTATTTCTTCCTCTAAATCTTGTGTAGCTATGTGTTTTGAATAGCTTGACAAACAAAATCACACCACAGATACAAATTTATTGTGCACGTTGTCTGTGATTCAGAAGTTGACCTGCTTGGCATTTTTATATGTATTTTTTCATTTGGCACATGATCAATGAGATTTATATATAAATTGTTACCCCTTAGCAACTTTGGCATTTTATAAGATCGCATCTTTGGTGAAAACAATAAAGCAGTGATTGCCCAATTTACTATAAGTTCACTTTCATTGCCCACTCAGAATTGGCGATGGCTTATTAATGTTTCAACTTGAGAGACTGGACTTTTCACAAGAGAATTAGTTTCCAAAACTTTAGCACAAGCTGAAGAAAAGAGGTGCTAAGGGTGCTGCAGAGAAGATATGTGGTAAGATGATGAAGACCATGTCCACATGTATAGAGGCCACTATTTGCTCATATCTTCCTTCCCAATATGGTATGATTGGTAGTTGTAAATTGTAGGCTACACCTTGTTGGCGTTGAGAGCATATGGTGGGTTCTCTCAAACTTTCTGCTTAATTTAGGCTGGAGGGACTATGGCTTGCCAGCTAATACTGCATTTGTAGTTTCCATAAAATTTGCAGCATTGGCCTTTATATCAATTATCGCTGTTATGTTTTTAGTTCCATGTCATCTCTACTGGCTTTGGCAAAATAGAATAGTATTGAGTGTTTATTGTCAATCATTGGAGATTCAGCTGACATACTGCAAACATTTTTATTGATTTACATGTGTAAGTACTATCAAGTAAGGAGGTACCAGTGGTAAAGGATGAATCATTTTCTCTCTCCAGTACCTGTGACAAGTATATCCCAAATGTGGTAAGAGACCTAGTGCTATTTTCATTTATCTCCCTCTCTATATCTCCTTTTCCCTTCATTGATCAGAGAATACTGACTTGTTCCTGATACTAGTGATTTGTAGCTGCTGTATGAATAAAAGGAATTTTCAGATATCTGTTTCTTTAGAAAAAGGTATCTTTCAGCAATTATTTATTTTCAAAAATAGTGGCTCATTCACAGCATTCAGAGCATCATAGTTGCTAATACACTACTTCCATTATATCAACAGCTATGCTGGTCTCATTGTCTAAGTTAGACATCCAGTCTGAAGTCCAGTCTTTGACTTCCCGTATTCTTCCTTAAGGCATAGCTGGGTTTCTGCAGTTACTCCTGTTGCCTGAAGCTAAGCTGCTGAGACAGACATCTAAATTTCTTTTATTTCCAGTACCACTCGGTATTTATATCTCATCACTCCACCAGAACAATCTACATAAATAAGTTTAACATTTTAAAAAAAGACCCACTAAATTAAATGAGTTTACATAGAAATCTCATTTCATGAGTATTTCCAGGCCCAAGTCTTATTAGAAAAAAAAATGATATTACACAAAGGGAAGACGAGGTATAAAAAACACTTTACCATTCTAAAAATCCAATATCAGTTTCTCTTTCTGGACAGTATCCTTCATGATACTTCTCTTCCCTGTTAAGGTTAGATTGATGGCTGCTTTATGACTGAAGGCTTTGATATCATTTGACTTAGCGCTTTGCTTCCCAAAATGAATTTTGGTTGGGAGCTGTAGCTCCTCTTCACTTTGGTCATTGAGAAGAATTGTCTTGAATGGATTAGTAGATTTCCTTGTGGAAAGGAAAACATGTCTGATACTGAGAGTTGACAGTTCTTGTAGTAAATGCTCTTGAAAATAAGCTGTTGAATTAATATATTTCTTTGTTCAAGATCATTTAATTCACTCCATTGGTAAGCATGCGTTTTGTCACCTTTTTCTATCCTGGGCCATAACTAAGAACAGTAAGTTACATGGTGGTTTTGATATAGATCCAACAAGTCTTCCCAGCCACAGTCCGTGATAGCTACAGATTCATAACTAGTCCAGCCAATGTCGCCTTCTCGGATGTAAAGAACATCAGAGTCTTCAAAGCTAACAATGTATTCTGTACATTTTATAACAAATGTTTATGGTGATACTGTTTCCAGATTTTAAAAATCCACCATATTCCCTGATAGCTTATATGAAATATAGAAATGAAGGTTACAATTATTCTGTACATTGCCTTCATACAACCTAACTCCAAGTTAGGAAGAGATTTTTTTTTTTTGTTAATAGTATCACATCCTGAGCTTTGAGGTGGATAGAAAACTGTGCCTGGCTATTTAGCATGTATTTGAGGTGGATGGATATAGAAGCTTGTTTCCTGTTGTTTTATGGGTTTCATTACAGGGTTTGGTATTTAAATATGTCATTGGATTTTACATTGGGAAATCTGTCAATGCAACAAGCACACTTTTCTCTTTCCTTTTCTCCCCTTGGCCCTCCCCTCTTCCAAGGATCAGGATCTTCAATTTTAGTGTTTTTATTCCCAGTAACTTCTAGTTCCCTTTAGTAATCTTGATGTAAACAATATAAGTCAATTTTTCAAAGAGGCCTCAACATAGTCTGTTAACTTACTAATGCAACTTAGTGAATATAGTTCTTAAATACACACAAACTGAATTTGTGCCATTGCCTGCAGAGTTTTTAGATGCAAAATGATTATGCATGCAAAATAATGGGCACAAATTTGTGAAGTGGTTTTGAAACCTTATTTATCATGCTGAAATTTGATTCTTAGTTACATATGAAATTTAAGCAGCTAGTATCCCTCACAATTATTTTTTTCATTGCATAACATGCATTTTCTCTTTTGCCGATATCTCTAATATTTTTCTCCTTCTGTTATTGTCCTTAAGATTGGTTTCATTTAGTTACTCTTCAGTCCTGCCATGCAAATTTGCTGATTTCACTGTTACCTTGTCCATCTTCTTCCCCACCACCTCTGTCTGATTTGTCTATCTTGCTTCTTGTCATAATAAAAACTGTACTATCATTAGGACATTGTTTGTTTACTTCATGTCTGTAGATGTCTAACACAATGTGGGTCCCTGATTTAGCATAAGTCATTATATGCTATGATAAAAATAATCATTTCTTTGCATAATTACTTTCAGTAGTTTCAAGATGTAGGACTTATTTAAGTGACTAATCTTTACTCATGCATGCAGTCCATGGGGATTACTGGCATGATGCAAATTTTGCAGGAATAGGCCAATAGTCTATATGAAATTGATTATTACCATGTTTTATCTAATTGTTTTATATTTTAATGTTCTATGTAAATGATACAGACAAATATAAATGTTAGACTAAAAACTTTCCTTGTCATTTTAAATTACAATATTGATTTTTATATTCCATTATGTCTCATACTATAAACCTTAATTTGAGAGTAGGAGGACAGGATTAAGTTTAAATGGGCTAAATTCTAATAGCTCAGCATGTTACATGTTAATATAACAGACATATTAATTATTTCAGTGCATATCTTTCCTTCTACAAACAAAGCGGGGGAGGGGTTTAAACCCTACCATAAATGACAAGCAATCCAGTTAGTGACATAATTCCTTCTGCAGTCATCAAATACCAGAAGAAGTTATGTTACCTCACTTGATTGGAACTTCCTAGAGAAATGAGAGGTTGAGGAAGAGTGAGGGTTTAAACAGGGAAGCCATGTGTTTAAGAAAACACAATGCCACAACCTGCAGATACCATGACCTCCTGAGTTACAGATGTGTAGATGAAATCTTCATGAGTTGCAAGTTTGTATATTTACCTTTTCTTTTTGTAACTCAGTTTTCTGAAAATTTTCAGTTAGTTTTCAGCAGTGCATTTTCCATATAATCAATTTTTTCCCCTTTTATTATGTTTGGATTTGCACATAGGGTAAATCTAGCCTATGGGCAAAATTTTAAGTGTCTGT
Organism: Chrysemys picta bellii; assembly: GCF_011386835.1. NCBI lineage: Eukaryota > Metazoa > Chordata > Testudines > Emydidae > Chrysemys > Chrysemys picta. Next base: position 60,343,200 of record NC_088800.1, read on the forward strand.
CTGACTTAGGAACCTAAGTTCCATTAAGTATTAGAGATTTAGCCTCCTAAGTCACTCAGGACCAGATACTTATTAGTATTTAGTTGCAAAACTCCTATGGTGGGAGTTAGTTAGGCACCTATGTTTAAAATTTGGCCCTTAATTGGTTTTGAAAATGGGACTTACGATCTTTCAGAATTTTATCCCCTATCTATAATCTTTGAGTGCACTATTTGAGGAGGTTGACTTGTGAAGTCCCCTGAATACACATTATCTAATATGGTTCCATTAGAGGTTGATCTGTTTCTTCTACATTATCTGGTGCAAATTGGACAGTATTTGAAATACAACCTCTTACTTCTCAATGGGTTCCCTTTTTTTAAGTTTGACACACTAGGGATTATACATTGATTTGCTGTAACCTTGTGCATCTGTTAAGTTTCTATCTGCATCATAAGTGTGAGTATGAAATGAACACCTGAGAAAGGTGCTTGTGATAATATATATAAGAAACTAGATCCATTTATAATTACTTCTGCTTGAAAGTTTCCTTAGGGTACATCTACACTACAGAGGGGAGTCGATTTAAGATACGCAAATTCAGCTACGTGAATAGCATAGCTGAATTTGACGTATCGCAGCCGACTTACCCCGTTGTGAGGACGGCGGCAAAATCGACTTCTGCGGCTTTCTGTCGGCGGCGCTTACTACCACCTCCGCTGGTGGAGTAAGAGTGCCAATTCGGGGATCGATTGTCGCGTCCCGACGGGACGCGATAAATCGATCCCCGAGAGGTCGATTTCTACCCGCCGATTCAGGCGGGTAGTATAGACCTAGCCTTAGTAGTATCTGACAAAGTTTGACAACTCTGAAAATGAAACAAAAGTATTTATGTGGTGTAGAGGAAATTATTCTATCTGTGATGTATAATTTAGAAGCCTCTATGAATATTTTCTAAACCAGTTAAGATTAATTGTTCAACCTATTGTATGGGGAATTTGGTGTGCAACACTTGTTGTTAATAGGATCTAATTTCCTGGCACTGAGCAGCAAAACATCCTTTGGTATCTGAAAGGTCAGGTCAGGTAAACCTGAAGATAACTAGCATTTAGAAGTATATATTATCTTGTATAACAGTTGTACAGTTTGTGTTGGATGGCCCATTTTATAACTTAGAACAAGGGAGGAAACATCACTATTTCTGATACAGAAGGATTGGAAATTGGAACTCTTTACACAAGAGGCCAGGTTCATCCTGGCTGTAACTCTAATAGAATTCATACAAATACATGTCACAAAGTGTACAATTATGCTTTAAATATATGCTGCATGACAATCCTGATATGCAAAATACTGGGCTAGATTTGCTTATGTCAGGGGAAAAATTGTGTGTGATGATAAAGGAGATTTAACTTCAGATTTTCTCCTCTCTTCCCCAAAACATAGTGAATACTGGTCATGAGCAAATTTCAACTGCTTTAATTTGAAAAAGGATCCCAGAGTTTGGTGTTTTCTTTTAAGAATATTGAAATATATTAAGGTCTGGAATTCAAACTGGAATTCTGTACATCTTATACATTTGTGCTAAAGCAGGTTCTCTCATGAGATTTTCCATATTTGATACTGGTTGGACTGTAAACATTATATCATCTATTGTTGTGGTGTCTTGGTATCTTGAAGAGAAAGTGCAGAAACATAGGGGGAAATAATTTCAAAGCTTAGAAATGAAAATGTTCAGCTTGAGTTGGACTTGAGAACTTTATTTTATGCAAACTGATGCAGGATTACCGTCAAACCCACAATGCACAACTACAGCTGCCAAGTGAAGATGAGGAAATAGCTTTTGCTGCCTCTTCTCAGATAATGTCACTCTAGTTATGACAGCTTAGACATAAGCAGATGGTTGCCTGCCCATCCGCCTCCCCTTGCCCTAGGCTAAGGCACCACCCATTCACAATAGAGGAAACAAAAAGCATCAAATCTCTGAAGAAATACGATCTGGAGCCCTCTGGCCACCATGATGGCTCCTGATCCTTTTTCTCTTTATAGATGGGAAAGGGGTCCAGGTCCTACTTCATAACAGATGTCTTTCCTCTCTCAACAGCTGACTATGCTATACCAGGGGACATCAGCTTGCCTCCTTCTACTACAGCCCTCCCCTATGGTGACTGGATGTCCCAATTTTATAGGGACAGTCCCGATCTTTGGGTCTTTTTCTTATATAGGCTCCTATTACCCCCCCCCCCCCAACCCTGTCCTGATTTTTCACACTTGCTTTCTGGTCGCCCTCCCCTCCCCTCCCCAACACTACCCATGTAGTTTTCTTTCTATGACCCTGCCTCCCACTGATTTAATTAGAGCTTCACTGTCACCAGCACAAAACAAGGTAGGAATTGGGAGTAGTGATGCTGAGGAAAGAGAAGGGGAGGGTGTCTTGATCTAGGGGTTGAGAGAAATGTTAAAACTCAAATCTGTGGCAATAGGAGGGACAGAGAACCTGATTTTGGCTGGCAATAAGGAGAAGAGAGTTTTTGACAGTCTCTGAGTAGATATGAAGATTGATCCTGGCACAGGGTGGGAAAGGCCATACTGAAGGACATTGATACAATAGAATAGCAAGGGAGATGAGAGAATCAGAGTGAGCAAGCCTAGAAAATTCAGAGGCTTGGTTTGGAGGCTTAACAAAACTTATCCACATGTTATGAGGCTCCCTTCTCTGTTGACTCTCCATCTCTGCTTCTAGTTGCATTTGTTTTGTGGAAGCTTTCTCCTCTAAGAGCAAGACTTTATGGGTGAGCTTGGTAGCCCTGCTTAACACCGGGTGTTGACCTGAGTAATCCTTGTCTCTTCCCCACTCTTTCATGAAACCTTGGGGGGGGGGGGGGCTGTGAAGAGGCGAGAGAAGGCATGTATTCTCTCCAATACCACCAGGAGAGAGCTTTGGTAGAAATCTCTTTGATCTCTCTCCTGCCATCAAGAATCTTCTTGTACCTTTCCTCCTCCATCAGCAAGAAGCTGAGTCAGAACAGGTTCCGATACAAATGTTGCACTGACAGTTTAATGTTGGATATGCTCTTGATGACAAACCAGTGTGCCTTCCTGGCGTAATGTGATATAGCGGACACCAGATTGTGGACTTCCCAAGCACAACATTCCGCAAGGAGTATCACTCACAGGGAAGGTTTCGAAAGGGAAAAAAGCAGGCCAAGATCCAGTTGTATAAGCAAGGAAGGGAGAGGATTTAGGGGAAATAATTCAAAAGTGACTTAGGCAGCTTTGAAAATGTTACAGTTAATCACAGCTCTAGTTTGATTCACGTTTGCTTGAAAGTTCTGGCTGCTGCTTATGGTGGGTAAAGCCATTTGCCCATCCACATGTGGCACTTCGGTTTCAAAACATTACATTTCCAGAATGCATGTATTAATTCTGTAGCTTCATCATTTTGATTAGTACATTACTGAGGAGAGCATTAAAATGTACAGCTTAGAAATTCACAATGAAATTATGTATTGATTACACTGCTCTACAGCCAAAATACTTCTGAAATAAATGTAGTCAAACTTTACTAATTCTGGGTCACTGAGAACGAAAATGATGCTTAAAATTGTTGATTGGCTCTAGTTTTCAAGATATGCTATTGAGTCAGTATATACAACCCTTGACTTGGGAATGACTGAGGATAAGTGAGTTATAAAGGGAAGGGATCTCAATTTAAACCAGAAATGACTAAAATACATCTTTGACTGGATCTATGAATAAATCTATGACTGGGTTTGGACAGTACTTGCTTTTTAGGCAAAAACAATGAATGATGCAATCTGAAGCTGGTATTGTGTCATACATGAGATGAATTGCATCATGTTATTCCTAGAAGTCATGGATGATGCAATCATAACGAAGCTTACATCACTCTGCTGAACAAATTGCCCTATATCAGCTCTAGAAATCATACAGTGTCCTGCTCTCTTATTTGTCAGTGTTTGATTTTGCAGTGCCAATGATTTGGAGAGAGCCAACAGATCATACCAGCAATTGTTACTTCTGCATGGTGCCTCCAGTTGGGAAAGGTGTGTCAAAGAAGAAAAAGTGGACTGTGCATTATCCAAACATTCCATCAGTTATAGGCCCAGTACCCCACGGAGAAGGACTGCCAGCTCCTGATGCATCAGAATCATTCTCACTTGAGTCAGATGAGGAAGAGGATGAAACTTCTGGTCCTGAACCATCAATGTCACAGGACCCACATTTTCTCCCATCCTCCTGCTCTGAACCACACCTCAGAACACAAGGTGAACTGAATGACCTTGTCAGGGATTTGGAACTACCCAAGAGTAAGGCAGAGCTGTTGGGCTCCAGACTACAGCAGTGGAATCTCCTGGCAGGTGATGTTAGGGTTTCCATGTTCCGTGACCGTCAAAAGGATCTTGTCCCATTCTTCTTCATGGAAGGTGATCTTGTAGCCTGCAACAACATTGATGGTGTGATGGCAGCCCTCAACATTGTTCACGATCCAGATGAGTGGAGACTGTTCATTGATTCATCGAAGACGAGTCTTAAAGCTGTTTTACTGCATAATGGCAATGTTTTGCCATCAATTCCAGTTGGTCATGCAGTCCATGTGAAGGAAACCTATGACAACATGAAACAACTTTTGAGGTGCATAAACTATGACCAACATCAGTGGCAGCTTTGTGGCGATTTGAAGGTTGTTGCTCTCTTGCTTGGTCTGCAGACTGGATACACAAAGTACTGCTGTTGTCTCTGCGAATGGGATAGTCGTGCAAGAGATTCCCACTACATCAAGAAAGATTGGCCACTCCGACAGTCATTGGGGCCTGGGAGGAAAAGTGTTCAGCATCCACCACTTGTTGAATCAAGGAAGATTTTGTTACCACCCTTACACATCAAGTTGGGTCTGATGAAGAACTTTGTCAAGGCCATTGACAAAACACAAGCAGCTTTCAAGTACCTCAGTGGAAAATGTCCAAGGTTAAGTGAAGCTAAGATAAAGGAAGATGTCTTTGTTGGTCCTCAGATTCGTGAACTTCTTCGAGATGATGCATTTGACCATGCACTGTGTGGCAAGGAAAAGACAGCATGGAAAGCCTTCCAGTTAGTGGCAATAAATTTTCTCAGAAACAACAAGGCAGACAACTACAGGTTGTTGGTGGAAAACCTCCTCAAGGCATACAAAAACTTGGTTGCAACATGTCACTAAAGATACACTTTTTGCACTCTCATCTAGATTTTTTTCCACCGAACTGCGGAGCAGTGAGCGACGAGCACGGCGAGCGATTTCACCAGGGCATTGCAACAATGGAGAAACGCTATCAGGGCAAATGGAGCCCATCAATGCTTGCAGACTATTGCTGGACAGTGACAAGAGATGCTCCATTTAATGAATACAAGAGACAAGCCAAGAAGCGCCGAGTAGACACTGAATAGGACTAAACTAAGTACATAATAGTTTTTTGCCTTTTGTTTCATAATACATTTTATTTATATAACCCTTTTGCTGATTTTTTTAAGTGTTACATAAACAGGACAGGTGAAATATTATCATGTAAAGCAACCATAAACACATGAAAAGACCTAGGTTTACAATTTATGATTAAAACTCTACTATCTGCACAATATACATAGACATAAAATGTAAAAACTTAAATATCTTAGAAACAGTAGCCAATCCGTTGTTTTAATTGTCATATTTGAATTCAGCACATCAAAATACATAATAAATAGCACATTTTATCTCTGAAGCAGACGACTTCTCAAAAATTGTAGACCAGTGTTATTTTGGAGCTGTTAAATTTCAGCAAAGCACCCTATGACAATGTTTTAACAAATATTAATCACAAGAATTTTGATCTAAGTTTGTGTGTTGTGTCAGCATATTGTTTTAGGTGCAGTGGAGCCAAAATGTCTAATACGTTTAAGTTATAGTAATGTAGAGGAGTGATTATTTAATTTTTTGTTGCTATTGCCTTGTGGAAATGTTATGAGCCAAATATGGGTGGTTTATTTAGATTTTAAGGAGACTAATGTTTCAAAGTACTATTTTCTGTAATGTGTTTCAGAGTACCTTAACAAAATTTGATATATAACAAATGGAAATGGGGGGGGGGGCTAACTCTGATACAGGATCATATACATATTCTAGTAGCTGATATTTTGTAGCTTCATAATACACTTTATGCTTATTAAAATAGGTAATTTAGCAGCAGAAATTAGTGTATAAAACTATACTATATTTTAGATTTCATTATTTTCCCCATATTTATTAAATGCTCTAAGATACACTTAATGGTGAAATACCAAATTATGCTGAAAATCTATTGATAGTGTTTCAGTTTACCAGAAAAGTGTGATTTGGTGTGGGTGTAAGTCATTTTAATGTGGAAAAGAAGACTTCTTGTTAAAGGTCTCAGATCAGGATTGGAGCCCCCTTGTGCTAGTAATTTTATAAGCAAATAATAAGTCCCTGCCTAAAAGAGCTTACAATTTAAACAAAAGAGAGAGGCAAAGGGATGGCAAGGAAGGATGTGACATAAAAGCAGAGTGATCAAGGTAAGTGATGGCATGTTTCCTGTCAGATTCTTCTTTTAGATGTAGTAGGGGGGAGAAGTTTGAGAGGAGGAAAGGAATGAGTTAAACAGAACATTGGAGTGGGAGAAGGAAGAACAATGTATAAGGGGAAGGAAAAGATCAATGGGAGGTGGAGGCCAGAAAAAGGGAAGTTGGAACAGAGAGACTGTGGGAGGGAGTTGGATATTCAGGAAAATGAATAACTGAAGATTAAGAAACTAGAGACTTCCACAGTAAACGAGGGAGAATTAAATGCCTTAAGCACACATTTTTGCGAGTCAAATTGATTTTATGTGGAAAATAATGTTTGGGGTAATATGGAAAAATCACTGTATGAATGCAATCAGTTACACAGCACTTTCTTGCATGTGAATTCATAAGTGGTGAAAAGAAAAGAGGTATAGACCAGTCTTAGAAGTTTTTTTTATTCTTTTTAATAAGTACTTTTAAATAAGTAGATGGGTATTTGGAGTTTGCAGCTTCTTACTATAGTATTAATTTCAGATTGCTTAAGTGCTTTTCTGATTCAGGCTAAAACACTCGGTACTTTGCAGGATTGAGCCCATAAGCACACCCCTATGTATGTGTGTGTGTGTGTGTGTGTGTGTGTGTGTGTAAAATGACATATTCTCTAATTGCCTCCCTAGTAACACATTTTGCTCATTTCTCTGTCTTAATTTAAAGCAAAATTCTGAAGTAGGAGTACAGACATTAGAAAAACAATTCATGTGCAACTCAGTATATTCTGGATTAATCAAGATATTAAAAAAAAAAAGAATTCTGACAAATTCAAAGGACTACATGATTACAGATCAAAACCCTAATTTTTAAATTGTAAAGAGAGTAACTTGTATGTGAACATCTCTTTACAATTATTGTCATGGGAATGAAGTAGCACAGTGTTAATGTTTTATGTATTCTGTGAAAGATGATCATAAACTGTACTCCTTTGACCTTATTAATGTTCTGTAATTTGATTTGCTGTCAATTTGCATTTTTCTCTGCTTACAGCCTTAGTAACCTGTAAGGAAGAGGTGTAACTGACAGCCAATCTAAACACAAATGAATACTGAAAAGGTCAGAAATATCAGGCATGATAATTCTGATACCTCATTCTCATGAGAAAATGGCACAACATGAATGTATTCTAATAAGTGGGATTGTTACCAAAATGGGAAAGTTCATTCTTGCTATCTGAAATGAGGACTGCAAAGGGAAATAAATGATTTCCCTCTACTTAGTTGTATCCAAAAGGACTCCTCATTTCAAACAAACAAACAACCCCCCTAAGTTCTTGATTTGTTTTACACTAGAAATAACAGGTCCCAACTTACCTCTTTTTACTGGAGAGGACTCTGTGCAAGACCGGAGGGGATTTTGATTTTTACCCTGTGTTGACATTTTTTCAACTCCATAAGCCAAATATCAAATAAATGCATTAGTCCTGCATCTTATGAGGGGTGTGTGTATGTAGAGTTTTTGAAAGGATGCTAACAGAGCAGGGAAAAATCTGTGGATTTTATTTCATAAATGCCATGATCTATTTTTGACTACATATTTAATGCAATGTTTTTTCATGTCTCTCATGTAAATTTTTATCTTGAGACTTCTTTTTTACCAGAAATTTAAAAAATGTACTGTGGTATTATAAGTGCACACTCTCAGACAAAACAAACACCCCACAACACTTAACGTTTGATGGTGTCATTTGAAGAGCAGCCTCCTATGTTGGATCCAAAGCAAGAACCTCTGGGTTTTCACTAGGGATCAACGCACACCTCTGTCTAGTTTAGTTGAGGCTTTAAGGATTTGTTTCAAAGTCCCATTCAATCTTACCTCAGTCCCTTCTAGTTATTTCAATGGGCATTAGATTGGGCTCAGAGTTACCTAGAAACAAAAAACAGCTGTGCAGTTTACTGTAGAAGATACTGTCTGCTCTCTCAGCCCAGTGGTTAGTTTCGTGCTGTTGTATTGCCTGGCATGGCAGTATTGTCAATGACCACTCTTATCAAACCTGTACTTTTCTCTTCCTTTTTTTTTTTTTTTTTTTTTTTTTAATAAAATGGGTTTAATTCATCTGTCTTGTAACTGCAGCCACTTAAGTATATTTCCATGAGGTATATTGGGCCAACAATCCTAGTCATACAGTCTCATGATATACTTTGATTTTGATGATAACTGAGGAAAACATATTAAGATGTGTACATCCTCCTCTTAAACGCCTTGTGCACATATACATACACACGCATGCAAAAGTTCAACCACATATTTTTTTGTAATTGATCTTTTGTACGTGTATGTTTTTCCAGACAGTTTAATAGTCATTAGTTTCCTGATGTCACAACACTGTACTGGATGTAATTTTTTTTTTGATTGACTCTTGTGCATTTGAAGAAAGCTACACAATCATATGTGTAGATTGCACACTAATTACAGTCCCTCAAAGTCAAAAATATGAATTTTTGAAATCCTAAACTTACTAAATTTGAGCAGGCCCTTTTTTGCTATATTTTTGAGTTTCAAGGGATTGGAAGTTTTTTCACAGATACATAACTTCAAATTTAATTTAGTGTCGTAGTCAATTGTATAGCAAATAAAACACTGTTCAGAGCTTTGAATTTATTTTAGTATGTACTGTACCACTCCCTATCGAAATATATGAATAAACAGATGAATCATATTTTGGTGCTAACTTATATGATGTAATTTTTTAATATTCAGTTGATGTGCACATTCCTTGATGATTTATGAGCCCCGTGTGTGTGTAAGTAAAATTAAATGTGCTTTAAATTCATATAAACAAATACATTCAAACAATGTAGAATACTTGCTAAGGTATAATATTTCAAAACACAGTTACAAGAAAGCTCTCCTCTAGGAGGAAAACGTTTGAAGTCTATTAAAATCAAGGTTCTGGTAGATTTCTCATAACTTTTATTTTGAAGGAGATTTCATAAGCCTTTCTTGTTTATCCTTAAACCTCAAGGTATATACATTTTATGAGAGAGTACTTTTAAACGTAAAACTTTATTCTCATAAAGGTTGACAGTATATGTTTAATATATGTAAAAAAACGTAGACGCAAAAGCTGAGGTCTCTCTTTGGTCTTTCACAAGGGGTTGGGGGAGACAGAAAAGAAAAGATTACTTGAATTTGCCATTTAAAAATACAAATGACTGAACATTGCGTAGGGTAAGGATTAGCAGGTCCACAGAGGGAGGATGGCAAAAAAAAAAATCAACTTTCATGGCCTGCAAATGATTAGCCCAGTGGAGGACAGTGGTAGACGTCTTTTAGCTAGCTGTCGGGATTCTTTGACCCTACCTATCCTTTTGTACAAGGATAAATTGGCCACAAAGGGCAAGGAATGTGAACAGAGCTCTCAGCTTGTCCATTGGTTCGTTGCTGGTGTTGGCTTTATGGCAGCACAATTAAGTTAAAGATACTGGTCTCCATGGCATTGCTAGGTTTCTGCTGTGTTTCTAGGTGTGATCTGGGCTGCAGCTGAATGTCACTTGACATGGGGAATTTTTTCTGATGCAGCGTATGAAGGATAGGGAATGGGATGCAACAGTGGATATGGATAAGAGCATATAGGAAGCACTTAAGGACATGCCTTGTTAGTTCCCAGAGTTTTGTTTAGAGTTTTAAATTGTATTTGGTTTATTTTTCTCTTTCTTTGGGAGGAGGACTAGGACTTTTAGGATGAAATGCATATTAAGAAGGGACTTAAAAGAGGTTTATTTCAAACCACAACCCCCCAACAGTGTGTGAGGTCACCAGGACTCATGGTTGTGGCTAAACAAAAGTTGTCTTAGTAAAGAAGTTAATTAGTACATACTTATACTGAATATTTAGGAGGTGCTCTTGGAGATGGGGTTGCTGATGATAGATGCTTGACACAAGTGTTATTCACAGCTTTGGAAGCTGCCTTTTCTAGGGGTTATATTAGTAAGGCAAAGAATTATGCCTGTGCTTAACTTTATGCTCAGAGTAGTTCCATTAAAGTCAACAGGACTATTCTCAATGCATAAAGTTAGGTAAATGTGCAAGTTTTTGTAGAATCAGGACTTTGGTGTGTGCTCTATGAAGCGAACTCGCCCCCCCCCCCCACACACACACACACTGATTTTTAGGTTCCCCCCTTCCATGCATCTCATCCTTCTTTGTAAAATCTTAAGGGCAGGAACTGTTTGTTTTTTCTTTGTCACTACTGCACTTAGCATATTTTCAGCTTTACTGAAATTCTTCCTTGTTTTATGTAACACCTATCATCAGTGCAGAATTGCTGTATAGCATGACAGTAAGTAACTATCAAATAAATAAGAACAAAGTACAGGCTACCATCTAAATAACAGCTGAAGCTGGGGAGGGGAATTAAAAAAGACAAAACAATGGTTTAAAATTCAGCATTTGGTAGAATACAGATAATTAAATAATATATACTTTGTCTTGGAATAAAATTGGCCAGCAGTCTGGGAAATACTAAAGGTTAAAAGGTACTACTGGCATGGATTTCATACAGAAAGGATCACAGTACTTTTGCACTCTTAAATCAACACATTCAGCTGGATGAATGATAATGGCTGCTCTCTTCTCTGCACTTGGGAGGTAACTTTCCAATATTTACCAAAAATATTGAGAGCTCATTTTTGAGGCTTCTTTATGTTGTGCCATAAAGAAGCATTTTCCAGATTTTCTTGTCACCAAGAAGCACTTCTTTACGCACTTTGGCCTTCCCAGATCTCCATATATCTCAGCTATGCCTCATTTCTTACCCAAGCATACCTGTAACCCACACAGAGCAGCACTTACCTTGCTTTTATTGTTATACATAATTTATGTCTGAAATTCTGAATCTAGCAACTAAGGCTATAGAAAATGTTATATCTTCTAAAGAAATTAACCCAAAATCAATTTGTTCCTTGCATGACTAGTTCTCTATGTCCCCCATTTTGAGTGCTGAGAGGTTTGCTGTTAACACCATGAAGCTGTGACAGCTGGAAATGTGGAGACTCAAAGGTTGAAATAGAGGAAAGATGTGCATTGTGGTTGTGGAGCGGGGTGGGGGATGGTAATTTGACTCCTAATGTATAGTTACCAAAATATCTGCAATTCACTTGTAGGGAGTTTTGTGTCAGTGTTACTACTTCATTGTTGTGCATATTTGAATGTTTTGATGAGTGTTACAGTTCATGTTACAGTTTCAGGAATTGTCTTGTTTGGCTGCTATTTTTGTGGTGTTCATAGCAGTGAAATTACCAAATAGCATACTATGCAAATGAATACTAGTAGCTGGCACTTATAAAGCAACTTTCTTCTGTGTGGCTCAATTATTTCATAAATACTATTTAATTTAGCTTCATGACACCCCTATGAATTAGGGAAGTATTATCATTTCCATTTTATAGATGAGAATCAACAGAGGTGTAAAGCGATCAAGGGTGAAATCTTGGTTCTGTTGAAGTCAGTGGGAATTATACTATTGACTTCATTCAGGTCTGGGTTTCAGCTCAAGTGAATTGTTTATGAATCATGAAAGTCTATGGAAGAGACAGGAATGGAACCTAGATTTCTGGAATCTTAGTCCTGTGCTTTGACCATAAGACTATCTTTGTAATTTGTCAAATTAGGTGCAAATGTACTCCAAAAAAGGCCGAACAAAGAAATTCCCAATTCCAGCAGCTGAGAGGTTAGGGGGACAAAATTGTAGATGCCTAAAAGTCAGGCCATAGAAAAGAGGCAAGTGACAGAGAATAAGTACTATTCTATCAACATTAATCTTAAAATAAAAACAGAGTCAAAAAGCCTTTTGAAAAATAAATATATGAACACTTTATGGTTCTCAAGCAAGAATTGCAAGTATCTTTTGAAGAATTACATTATCACTTGGCAAATATATTATCTGATATTTCCTTTAAATTAAAATATTTTGATAATGAAATCAAGATGTAAATCTACATTTAAAAATAGAGTTAAGGTAATTGATTGTGATACAGTATGCATTTCTTTACACTTTATAAAATGCATTAATTTATTATGTGGGCATTGTACGATTTATTATTTCCTCAACACACTATTTCCCTGTTTTTAAGTGCTTGGACTTTATAAATGATGTGATGGGATGTGATATTTTATGTCCTGGGCCACTATATATTAGTCTGAGTTGACACCATGTCATCTGCTATGTTGTATAATCGTGTATGGAATATGTAATATTATATTACAATGTGGAGAGTTGGATATGGAAAATGGAGGAGAGCCTTGGAGGGAAATTGTCATTTTTCACTTTTATCTTCAACTGAAGTGAAGATCTGATTTGGTTTTTTAGCACGATAGCTAGGAAATTAAATTGTGTGTTATATGGAGTCAGTTTTGAAGCACTGTATGATGGGTTGCTTCGAAAACTTGATTTTAGTATTTCAGTGTTGTCATTTGCAGCCTCTGCATTTTTAACAATGTATTCTGTATTACTTTAGCCACAAACCTTGTACGTACAAGTAGACATTTTAGAAGGTACTATTTCATTGCTTAGGTCAGAAGGCATAATGCACCATGTTGGAGATGATAGTTCTGTTAAAGAACTAAATAACAGGTAAGGCAAGAGAAAATTGGGGTACTGTACCCACTTAAGAGAGAGAGACATTGCTGAACAGTATTAATATAATACATTCTTCACTTTTGATAGAGTAGTTCCATAAAATAAGTGCTTGAGCAAACTTTCCTGCGGTGAGTCGTATTTGATTTTAATAAGTAAAAATCGGTGTTAAACAGAGAATGTATTTACTTCCATAAAAAAGTACTTTGTTAGGATTAAGTACTGCACACTGGAAACCATTTGCAGTGCACATCATACCCAATTTTATCAAACAGTAAACTATCGTCAGTCTTAACTATAGTACTCCTACCGCCACTCTCAGAACAAGGATTATTCTGAATAGAGTTTTCCTAACCAAAACAGTTCTGACTGATTTAACATGATAGGCTTGCTTTATCCTTTTTTGATATTTATTTTGCTTTATCCTTTTACCCGATGGCTTTATTCACTGTCTTTATCTTTATCTCTCCATGTATTTATGTTGTGACAATCACTGTGGTGTCCACACACTTCAATTTAGGTAATGTAGTGACTGGGGGAGAAATAATATGTAGAGCCTATTCTTCCCTGTTAGGCCTACCTCAACCTAGCTTTTCTGAATCAGAGACTGGGAACAGGTGTCTATTTTCACTTTTTCTGGGGACAGTAAGCCAAAACTCTGCAGGATCTGAACGCTAACTTGGCAGAAGTTTGAATCTGTATAATTCCTCTCCCATCCAGTGTTTGGATGATTGTCAGAAGATTATCCAGCCTCCTTTTGACACCTTAGAGTTTTTTCCCCTCCTTCCCTCTCTTCCTCTGCCTCTTGACCCAATCAGATCCTTATCCCTTTCTTCTGATCCTCTAACTTTCTCTCTTAAACACCCTCTCTGACCCTTAACAGGCCCTCTACTTTGGGCAGTAGGCCATGTGGACTGGGGTCTCAGATATGTACATTTTTTCTGTTCTTTGGGGGGCTCGATGGAGCTGTTAAATTGTGTTCAGATCTTATGCATGCTCAGAAAGGCCTAGCCCCCTTTCTTCCACCAATGCATTGTGCTCTTAAGGCAATCAGAAGCTCCACACCTAGTACAACTATAAAGATAGCCACAGAGAAGTTGTGGAGACATTTAGGTGGATTTCAGTAGAAGCATAAAACTGAGTGGGATATTTATCAACGAAACCTTAAAAGAAGACCAGGATTAGTTTGAAATTTGAAATGTTATTGTGATTTGCCTCATTTCTCACACAAAACCGGTTCAGCCATCTGCAATAAAACTGCTTCCATGTTGTGCTGTGGAATCCAGATAAAGCATGGTCATCGTGAGGGTTGGAATGACGTTTGGGAAGGGGATTTTTATTGCTGACACACAGATCCCAGTGTGAGTACATGTCTATGACTGGTTTCAATTGGTCAGTTATTTTAATAGCATTTTTTATAATCCAGACTTTCTATTGCACTTTCCTTACTTTTATTTCTGTATGCTACCGTTCCAGTTTTATTTGACCATTACTGTTTTATTGAAGTCTCTTGATTAAAAACCAGTTGGTTTATGATTTAAAAGTAACTGAGAACATTTGTCCATTGCATAATCATTGAAACAAATATTGAAATTTGATATTTAGAGAGGGACTGGATAATTTTAAGGTCACCAAATATTGTAACAGTAACACAAACGTTTAATTTAAATAAAATATTATTCTTCAGAGACTTAATTGATCAGCTATGTCAGTCAAGAAGGAATTTTATCTATATGTCCAATATTGCACAGTGTAGTTTCATAGCAGATTCTGACCTTCTTTTGAAACATCTAGTATTAACCATTTCAGGATATTCAGACATTCAATGGGATAGTTCATGATATGATCTAATGTGGCTATTCCTAAATTCCCTCACTATGAGAGTAAAACTTAGGTCCTAAAGATGTAAAGAACGTATCTTGGAGAGGGGATTTGGAGAGAGTGCAGGGTAAACTAGAAGGCCAATAAATAATACATATAGGGATGTAACTGCAGATCTAACTAGCTGGAGGAAATTGCTTATGACAGCACAGAATATATCTGACTCTTGTATCTTACTACCACGTAAGAAGCTTGGACAGAAGCTTCAAAAGACTCAGCTGAATTCAAGCATGCTTTTTTGTTTCAGTAAGCACTGTAAATTCACTTAAGTGAACTGGGAAATATAGTATCTGTTTTTATTTGTTTTCTTTATTTGAGAAATGTATTGTGAAGCTGCAGGGACCATAAGTTAAGAAGTTATTTGAACCATCTGAGAAGGACTGAAGTGTTCAAAAGAGAGTGCCTTAATAAACGTGATATTGTTTATTCTACCAAAGTCTTTGCTGAGTCCTTAGAAGGGAAATGAGAGTACTGCAAGATAGACACTAAATCTAACTGATCCAAGTTTCACTGCTAAGACTATTTCCTACCTGTTTATCAGGCTTTTAAAAAATGTGCTATTTGAATTTGCCTTGTTCAACACTAATTTTTCATTTATTTTGGTTTCCCATACATTAGCACATATGATGGGTTTTCTCCATGCCCATCTTCATCCTACCCAGGGAAGGCCAGTCCAACCACCCTTTCTTTCTGCAGAGCTCTCCTTCATTATGCCTGTGAAACGTTTCTTTGGATTGAGTGCTGGTAATTTAGTTGATTTTCTTTGTACAAACTCAAGCACTGCTCTGGGAATCAGACCACAGGAAGCATATATGCAAAACCAGTGACCATTTGGCTTCCTATGCTCTTCTGATATCCCCCTTGCTCCTTCCACTTGCTCAGCATCTCTGTGATGCAATGAGTGACTCCCAAACCTGGCTTTCCCACAGTGCAGGAGTGAGCAGGAATCTTTGTTTTTTTTCCTAGTTGGTGATGCCTTTAACTTGCAAATCTTTTCAATAAGTTCCCAATTGTGTCTCACTTACATAATAAATTAATGCATTTGACATAAAAGACTAGTAGTATAAATAAAAGTTTCAACTTCCCTTTGCTGTCTATCTATTTAGGTGTCTGAGAGTTGAACATTTATTAACATAAGATACTTGTCTCTCTCTTTTACACCTTTGCAAGAAACTCAGCTACTGTATGCATTGTTGTATTTGTATTATTTAATCTTTGTCACTTGACCAAGACTAGTGCTTTGCTATCTGAACACATTCTGTGTATTCATTGTTGTCTTTAAACTGAATAAATGGTATGATTTGTGGCCACTTTCCCTTTACAACACTGAACACAGATTTTTATTTTTTATTTTTTAAAGTGTAGGCAGCTAGAATAGAACTGAAAAATAATGATAGTCCGTATAGGATTAGCCACAACTGTTTAAATAAAAAAGGCATTTCTGCTATGAGATCCCAGCTAAGTAAACACTAGAGAAATTGTAAGATATCTTATGGCTTCAATGACATGGGCTTCTACTTTCCTGAGGGCAAGAACTCATATCAGTGCTATTAACTTTGCAGTGTATTGCCGTCTGTGTGGGGTGATGAAATGTGCAAAAAGGAATGAATGATTGATAGGATGAGGTTCTCCCAAAGTAGGAGTAGACTGCTTGGAAGCTTTCTTTAATATCATATTTTTATATACAACTGTGGGTCAACCTGGGCCTTGCATATACAATGTCTGACCCTAGTACAGAAGAACTATTGATTTGTGTTCAAAAAGCCAGCCACCTGAATGATTTATTAATGCAACTACGCAGCACTCAAATGCTCTGTAGGTGGGCTAAGACTATTACACAATTTCCTTTCTTTTATGTGTATGTTTCTAGCTTCCACACTCAACCCTTAAAGTTTATCTAAGATTTTTATTAGACTGTGAGAGATCAAGTTAGTGCAAGTGGAGTAGTTTGTTTTTCTACATGTGTGCTCACCTTGGTTTTGTATACAGTGCTAATTTTATAACAAAGTCCTGCAAAGCTACAGCTCTTCTGAAACATCTATCGGTTATTTGAATTGAATGTCTATTTGAACACATAGAAATGTTATAGAAACACCATTGCAGATACTTTGGCTATTAGCCAGGATCGCAACTTTTACACCAAAAAGAGAGAACTTTGATTAGAACAGTTTTGCTACATCAGGCAAATTCCCTCAATATGATCCATTATTTCACACACTTCAACCCTAACTCTGACACCCTTTTGCCCTCCTGTACACACACGTTACCAGATTATTTCCCCTAACACTAGTAATGTGGATGTTGGGGGTAGTAGTTGGTTGTGCTAGAAAGGTTGATCTGGTAACATTTTGTGCGCAGAAGGCCAATTAAAGTGCATGAAGGAGGGTATCCCTAGGGGAGCAGAGTTAAGGTTGTGGTGCCTGGTTTGTGGTATACAGTAGCTGTGGTAATAGTAAGGTGTGTGTGCTTCAGGCAGGAGGAGTAGAAGGTATGTATTGTTGTATTGTTTAACTTCTCATTTCTTTGCTTTTATGGGTTTTTTGTGTAAGTTATATTTTATGTAGCAGTACTTAACTGTTCCACAATGTATTTTTGTTTTGTTTTTTAAATATCCTAGGGTATTTTTCATGCATAATTGAAGATGAAGCTTTGGTGAGGGAAGTGTGGGCAGAGTTCTGGATGTTAGATGTACTGATGAAAAATGTTTTCTGTCAGCAGCGTCTCAGGAAAACCCCCTATATTCCAATTTAGTATCTGCTATAGCAGGGGTCGGCAACGTTCGGCACGCGGCTCGCCAGGGTAAGCACCCTGGCTGGCCGGGCCAGTTTTATTTACCTGCTGACGCGGCAGGTTCGGCCGATCGCGGCCCCCACTGACTGCGGTTCGCCGTCCCGGGCCAATGGGGGCGGCGAGAAGCGACGCGGGCGAGCGATGTGCTGGCCATGGCTTCTCGCCGCCCCCATTGGCCCGGGACAACGAACCGCGGCTAGTGGGGGCCGCGATCGGCCGAACCTGCCGAGTCAGCAGGTAAATAAAACTGGCCCGGCCCGCCAGGGTGCTTACCCTGGCGAGCCGCGTGCCGAACGTTGCCGACCCCTGTGCTATAGGATAAAAACAAACAGAAAAGTAAAGCTCCTGACGTGGGGAAGGCTTTGGGTGTGCCCAGCCCCCACCAATTAGGCTTCTGTTCACAACACAGACTTTCCCTTATATGTGAATAATAGCTAAAAATGGCTCTGAATCCAATATTTAAACTCCCGCTACTCCCCCGCGCCAACAGAAAGCCCATTTTATCAGATTTACTCAGGATTCCCTTCTCTGCCAAATCTTGTGTGTGTATATATATAGACAATGGTTTTTTTGAAAGCCTCAGTCAACAATGAAAGCTAGGAATGCCAAGGACAAATTTCATCTAGAGCTCAAATTCAAAATTTCCTTTTCTCTTAAAGAAAAAAATCCACATAGAAATTTCAAAGGGCATAAAAACTAGTCCTAGATGACATTTCACATCCATTGGCCCCTACTTATTGGGTATATCTACACTGCAAATAAGGTGAGTTTTTAGCTTGGGTTAGTAGCTTGAGTTAAAGTTTATAAAGGAGCCTAGGGTTGACCCTGAGCGACTAACTCAAGTTAAAAGCCAAGTTCCTGTATCTTCATTGCTATTTTAACCTGAGTTAGCTAATGAGGGTTAATTTAAAAACAAAACTTTTATTTTCAGTGTAGATATAGAAATGGGAATGTATGGCCTATTCTAAGCTCACTTGACAATGCATTTTAATTAGGGAGTTTTTACTGGGCACCTCTATAATACACAGATTCCTTGCAGAGCTATTTGTTAGAACTATTGGGATAAAATAAATACTTGTATGGGAGTTTGTTTAATCTCAACCATGTTAACTCAGGTTTCTGATCTGCATGTTATCAATTTTGTAACATGATAAACCTTTGGGAAAAGAGTTAGGGGTTATAGTACTACTGGTATTAGAGATAGGACACATAATTTGCTGGTGAGGTAAATACTAAAGGTTTGGTCACATTTTAAATGCTGTATGGATTTGATTTACTTCATAATGAGGAGAAAGGTGAGATTTGGTAATGGAAATTGTGGTCTTAAGTTTTAGATGCTTTTGAAAATCCTATGCACTGAGTACAAAAATGGAAGGTGGATTAGTCTGATTAGTCCAGTAAGCTTTCACCAATGGGAACCTGAGGTTAAATCCTAATTTTAAGTCACATGCTAAAAATAAGAGGTGGTTTCAATCACTGTGTATGATTTTCACAAAATTGTATAAAACTCAGCATGCTTGACATTAATGAAAACCTAAGGCTCGAGAGAACAAGGCTGGTGCAGGTCACACTGGTGGTGTTTTTCCATAGTTGTGTGAAGAAGCTGGCCTACTCACTGTTTGACTTAAACCAGTGCTATTTGTCCCTTTCTTTCTTCTGCACTACATTCTCTTTCAATTTATTTGTGAGAAAGGAAAAGTTAATTTAGTAAAAATTACCAGGCCGGTCATCCTTTTAAAAATTCAAGTCCATCTCTGTTGCCCAATAGCTCACCATCTGGCTTGCAATGTTTTTAAAAAATCCAAACAAAAGCTTGTCTTGTCTATTCTAATGTAACTGAAAAAATAGCACTGAGTTACTGGAATCCTAAACCTGTTGCTAGAGAGGAAGTGTCAAGGGATCTAGTCCACAATCAGGATGTTAGCCAAGGATGCAGTAAGAGAGGAAGCTAGCAGATCAACATAACACATCCATGACTAAATTAGAGTAGTTCCAAATAATATACTTCTGTAAATTCCAAAGGATCTCTCCTAAATACTTTTTTAAAATATACTAATATTTTTTTTATTTCTTCCCATATCACTCAGGGAGATCGAATATTTTTAACTTAGCATTGCTATGTTTTCTTATTACCCAAATTTGTTCCCACTTTTTAAGGGAGCTGGAACAATTTTTTTAGTGGGGGTGCCGAGAGCCATTGAATCAAATTGTAAACTCTGTATATGATGGAAACCCCTTCAAGCCAGGGGGTGTGGCAGCACCTCTAGTTCCAGAACCTATGCCACTTCTAATTTTTCAGTTCACTTTGTAATATTTTCCCTAGGCATACGTGTTCGAACAAAAACAACAAGGAGTCTGGTGGCACCTTAAAGACTAACAGATTTATTTGGGCATAAGCTTTCGTGGGTAAAAACCTCACTTCTTCGGATGCATAGAGTGAAAGTTACAGATGCAGGCATTATATACTGACACATGGAGAGCAGGGAGTTACTTCGCAAGTGGAGAACCAGTGTTGACAGGGCCAATTCAATCAGGGTGGATGTAGTCCACTCCCAATAATAGATGAGGAGGTGTCAATTCCAGGAGAGGAAAAGCTGCTTCTGTAATGAGCCAGCCACTCCCAGTCCCTATTCAAGCACAGATTAATGGTGTTAAATTTGCAAATGAATTTTAGTTCTGCTGTTTCTCTTTGAAGTCTGTTTCTGAAGTTTTTTTGTTCAATGATAGTGACTTTTAAATCTGTAATAGAATGACCAGGGAGATTGAAGTGTTCACTTACTGGCTTTTGTATGTTACCATTCCCGATGTCCGATTTGTGTCCATTTATTCTTTTGTGAAAAAAGGCACCATTGTACTTTTTCAGACATATATGAAATTTCATGAAAGAGATGACATAATAATGACTAATATGATATAAATGAATTTTACACCGGTCTTTATTTCAGAACATAAGACATGCACTTTAGAATCAATAAGATGTAATGATAAGGAAACACTTTAAAATGTATGGACTTGGATTCATGCATTTAGAGAAAATAAACAAATATATATTATTCCCCATCTTCTCCCTATATTTGATGTTCACAGTGGGCACAATTTAAATGAATTTATCGGTATGTAAAATATGCCTCATTTAAGTACACCACTACAACCCATGCTATTTCCCTCAGATGTATTATAGGAATTTTTGTTCACTTCATACTTCCTTCTTATATGTCCCTTACAGCTTCTCCTAACAGTCCTCCACCAGCTTTCTGTTTGCTCCCTTCACCAGAGCCTAATTAGTAAGGAACTGGAGATCTCCCCAGGAGCACCTTTTTTGCCCTTACAGAGCCCTGGGTGGTGATGTAAACCCACAGATTCTTCCAGAGAAGGGAAGCTTGTTTTCATCTGGATTGTAACCGCATATGAGGCTACACATGCACATTTGCAGCAGAGCAATTCTATCAGCAGGCAACAGTGTGTTTATTTGGGAGGGTTTTTGCGTTGATGATTGTCTGGTTATGCTGAAAAAATGACAGGAGACATTAGAGATGGGTTTAATCAGGCCGCAACTTTATTATTAGCTAGATGTCTAGGGCTAACCCGGCAGATATAATGTGCAGTGCAGGTGAAAAAATTATGTCCCTCTAGCAGATCCAAATTCCAAGCGGGAGAGGAGGCTTCCACCAGCTCCCCCCACTTTTCATCCAGGTCCCTCCAGCAATTCCCTTGCCGGGACCTTACCAACCCCCCCCCCACCCCCTCGTAGGAGGGGTTAAGGTTGGCTCCCTGCTGTACCAATCAGAGGAGTCCCCAACTGCCCCCGGCTTGCTCAATTACCAAGCACCTCTCCTTAATTCCTTTTCCAAGCCAAATCTCACCTTTCTCCTCATTATGAAGTAAATCAAATCCATGCAGCATTTAAAATGTGACCAACCCTTTAGTATTTACCTCACCAGCACATTATGTGTCCTGTCTCTAATACCAGTAGTACTCCTTTGTAAACTTTAACTCAACTTTTCCAAGCCATTTTTCCATTCTTTTGTGCCTTCATTTATGGAGTACCTGCACTGAACATCCGTTATACACTTAAATAAAGAGTTGTAACATATGGCCTACCGCCCATCATGCTATGGGGGGAGGGATAGCTCAGTGGTTTGAGCATTGGCCTGCTAAACCCAGGGTTGTGAGCCCCCTCCTTGAGGGGGCCATTTAGGGATCTGGGGCAAAAATCTGTCTGGGGATTGGTCCTGCTTTGAGCAGGGAGTTGGACTAGATGACCTCCTGAGGTCCCTTCCAACCCTGATATTCTATGATTTTATGAAAAAAGAACAGGAGTACTTGTGGCACCTAGCCCTCCTGAACCTGCTGTGAGGAAGGCGGAAAATATGGTGGTAAGGAGAAAATTCCTTCCCAGCCCCCTTTACTGGGGCAGTTATCATAATGCCCACAGCAAAAATAGTTAAACACCTGGCATATTTCTGACCTAGAGAGAGAGAGGGTGGGTGGGTGCTGCCCAGCCTGTTCTGAGTGACGGGGGGAAGGGCAAGCCCAGGCTGACCTTTTTAAACCCCTCATTCCTAGGTGGTGAGTCATCCACAACGCTGACTGCTTTTCCAGCAGTTTTATGTCTCCCCTCCTCCCCCAAGCCAGAAAACATTGCCCTCTTCTCCTGGTCAGCCAGACAAACCCCCACCCTACTTAAAGTGCAGGGCGGTGATTGTCAGGCAAAGCACAGAAAAGCCTCCCATGAACACATTAACAAAAATGATTATCACAGGCAAAATTTGTCACTTTTAACATTATTTATTTATATCATTTCCTTCTGTGAGATATAACTCTCTTAGACATGGGAGACATTTTTAATGTTTTATTGTTTGTTTGTTTGTTTTGTTTTTATTAACATAACATGCCTGTTTTACATTCCTGGGATATTAAACAGGCTGTGGAAAATGTTTTTTAAAAACATAAAATTATTGGTTAAATAAAAATATTTGAAGGGAAAAAACCTAGACTCTGAATAAAATATTTCAAAACATTCAAATGACTTAGGTGCCTAAGTTCCATTTTCAAAAATGACTTGAAAGATTTTTAATGGTATTTAGGCTCAGGAGGCTGTCTTACTGAGAGTATGATTTAGGCTCCTAAGTGACTTAGATACTTTTGAAAAGTGTACTTAAGTCACACCCATACTCGTAGGTAGAAGGGTTCTGTAGAGCAAACTGGAATTTTGTGGGACTTTTTTTTTAAACCACTCAGTACTACTTTATTTTTGTTTACTAATAAAGTGTTACAGCTAAGATGGTGTCCCATATAATGTGGAGACACAAGTGCATACAGCATCCTTATAACTGTTTTACAGATGTATAATTTAAGATTTCGTCTATTTAAATTACTACATGGAGAAACACTAGGGTTGGTGACAGAGCATAATTATGAAGGGGGACAAAGTCTTGTAACTTTTAGAATTATATCATGAAGCAGCGCTTATGTGCTTTTTCAATAGATTCTGCTATCCCACAGCAGAACATTAATTAGGAATTCATTGTGTGTGTATTGGACAACAGATTCTAGAACAAAATAAAATTGTTTCCTCTAATTATATGTCACTCCGTGATTTAGGACTGAATTGTTGGTACCATGAGTACTGCAGTCATTACCTATAGGCTGTCTCCTAGGCCTAATCAACACTAGAAAAATTTCTATTTCCTGGCAACAAGAGCTCCAGCTGTACCTGTGTTAGCAATGTTGGTAGCAGTAGTGAAGTCAGAATGCTGGCCATTGCTGGCATTTTAAGCACTATTGTGATTGGACCTGTTCTGAGCAGGGCTAACTGACATAGTGCTTAAAACACGGATGGCAGCCCACAGCCCTTTTGTCCTACACTCAAGCCAGGACTAAGTAATGACTAGACCAGTGTTTTTCAGAGTTCGGGTCACGACCCAGTACTGGATCGTGGCATGTAAGGCACTGGGTCACTTTGGTCAGCACTGCCGACGGGGACTTTTAACATCCTAGTTGGCGGTGCTGCCCAGCTAAGGCAGGCTAGTACCTATCCATTCTGATACCGTGCTGCGCCCTGGAAGTGGCCAGCAGCAGGTCCGTCTTCTAGACAGGGGGACCATGGGGCTCCGCGCGCTGCCCCCGCCCTGAGCACTGGCTCTTAAACCGGCCAATGGGAGCTGCGGGGTGGGGGGAGAGGGATGGTACCTGCGGGCGAGAGCTGTAAGGAGCCGCTTGTGCACCTCCACCTAGAAGCCGGACCTGCTGCTTGCCACTTCCAGGGCACAGCATGGTCCGCGGTGCCAGAAAGGTGGGAAGCCTGCCTCTGCACCCTGGCTGCACCACTGACTGGGAGCTGCGGGAGGTAAGTCTGCGCCCCAATCCCCCGCACCAGCCCTGAGCTCCCCCCCAAACCCGGAGCCCCACCTGGAGCCCTGACCCCCTCCTGCATCCCAATTCCCTGTCCCAGCCCACAGCCGCCTCCCACACTCTGAACCCCTCATTCCCTGCCCCATCCCGCAGCCCTCACCCCCGCACCCCAACCCTGTGCCCCAGCCCTGAGCCCCGGGTCCTTCAACTGGGTCCCCAGAAAAAAAAGTTTGAAAACCACTGGACTAGATGATCCCTGACAGGTGTTTGTCTAGCCCAGGCAGTCCCAAACTTGGTTCATGGCTTGTTCAGGGTAAGCCCCTGACGGGCCACGAGACGCTTTATCTGAGCATCCACAAGTACGGCCACTCGCAGCTCCCAGTGGCTGCGGTTCGCCGTTCCCGGCCAATGGTCGCTAAGGGAAGTGGTGTGGGCTGGGCCACTGCTTCCCACAGCTCCCATTGGCTGAGAATGGCGAACTGCGGCCACTGGGAGCTGCGAGCGGCCATACCTGCGGACACTCAGGTAAACAAAGTGTCTCGCGGCCTGCCAGGGGCTCACCTTGAACGAGCCGCGAAACAAGTTTGGGAACCCCTGGTCTAACCTGTTCTTAAAAAAAGCCTCCAGTGACGGAATTTCCACAACCTCCCTAGGCAATTTGTTCCATTACTTAACTACGCTGACAGGAAGTTTTCGTCATGTCCAACATAAACCTCCCTTGTTGCAAGTAAGCCCATTGCTTCTTGTTTTAGCCTCAGAGATTAAGGGGGAAATTTTTTCACCCTCCTCCTTGTAACAGCCTTGTATGTACTTGAAAACTGTTATCATGTCCCCATCAGTCTTCTCTTCTCCAAACTAAATAAACCCAATTTTTTTAAATCTTCCCTCATAGGTCTTGTTTTCTAGACCTTTAATCATTTTCATTCTCTCCTCTGGACTTTCTCAAATTTGTCCACCTCTTTCCTGAAATGTGCTGCCTAGAATTGGCACAATACTTCAGCTGAGGCCTTATCCGCATGGAGTAGAGGGGATGAATTACACCTCTATCACGATAAAACGCTGTCCTCGGGAGCCAAAAAATCTTACCGCGTTATAGGTGAAACTGCTTTATATTGAACTTGCTTTGATCCGCCGGAGTGCGCAGCCCCGCCCCCCTGGAGCACTGCTTTACCACATTATATCCTAATTCATGTTATATTAGGTCACGTTATATCGGGGTAGAGGTGTACTTCTTGTGTCTTGCTTACAACTTTCCTGCTAATACAGTTCAGAATGATGTTTGCTTTTTTTGCAACAGTGTTACACTATTGACTCGTTTTTAGCTTGTGATCCACTATAACCACTAAATCCCTTTCTGCAGTACTCCTTAGGTCATAATTTCCCATTTTTTATGTGTGCAACTGATTATTCCTTCTTAAGTGGAGTACTTCGCATTTGTCCTTATTGAATTTCATCCTGTTTACTTCAGACCATTTCTCCAGTTTGTCCAGATCATTTTGAATTTTAATCCTATCTTCCAAAGCACTTGCAACCCCTCCCAGCTTGGTTTTGTCCGCAAACTTTATAAGTGTACTCTCTATGCCATTATCTAAATCATTGATGAAGATATCGAACAGAACCGGACCCAGAACTAATCCCTGTGGGACCCCACTCATTATACCCTTCCAGCATGACTGTGAACCACTGATATCTACTCTCTGGGAACGATTTTCCAACCAGTTATGCACCCACCTCATAGTAGCTCCATCTAGGTTGCATTTCCCTAGTTTGTTTATGAGAAGGTCATGCGAGACAGTATCAAAAGCTTTACTAACGTCACGATATGCCACCTCTAATGCTTCCCCCGTATCCACAAGGCTTGTTACTCTGTCAAAGAAAGCTATCAGATTGGTTTGACATGATTTATTCTTGACAAATCCATGCTGACTGTTACTTATCACCTTATTAACTTCTAGATGTTTGCAAGTTTATTGCTTAAGTATTTGCTCCATTATCTTTCTGGGTACAGAAGCTGACTGATCTGTAATTCCCCAGGTTGTCCTTATTTCCCTTTTTATAGATTGGGACTATATTTGCATTTTTTTCAGTCTTCTGGAATCTATCCCGTCTTCCATGACTTTTCAAAGATCACTCTGGTCTACAATTTTTGAGAAGTTGTCTGCTTCAGAGATAAAATGTGCTATTTATTATGTAGTTTGATGTGCTGAATTCAAATATGACAATTAAAACAACTGATTGGCTACTGTTTCTAAGATATTTAAGTTTTTACATTTTATGTCTATGTATATTGTGCAGATAGTAGAGTTTTAATCATAAATTGTAAACCTAGGTCTTTTCATGTGTTTATGGTTGCTTTACATGATAATATTTCACCTGTCCTGTTTATGTAACACTTTAAAAATCAGCAAAAGGGTTATATAAATAAAATTGATTATGAAACAAAAGGCAAAAAACTATTATGTATATAGTTTAGTCCTATTCAGTGTCTACTCGGCGCTTCTTGGCATGTTGCAACCAAGGCTTTTGTATGCCTTGAAGAGGTTTTCCACCAACAACCTGTAGTTGTCTGCCTTGTTGTTTCCGAGAAAATGTATTGCCACTAACTGGAAGGCTTTCCATGCTGTCTTTTCCTTGCCACGCAGTGCATGGTCAAATGCATCATCTCGAAGAAGTTCACAAATCTGAGGACCAACGAAGACACCTTCCTTTATCTTAGCGTCACTTAACCTTGGACATTTTCCACAGAGGTACTTGAAAGCTGCTTGTGTTTTGTCAATGGCCTTGACAAAGTTCTTCATCAGACCCAGCTTGATGTGTAAGGGTGGTAACAAAATCTTCCTTGATTCAACAAGTGGTGGATGCTGAACACTTTTCCTCCCAGGCTCCAATGACTGTCAGAGTGGCCAATCTTTCTTGATGATGTGGGAATCTCTTGCACGACTATCCCATTCTCAGAGAAAACAGCAGTACTTTGTGTATCTAGTCTGCAGACCAAGCAAGAGAGCAACAACCTTCAAATCGCCACAAAGCTGCCACTGATGTTGGTCATAGTTTATGCACCTCAAAAGTTGTTTCATGCTGTCATAGGTTTCCTTCATATGGACTGCATGACCAACTGGAATTGATGGCAAAACATTGCCATTATGCAGTAAAACAGCTTTAGACTCGTCTTCGATGAATCAATGAACAGTCTCCACTCATCTGGATCGTGAACGATGTTGAGGGCTGCCATCACACCATCGATGTTGTTGCAGGCTACAAGATCACCTTCCATGAAGAAGAATGGGACAAGATCCTTTTGACGGTCACGGAACATGGAAACCCTAACATCACCTGCTGTAGTCTGGAGCCCAACAGCTCTGCCTTACTCTTGGGTAGTTCCAAATCCCTGACAAGGTCATTCAGTTCACCTTGTGTTCTGAGGTGTGGTTCAGAGGAGGAGGATGGGAGAAAATGTGGGTCCTGTGACATTAATGGTTCAGGACCAAAAGTTTCATCCTCTTCCTCTTCCTCGTTTGACTCAAGAGAGAATGATTCTGGTGCATCAGGAACCGGCAGTCCTTCTACGTGGGGTACTGGGCGTATAGCTGATAGAATGTTTGGATAATGCACAGTCCACTTTTTCTTCTTTGACACACCTTTCCCAACTGGAGGCACCATGCAGAAGTAACAATTGCTGATATGATCTGTTGGCTCTCTCCAAATCATTGGCACTGCAAAAGGCATAGATTTCCTTTTCCTGTTTAACCACTGGCAAAGATTTGTTGCACAAGTGTTGCAGCATATGTGTGGGGCCCACCTCTTGTCCTGATCTCCAATTTTGCAGCCAAAATAAAGGTGATAGGCTTTCTTAACCATAGTGGTTATACTGCGCTTTTGTGATGCAAAAGTCACTTCACCACAAACCTAGCAGAAGTTATCTGCACTGTTCACACAAGTACGAGGCATCTCTGCTCACTTTGGCTAAACAGAAACGTGTCCCTTTGCAAAATCAAACACTGACAAATAAGAGAGCAGGACACTGTATGATTTCTAGAGCTGATATAGGGCAATTTGTTCAGCAGAGTGATGTAAGCTTCGTTATGATTGCATCATCCATGACTTCTAGGAATAACACGATGCAATTCATCTCATGTATGACGCAATACCAGCTTCCGATTGCATCATTCACTGTTTTTGCCTAAAAAGCAAGTACTGTCCAAACCCAGTCATAGATTTATTCATAGATCCAGTCAAAGATGTATTTTAGTCATTTCTGGTTTAAATTGAGATCCCTTCCCTTTATAACTCACTTATCCTCCGCCATTCCCAAGTCAAGGGTCGTATATACTGACCCAATAGCATATCTTGAAAACTAGTACCAATCAACAATTTTAAGCATCATTTTCATTCTCAGTGACCCAGAATTAGTAAAGTTTGACTACATTTATTTCAGAAGCATTTTGGCTGTAGAGCAGTGTGACCACTAATGGCTCAGATATCTCCTCAGTCAGTTCCTTGAGTATTCTAGGATGCATTTCTTCAGGCCCTGGTGACTTGTCTAAGTAATTTTTAATTTGTTCTTTCCCTATTTTAATTTGTTCTTTCCCCATTTTAGCCTCTGATCCTACCTCATTTTCACTGGCATTCACTATGTTAAAAGAAGAACAGGAGTACTTGTGGCACCTTAGAGATTAACAAATTTGTTAGTCTCTAAGGCGCCACAAGTACTCCTGTTCTTCTTTTTGCGGATACAGACTAACACGGCTGCTACTCTGAAACCATTCACTATGTTAGACGTCCAATCACCACCAACCTTCTTGGTGAAAACTCACATTTTCTCTTGTTCCTCCGACCCCCTTTGAGCAATGGGCCTACCCTGTCCCTTGGTCTTCCTCTTGCTTCTAAATATATTTGTAGAATGTTTCATCACAGTCACTGACAACGTAATTATACAAGGCTAGCACTAGGGCCATCTCACCAATATATAAATGATCTCCAGTAGTATTGGAAAAAAGAATTAACTGTATATTGATACTTCTTTCAGTGAAGAGAGAGAGAGAGAGTGTGTTAATCTGGAATTCTTGGGGTAACAGGAAAGGCAATTTGACACAGAAAAGGGCTTAAATCCTACTCTTTCCCAGATTTTAATTTTAATATTCTGAAAATTGTTTAATTTGTAATCTTTCTTACTTTTACTGCTATGCAACTGAGTCTCACATTTGAGGTGGATTTAGGGGGTTTGGCCCAGGTTTTAAAAGATATTTAAGTATCAGTTGACTCAGAATTGCAAATGAATTTAGGCTCCTATGTGATTTAGGAGCCTAAAGATTTTTCAAAAGGAATTTAGGCACTTGAGTCCACTGATGGAGTTTAGACTCCTAAGTGCCTAAACCACTTCTTTTAAAAAAATGTTTAGGCTCCTAAATTAGGCATTATGACATTATGTAAATTGTTTCCTTTCTATGTATAATGACTCTTAAATCGGAAAGCTCCCTGACATGAGTTTGAATAATGTTTAAAGAACATGTAAAACTTAATTGAATTAGGCTGTAGGCTAGAACAGTCTTTGTATGCCAGAGAGGACATACTTTTGTCAGAGGAATAGCAACAAGACATGAAAGTTTAACATGTCCTATGACCCTGGCCAAAAGGAAATATCTTTTCTCCAAGCTGATGGTTAACAATATATATATATATATATATATACTTTTTTTTTTATAAAAAGCATAGATGTTTCCATTAGGGAAGCCACTGTATGCCATTTTATGATACATATCCCTGTACAGGGCCTTAGACCTTGAAGATCTGTTTGCTATTCCTGTCAGATAAAAAATAGACTAGAATAATGGAAAATTCACATGTTATTCTGTAAAAAGAAATCCAGTTTTTTTGGGCTGACAGTTTCTTAAAGCTGTGGACCTTGATGTTTTAATCTCACGCATTTTGATAGTGCTTGATATTCATAACTGGTAGGTTTGATAAATTTTTAACTAGGAAGTTGAAGATGATGAGAAAACACAAGGGGAGCTTTGCATTTTGCACCTTGTACTCAAGCCTTCAGGTTTAATTTTCACTTTTTGCATTGAATATTCCTTGGAGAAACACTGACTGGATCACATATTGCCTAAAGCTGGCTTCAGTCTATATTTAATCCCCAACCCCTAGAGTTAGCTTCCCAAAATTCCAATTTTAGTGCAGGCAGTAATATCAGTGCTTGAGCAGCAGAATAGAGATCAGTTTAAAACTAAAAATATAAATATACATTTATACTACTTGTGAGAACTCATAACCGGTGGGATAAATGCTATCATTTCTACATAAGTGAAATAACAAATATATCAAGAGAGAAACACAGTTAAGAAGGATATATCCTAGTAGTGTTGTGGAAAGAAATTCTCATAAGATAGCTTGAAAACAAACAAAAAGAAGCAATAAAAAATTAAACTGAAACAGCAGTTTGAACTCCATTCAATTTATTTCAATTTGTAGCATTATAAATATTTTATTTACATATTAGAAAATTATATTAATGTGAGATTTGGGTCCCAGAATTATTTTTGAAATAGAGCAGTGTCTGGTTTTGTGCCATCGTAACTTTTCTTTTTGATGCATGAACCTATTTCAATTAAAATACATTTATTAACTGTCATAGAAGTATTACAGTTGAGTGTGGTATGCATCCTTGTATTTACTCAGATGTGAACATTGGTTCCAGCTACTTACTTTTCATTAAGAATAAATTAAAATCGGAGACTATAGAGTGATGACATGAGTTAATTGCTTAGGAGATAGGAACAATAACTCATATTGGAGATATTGGAGATACCACATTAATATGAGAGAGAGAAAATGTGTTGATAGCCATTTATAGTTAAATAAGGTTCAGTCTTCAAACACTAGATAGCAAAGTGCTTGCTACCGTGAGTAGTCCCATTACATTCAATGGGGCTACTCACAATAGTAAGCATTAGGCTCAGTAGTAAGGTCTTAATTGAGGAAAGCCCTTAAGGACATGTTTAAGGGCTTTGCTGAACTGGAGTCTACATGCGCAGTTAAACTACTAGGCCATCATTCCCAAATTGACATCATTTTCCCCCCAGACCTTTCCTGTAACCACTTTTTTCTGTATGAAAAAGATTGAAAACCTCTGCTGCATACTATCTGGAATCTGCAAAGGCATTATTACAGCTCTTGTAGTTTAAAAATATATAACCTGCTTGTATGACAAAATTAAAGGTAACTAAACAATTGAATTACATATTTTTAAAGCAAGGATGTCATCTAATTATTTGTTTTCAGTTCTTGGAATTCAAAACATTTTCTGGTATTGCTTCAAAATGTAGAAAAATTTCCATTTTCAACAGAGCTCAAAATGGAATTAATGTAAAATTAAATGGAAAACATATCAGAAAAACAAAGTAAAGCTGGCTGAAAAATTCGAGATTTTGAAATGTTTTGATTGGAAAAAGAAAATTGTCCTCTTTAAAATATTTTCTCTACTGAATTTCACAGAGCTATTCTGGCTCCTCTTAATGCAAATTAAAAAACTTTTAGGACAGCAAAAGGATGAGATTTCTGGGAGCTCTAAGAATTCATGTAATGAGGGAATATGCACTTTTATTTTAGGTGTCATAAACTCTTGAGATATTTTAACATACATACTTTCAATAGTACAACAAACATGAGGCGGGGAGGAGGGGGGTTAATGAGTCACCTGCTTGTTTAGAGCCTTGAAACAGTTTGCTGGGTCCATTACATATGCAATATGTAAATTAAATTGGAAATCTATATTTCAGTGTTTTCTTTTATAGTAGGCACAAAAATTGAATTTAGAGTTGCACTTCACGGATTAAGCACTAAATACAATTCCTTGCCTTATGTCTGATGCATCAACTCTTATGTGTTTTGATGGTTTGGAGACTTACACATGCAGAGTTGGCCTTCTGTTAGTGAGCACCCTGAGTAAATCAACAGATGCATATTTTACCAAATGTTTTAATAATATTTGGGTTTTTTGCTAATTTTTCAATGCCATAGTTTGGTTCACACTTTCATACAATGTGTCACACAACCTCCCAATCCTTTTCAGCTGTGCTCTGAGTTTGACAACCCAGAACCTACACAAAGAATGCTTACTGTACATTTAATTAATTCTACTGATTTTATATAAAATATGTCATAGACAAAACTGGCCCAGTTTTATTATCATAAAAACATGGAGTAATTTAAAAAAAAAATTGCATGAAAATTTGTTTACATACAAAATGTAACATGATAGGTATTTTTATGATTTATCTATGGAAGAGTACTCTTTCACATCTGTATGTTATTAAATCAACCATTTTGTTAATGGCAAAAAAAGGTTTAAGATAGATGTGGATATCAACCACATATGTGGTGATAACCATCTATCTGACAAGTTGTGGAATCATGTAAAATGTAGAATAATGTGATTTAAATATATTTATCATTCACCTTTGGCCACTTTTCCTGCACTTGATCCACTAAACCATCTTGCCTGAGACTAGATCCTCATTTGTGAATAGTTTCAAATAGTTGCCATTTTATAAAACCAACCTGTAAATGAATTTTTTTTCTTTCCCCCAAAATGTGGAGTTTCCCACCAAAATTATATAAGCCAGTAGCTGCAACAGACAATATTCAATAGTGCACTATTTACAAGTTTAAGGTAGGATATCTTAGGACCCCTAAAAGTTAGAAACAGGTGCTTTATACTAATGGGTAGAGGTGGCTCTCAGTTTTCTAGTCATTCAAGATTTGAGACAACGGACCTTAAAATGTTTTTGTTAATGTGTGAGATATCAACTTTGTCTAAGGAGACTGAGAGAGAGAACCACAAGGCAAAATATTTTGCGAGCAGTGACTTTATTTTTTTAGAAAGATAACCTTGCAAAAACTCTTATATGAAATAACAATGTTATTAGAAGACAGAGAATGTATGCTATTTAATTTTAAACAACATTCAATGTGGGGAGAATCTGGTTAATTAAAATTTTGTTTAAAACTAAGTCTGTTCTTTTTCCCTTGCATGTGTGACTTAAGACACTGAGGCAGTTTTCAGTTTCAAGAAAGGTTGGGTGATAGCAATGAAAAAGAGATCTATTTTGAGCTCTGAAAGGAAATTGAACAAGGGAAGAGGAGGATGAGGGGGAGGTTAAATTACAAGAAAGATGAATGCTGCCAAACCTGAAGCCGTATGGGTCAAACTGCTCCCTGAAACAGGCATTTAGAAGATGTACAGGATTTTTTTTCACCCCACGAAGCAAATCTCAAATGTTGGCGTTACTGCAACTCACTGAATGCATTTCACGTATTTCTGAGGGTTCCCCTCACCCCATAAACTTATTTGCATGTCTCTTTGGAGAGAGGGGCAGATAAATATGGAAGAGTTCTTTGGACTGAAATGATTTACTAAAACACTGATAATTTTCACTGAGAACAGAAAAGGGTAGAACTACATGTTCGGTTGCTCAGAAGGGGATTTGATGAAGTACCGAAGTCATCTTTTTCAACTTCCATCTCCTTTTGGAAAGAGATATGGAGCAGATAACGACTCTGAGCATGTTGTCCCCACTCTCTCACAGCAATGCTGATTAGTAATGATGGGCTGCCAACTCCACCTATTCTTGCGGTATTTGACTGAGCAGTGTGAACACGTGGGGGATAAGGGAGAGTTTGATAAGAGTCACACCTCAAAATAGAGTAAGCAGTGGAGTGGCCTGCCAATATTTTCCATTGCCTTATGTCACCCATGAACACTGGGGCAGCATTTGTTTCTCTAGTTTGGCATTGCCATTTGGAGGGAATACTTGGGAGTGGACGTCTGTGTGCCTAGAAATACAACATGGGCAGGGTGCTGGAACAATTTTTATAGTGGGCGGTGCTGATGATGGAAACCATACATCTGGTGTTTGTTATTACTACTTCAAGCCAGAGGGTGTGGCAGCACTCCTTTTTCCAGCACCACTGAAGGCGTATCTGTTATTGAACCAACTTGTGTTGGTGAAACAGACAAGTTTTTGAGCTCTTCTTCAGGGCTCTTCTTTCACCAACAGAAATTAGTCCAGTAAAATACATTACCTTGCCCACCTTGTCTCTCTAATGTCCTGGGACCAACATGGCTATAACAACACCACAAATCTCTGTGCCTCTCAGAAGTAGACAAAAAATGAGCTGTTAGTGGCTCGCTCCAGAGCACTCATGAGTGGAGGGAGTCAGTCAGAGAGTGCAACATAGCACTCACTGACTGATAGTCAGAAATCTTCACACCCTTGCCTTTAACATCTGATAATTCCCAACCCTTACTCATTGCCACAGATTGATGAGATAATATAGTATGTGGAGAAAGTAACCCCTTCTGTTAAAGAAAAGTGACCAAATATAATTCTGGAATAAACAAGTGCAATTCCCATTAAAACCAATGGCTGATGCATTGCTTATGCCAGGGATGAATTTTTGAATCTGTATTTGCCCGTCAGTATCACATACTTCTTGATTTGCTAGTGGAAACTGGACCTGAAGTGGCTTCAGCTTTAAAAAAAATATATTACTGTGCCTCTCACATAAAACTAGTATACTGCCACAATGTATCTGTAATGTAATTTCTCACTATTACTATATAGTATGTATCCTTTTTGCATGGTTGTGATGACAAATTAGTAACCTACTTACATTTCTGTAACAATTGGGCCATGAGTCCCAGACCCTAGTTAATATTTTTAACCTGCACACTCAGAACATTAGATAGTTAATCAGATTCATCTGTTCTTCATTGATATTTTTTAAAAGGTAAAGTGAAATGTGTGAACTACATATAAATTCACAGTTATGATTAGTGCACAAGTCCACCAGTGGTTAGCTTTAGACTCTTTTAACTGATAGACTGGCTTAAATGAAGGGTACATGTGAAGACTGTATGTAAAAAAATTCTACAGTGAGTGCTCAATATACTGTTGTAATGTGTGTCAGTACAAAACCCTTGGGAGTGAAGGGATTAGCATGAGATTTCCAAACTATAAATACACAAATGTGTTTCAGTCAACCAGTCTGCCATTTTGGATATTAACTGCTGAGTTTCCTTGCAAACTTGGATCAATTTTTTGGATTGCCTTACCTGTCAAACTATAATTTCTGCGTAAAATCCTGATGTCACTGAACTTAGTAGGAGTTTATTGTATCCAGGTCAGGGAATGAAAATCTTTAATTTTTTTATTGTTGATTTGCTTTGAGTTCTGGTTTGTGAGGACAGGGTAGCAAGAAGCCTTTCTTACGATTAAACCACCTTATAGTTACATCTACTAAAATTCTACACTTTTAAAATAATTCTGCAAGGAACCAAAATTAATTAAATCCTGTTTGACTACCTGATAATTCTGAAAAAGTAAGCCCCAGGTTTATACTACCACACTCCCTACCCAAAGAAGTTCTTGCTTGCTATGTCTTGATTTGTTGTTTCATGAGGCAACAATATCTATTCAACCTTGGAAAGAGTGGGATATTGTCATGTTCCACTATCCACCTCATTTAATTCATAGGCCTCAAGGGAAAACAGCTCTTTTGTGCGTTTGGTATGTAGCTGTGATAGCTACTCTATACGCTTTGCAATATGCAAGCATGGTTGCCAAATGAGAAGACTGTGACAGGCAGTTTAGTTTATTCTGCTGTGATTTATACCACTTAATCTGAATGTATGCTGCTTTGATTTTTATCCACAATTAAATATATAAAGTGAGAAGTAAACCTATTACACCCAAGCCTTCTCTTCTTTCCCTTTTCCTTCACAATCTTTGTATATTTTCCTCTTACTCTGTCCACATACCCTTTTATCTCTGTTCTTTCTTTCCCTTCCTTCCCTATCTCCCCACATCCCCCCTCCCCATTTCACATTTTATTAACATTACCATTTGGATTACCCTCCCCAACTGGAATTGACCAGAAAAAGAAAAGACGACAAGAAAAACAAATATATAATTGATAAAACAAATCAAACACAAAGTAATTCACAGTTCAGAATTGTTTATCATTCCTCAGCAGCAACACACAATGGCAAAAGGGAGGGGATTTGGAATTAAAGCTGGGCATTCTTTTGCCTTAGGGCTTGTCTATACTTACCGCGCTGGTTCGGCGGCAGGCAATCGAACTTTTGGGTTCGATTTATCGCGTCTTGTCTGGATGCGATAAATCGAACTCAGAAGTGCTCCCCGTCGACTCCGGTAATCCTGCTCGCCGCGAGGAGTACGCGGAGTCGACGGGGGAGCCTGCCTGCCGGGTGTGGACCGCGGTAAGTTCGAAGTAAGGTACGTCGACTTCAGCTACGTTATTCACGTAGCTGAAGTTGCATACCTTACTTCGATTTGGGGGTTCAGTGTAGACCAAGCCTTAGTTATGTGTAGCATGGTGCTGTAGATGACGTAATTAATTGTGATTTGTTCTCATGAAGGATAAAAAAAGAGAAACTGGTAAGTGGTATTTTTATCCATCACTCACTTAAGTTCTCATGTAATGTTTGGAGTTGATGCATCTTACATGGCTCGGTTTTAAGAGGCTTGCCAATCTAGGTTTTGGGGTTTTTTTCTTCTCTGTATAGTATACTCTTGTAGGTGTTTTCTCCAGTCTGGTCTAAATGTTAGATACTGATAACTTCTGTGTTGGAAGCCCCTATACCAGCCTCTTTCTGGTGGAGGGGCTGAGGTGGGGGGACTGCACCCACCTGTCACAAGACCCCACCCCTCTCCTTTGCCCCACCCCTTTCTTCTCAGGTAAGTGCTGGCCCCGCCTCCTCCCCTACCCTCCCCCTTCCTCCCCCCCGAAGCCAGAGACGGGCAGCGCAGGGTCAGTGGCTGCTCTTGGGACACCTGGGCTTATTTTTTGGCTGCTGCTGGAACTGGGTGCCAGGTGTAATGGCAAAACCTGCTACTGACCGATTTTGCAGTAGCAGTTACTGACACCTATGGATGTTCTTTTGTCATGTCACAATGTGCTACTCCTCACTTTTTGTCATTCTCTGGTCCAGGGTAGAACATTGTGACAGGGCATCAACCAACAGAATAAACGTGTGCTCTATATATAAAAAAAAATAAAAATGGCAAATTATTAATCACAGTAAAACATAGGGAGTGCTATTCTAGAAACACAGATTTCATTGTTGAAACTACTAGTAACTATTTACTTATAAATATTTTCAATGATTATTTGCTATTAAAATATAAATTAAATAGCACAATGATACCCAGCTGCACAATTTTAACAAAGGTAAATGATGACGTGCTAAGAGTAGTAAGATAATAAAAACATGTTAGAAAGTGAACAATTAAAAGGAGTCATCCATTTTAAATCTAATGTTGCAAGAAAGGGAGTGCAATTCAGGGAATCACCACAGCAGATAAGACAAATTTGTGAACCACTTATGAGATTTTATGCAGACATATAAACTGATAAGGGATTCTTTTAAATACTCAACATATGTCTTATGCATTGGGATGCCTGGTTCCTTTAAGGACACAGCCCTGGGAAGCTTGTGCTGTGACATACTGTCCTGTGAGAGAGGAAATAAAAAAGCCCCTCTAGCCCTCTCCCCCACTATTTTTGCAAACACTGCAGGTGGCTCACCTTATATGGAGTAACTTTTATCCCCTTTGCCCCTCCCTGTGCTGGGGTTTTGCCCTCTGCCACCATCTGGCAGCACCTTGCCCTTGGGCTTAACCCCAGCTCCTACGCTCCCCATCCCTGATTTTGCCCCTCGGCCACTCTCCTTCCCCTGACTCCAGCTCCAGCTGACCCCTGCTCTATACTATCTATTTTATTTCTATATTAATTTCCCTGTCTGTGTACTTGGAAATATCATTTTTAAGATATGTAGCCTGCTCTTGTATCTTTAGAAAGGATCACATTGTGATGTCTTTTTCTTTGGCAATTAATTCATAATAATATTATTTAGTAACTATTGAATTTCATTATTTGAAATGTGTTTGGAATGACCATTAGTCATCATAGAACTTTAAAAAGGCGTGAGGTTGGGATACATATATACACACACACTTACACTTCTGATAAAATTGAAGTAAATGACAAAACTCGCACTACTCCAAACACTACTGTATGAGAGTCATAAACTGCTTACATGAATGACAAAAATAAGATTTTACTACATTCTTTCCCTCCTGTTATCACTACAGAGCCAAGACAGCTACTAGAGGGTGACCTGGATTATTTTCTGGGTCTTGCATCAGCAAGAGAATTGTTAACTAAGTTCCATTTGCAAAATCTTTCAGATCCTCAGTTTGTACTTGCAGCACTGGTATTTAGGAAAGCCATCTTTTTGCTTGTTAACTGACAGATTTGACATGGAAGCCACTGAGAGATCATAAGCATGGGATCACATTTTGTTCTTACAGAGACACTTTACAGATCAGAATCATGCTTTAATGAAGACAATTAGTAAAAGGGGAGGCGCTGGTTAGAGCATTGGACTGGTAGTGAGGAGACCTGAATTCTGTCCCCAGTTCACTACAGGTTTGCTGTGTAAGTTTGGTAAAGGTATTGCCCCACTCTGTACCTTATTTTCCTCATCAGTAAAATGTGGATGACACTTAAGTTCCTCAAAGGAGCATTCTGAATGTAATATTATGAATGTTTGATAAAGGGCTTTGAGATTCTTAGATGGAACCGGTCACAGAAGTGGACATTCTTACTATGTCATACATACAAGGGGACAACCCTTGACTGAGGTAGACATACAAGTGTGAATTTTTTTATTGTTCCACAGTTCACAGGTGAGATGCAGAGTAATGGTGACTAATCAGAGAATATATGCAAATGAGCAAATCCTGATTAGCTATAATGTACTTTCAGCCATTCAGGAAGTAGAAATTGATATTTGATGCTATCTTCTCTTTATCGTGCTAGTTTAAAAGAATGAATAGTTACACTTTTGAACTTAATGGATATAAAGGATAGTTTTCCTGATAATTTTGATGACTTTCAAAATGTAATAAACCATATATATGTTAACTTCTCATCCAATGAATATACATGTCCTCCTGGCAAATATTCACCCCCAATAAATCCTGATGAACACTCAACTAAGCTATCAACCTTTGTTAACTATTCACTTCTGTTTTATTCTGATGCATTTTCTAGAACTTTTTAAAACATGACCTGAAGGAATGCATTTATCACTCATTCCTTATAATAACATGCATATTGTG
Organism: Chrysemys picta bellii; assembly: GCF_011386835.1. NCBI lineage: Eukaryota > Metazoa > Chordata > Testudines > Emydidae > Chrysemys > Chrysemys picta. The sequence goes on from NC_088800.1 coordinate 60,382,596, forward strand.
TTACATGGGTGGGAGTTGAACAGACAGACTTGTAGAAGGTTTAGAGCATTGAAAGCCAGTCAGAAAACAAGTGAGCAATCATTTTATGCTGTGTATTGTAGAGCTTCCGATATCTGATGGGATGTTATTGGAAGATTTAAGCACCTTGTACTGTTATAGTTAAATATGTAAGTTGACTTTTTAGTTGGAAATTTATGCTACATGATGTACTGACTATGGCAAATAAATTTAAAAGAAGGGGAAAACAGGACCTCCATAACATTTAAATTGTCTCCCTATTATACTATAAGTTTGGGGCCAGAAATATTCTTCCCCAAATATTTTATTCTCTACATTAACTACAAAGTGTGGCTCACATTTGTATGATTTATTCTGCCTCTGTTCTTGTCAGGTTATTTGATATTTATTAAAAAGACAAGGTGGATAAATTAATATCTTTTATTGGACCAACTTTTGTTGGCAGAAGGGACAAGCTTCACGGAGCTCTTCCAAGGGTCTGGAGATGGTAACCAGAAAAAATAGGTAACACAACTACAATGCTGCAAACATTATTAAGAGAGACTTACGATATTTATATTTTTCTGCAGCCATATGGTGTGTAGGTGCTTCAAGTTCTTTCATTAGGCTTGCAAATGATAAATAATTTCATTTTATCTCATTGTACATGTTGTATCTTGCTTCTTTCTCTTTTCTAGATGTAATCAAAAAAAATCTAAAGTACAAGAGAATAATTTCTATAGTCATCAAACCAAAGTCTCTTTTGGTTAGCGTATAACTTATTTGCTCCTCTTCTATATATGGCAACACATTTGAATCAAAATCACCAAAAAGTCACTGTGAGAGGAAGTTTTATTTTAAACCAGCGATTTAGTTGCCCTTTTATGCTTGATCACCATTACTGCACATATCTTTAACGAGAAGAGAGGCGCTCTCTCTAAAATTAATGATAAAGATACTCAATTGTTTAGCAGAGTTTGTGCTATCTTGTTGGTAAGACTAAAGAAACTTGTTTTAAAAATATAAGAGCACAAGGAATTTAATCGACTTATTCCATTGAAAGTAAACTGGAAAAAAATTGTAATGTAAAAGAGGAAAACATGAATCTTGAGGAATGGAGCAGGTAGGAAACCACAGGCGTAGAGGTGGGAGTTTAGAGACCCGGAGCAGAAGGGTAATTCACCAAGGAGAATGTTAGATTGGGGTAAGTCTGTCAAGGAGTGGTATAGAAGTCTACACTTGGGAGCAGGGTCACAAATACATCAGGAAGTTATTTCTGCATACTAAATTCACAAGATTCTTTGGGGTTTTCAGGGTATGGGTTTGCATTCTCTGTATTCTTTGGTACAGCCAGTACCTACTTTTCCTTTGCAAAGCCAGTGGCATGTATCTGATTGGTCAAAGTCAAATAATAAACATTGATATCTAGTCATGAAGGAGTGAGTACACTTGCCCATGAATATGAAGTTTTTCATCAGTGTCTTACCCTGTCAATGTCAGTCCAATAATCTTAAAATTATTCCTTGTGTCCTGCCAGTATCATAGTATGATGATCATCATCCATCATCATTTTATTATTAGTTTTTTTAATAGACATTTAGTGTTCATGGAAGTCACTCTATGAGGTAGGAAATCCTCTGCAGGACAGGTGATAATTTAAGGCTGTAAAGTTGACTTAACAGGAAGACATTTTTCAGTATATTTTGGTTTACCATTTCTAGAGATCCACATGCAATTTCTTAGATACTGATGACCTGTGTTAATGGCACAGTTACTGCAATGTAATGAGCATGATTTCCGTAGGAAACGAATGAAGCTACATAGTAATTTGCAACTAATATCGTTACTTCACAGCTTTTGAAGTGGAGTTGAATTTTGAGTTGTGGAGTTGTGTTTTTGTTGAGAGTTTCAATTTCCCTCGTTTTTGGTAAAGAAGTTCTTGTGTCACTTTGTTGCATCCATTATGTTTGGTACTGTGCATTAACTGAAAAGAGACAATCCCTCCTGTGAATAGCTAACGGTCTGAAGATTAAAAACAGATGAAGGGTGAGGGAAATACAACTCCAAAAATATGAATATGGTGAAGAATTGATATAGCTTGTTAGTTACGTAGATTGTAGGGTTTTGTTTTTAATTGGGCTAGGGACTAAAAGAGTAGGAAAGGGGAAGAAGCAAAAGAGAGGGGCAGTCAAAACTTGTCACCTATTTGACCTGATCAGCAGGCTAATTCTAGCAGTCTGGAATTCAAAACCTATCCTGATTCACCAGTGCTTGGGTGTATTCATAAGCTCTATGATTTTAACCTAACATTGTGAAGAAGTTATTAAAAAATAGTACAGTGAGCTTTCTGCAGAAAAAATCTGCCAGCTTGAAAAATCCTATTGGCCCGTGAAGATTTTTGAGGACATTTTAACGATAGGAAATGTCTCTGGAAGCAGTATGTTCTTACTGACGGTGACATTTAACTAAGGCTATGTCTACACTACGCAGCTTTTAGTGACACGGCATTGATGTTGTTGGCAGGACAAAAATTTTGCCTTTCATATGCCAGTGATGACAAAGCTTAAGTTGTCTCTCTCAACCTTTCTTCAAAGTGCACAGTCAGCATTTGTTGTTAATTATGGAGTGTGGCAAAAACCCCATAAAGAACATCATCTGCAACCTTACCTGAAAGCTGCACTTAGATATATGACAGAGAAGCGCTAAGCATATACCATGGTACCATATTTTGAATAGTCTCTTTGCTATAGATTGCACTGTCATAAACACACTCTTTCCCCTATTTTGGTACTATTGGAAAAGAATGTGATCTAGAGGTTGGCCTGTGGGACACTGGATTCTATTCGCACCTTTGACACTGGCCAGATCTGGGACCTCTGATAAGTCATTGGACACCTCTGGTACCTCCTTTTAACCTTTGTAAAATGCAGGGCTGTTGTAGGGCTTGCTTAATTTTTGTAATGTGCTTTTTGCTTCATTGGCTAAAAGGTTCTATATGAGTCTATTGTTTTATTATTATTTAATCATTCTCAGGATTTACCAAACAAGTTATACTTGCCTCTTTATTTTGTTCCTTGTTTGCCTGTGTCTGTGTATGTGAAGGATCCCAAGGTTAGTTTTACAATACAACACAACACACAGAAAACTATGCAAGCTTTTGAATGCTATGATCTATCATAGCTAAAGTTCATAACTAGAATCTCAGTGTAGATTGATTTATAATAAGGTAAGCTTCTCTTCTTCGATGAATAGACTAACACTACTAATATTCAAGTAATCTCACCAATTGTCTCAAGCTTCAAAATCTGCTTTTCCATAGTTTGCCATGTCTTTATCCAATGGAGGGAGGATTTTAACAAATGTAACTTGATTATTGTGCATGCTCTTTGAGCTACTCCGTCAAATGTCTGATAAGACCGCTATTCAAGTTGATTGAAAACTCCTATTGACTTCTTTGGGAAGAGGAGCCAGTCAGGGCTGATTGTGGTTCTAAAAGGTGCTGTTATACTTCCCTCTGGGTTCATGCGAAACTGGTGATTGGAACAGTATATGAGGTAAAATTGGATAATGTTGTGTATGGAGAAACTTGAAATAATATTGTTCAGGAAGAAAGGAAAAGTCGTCTGCACTACAGCATCCTTGAAAGAATTAAATATATGAACACCAATAGTTCTCTACTTTTAAGAGTTTTGTTCACTTAAAATTTATTAAATTAAAACATTTTGCTGAAGTATTTCAGATTAGGTTCCATGGTGTATTATTAGATTTTTTTACAAGTATTTTATTGATAAGAGAGACACTGTGTTAAAGTGGCAAAATTATATTGCTCTCGGAGATAATTTTTTAAAAAGAGACAAAACCTCTTTTTACCTCCTGAGAAATAGGCTGAAGAAGAAATTACACAGTGAAATAAGAATGAGAAGGAAAGAATACTGAGAATTGTGTATGATTCAGTAACACTCCTGGATTGCTTTGTTGGCTAGCTAATGAAGCATGGCACCAAATTTCAATGCAAACATAAGTCAGCATATTGCCAGCTAACGTTCACAATAACAGGGTTACGAGTCCAGAGAACAGAGATTGTTAGCTAGTAAATATCTTTGAGAACAGGGGAAGGATCAAGTGCATTAGTTTCTCCTTTCTCTATACCTCAGGTTTCACGGTTGCTGCTGTTTATATATTTCATTGGACACACTGTATATGGGTATAAATATAGTATTTTCTACATATGCATGAATATACACTTTACAAAAAATAACACCTTACAAAAGTTATTCTGATTCTTATTGTGAACCTTTCTTAATATTCCTATGCCATTCCACTGTTTATAAAAACAGAATTAGTCTGACTTTGAAATATTACTAATGGTGAAGTTCAGTTTCTTTGAAGTTTGTAATAATTACCTTGCACTACTTGCTGCTAGTCACATTTCTTTGTGGGGAGAAGAAAATTTGCATATCTATTTAATATAATTTTCCATAATGACCACATATGGTCATTGTATCAGCTGCTAATTATTTTAAATGAGTAATGCATAAACATTTGGATAGATAGTCCTTGCTTATTTTTTTAACAAGGCTCAAACTTCTGAAATGACTTAGTAAAATTGTCTTCAGGGCCGGCGCTTCCACTAGGCCGTCGCCTAGGGCGGCAAGATTTGGGGGGCGGCATTTTGCCGCCCTCGGCAGAAATTCAGCGGGACGGGGGTCCTTCTGCTCCGGGTCTTCGGCGGAAATTCAGCGACGGGTCCTTCACTCGCTCCAGGACCCACCGCTGAAGTGCCCCGAAGATGTGGAGTGGAAGGACCCCCGCCGCCGAAGACCCCAGGCCCCCTGAATGCTTAGAGGAGGAGCGCTGCAGCCTAGGATTGGGTAGGTGAGTTAGAGGTATTATTAACTACCATCACCTAAGCCTTCAAGATTTTAAATAATTGAATTTATTGCAACTAAATTAGAAATGTATCTAATGTCAAAAAAAATTGTTGACTATATATTTCCTTTTAACTATGAGTGGTAGTTAAAGGATTAGAAAACAGACAGATGTCTATGTCCAATTTGAAAGTGACTGGAATAATTTGATGCTTATCAAACTGTACTGGAGAAAAAAGAATATATGCCTCGATACCAATAACATAGCAGGTGCCATATAGTTGAAATTATGCCTATTGTTTGTGATGTATACAGGACTTTTGGACATGCCCAAGTTAATGTTGTCCTGGATATGCAGGAAGAAAGACGAGACAGAAGGGATGTGGTTTAATTAGGCCACAACATCATGAATATGACTAGGATCTGGCTGTCAATAATTTTTCCAGTGCAGGTCATTCTTTTTTTCTTCTATAAATTGATCTCTACTATCTCCCTTACATAATGGATCCCAGCAGGTGAACCATGGATCATGCTACAGAGGAAAGCAAAGCAAAACCTCACAATGCCACCAATGTTAGAACTAGTCTAACCTTGGGGAAAATTCCATCCTGACCCTAAATCTGGTGATCAAACAGACGCTGAGCACGTGAACAGGACAAACTAGCGAGGTATCTAGAAAGAGGATTCTTTAGACTGCCTTAGATCACCAGTCCATCCCATCTAGTGTCCCATCTGCAGGCTGGGCAATCTTTGATAATTCAGAGGAAGGCAACCCCTGCCCCTCAAAAGTGTCTGACCCATGCAGGTGATTCACTGAAACCCTGAAACATGAGATTTTATTATAGCCCTTATCTTAATACCCAGCTGTAAGTGTTATGAGGGCAATACAGGCAATATTATTCTCCCCTGAGCCTGTGGCTCCAATTCTGGCTTACAGGAAACCTGACCTGCTATCAAACAATTACCTGCATTAGACAACCTTCCAAGTTGCAACAACTTGAACTTTACCTCCCTATCTACCACCTAGCATCCACACAGAGGGGAGAGACCTTTAAAGAAGCCACAAATCCTCTTTTCTCTTGCCCGCCCAAACAAAGCCCCTCTTTCCTGAGGCTGTGGGGGGTGCATTCTGGTGAATGTTGCTACACAGAGTGAGACCTGGTCTACACTGGGGGGGAGGAGGGGGATCGTTCTAAGTTACGCAACTTCAGCTACATGAATAACGTAGCTGAAACGGATGTACTTAGATCTACTTACTGAGGTGTCTTCACTGCGGTAAGTCGACTGCTGATGCTCCCCTGTCGACTCTGCCTGCGCCTCTCACTCCGGTGGAGTACCGGAGTTGATGGGAGAGTGCTCGGCGGTCGATTTATCGCGTCTTCACTAGACGCGATAAATCAACCCCTGATGGATCGATCACTCTGGAGGTAAGGGTAGGAGTGCCCTGACATCAAACAGGTATTGCAACAACATAGCAAAATATGGTCCCACCATTTTACAGACTTGTTAAAGGAAAAAATAAAAATATAACTCTTCCCCCACTATCCTCTGTTAAAAAATTGTCCTGTTCAAAATTACAAATAAATGTAGCTAATTTATAGCACTGATTTACCTGATAAGCTATTACAAGTGAGTATATCTATGCTTCTATGAAGAGTGATGCTTGTCTCTTTCTACAAGTATACTTACTTTGGTTTCATTTAATAATTGTAACTAGAGTAATCTGATTTTCTAGGTGACCTAACATATTTATATGGATAAAATGATGAAAATGATCAATGAAGAATGGAAAGAGTGGAGTAAAAATAAACTAGATTTACCGGCACAATAGCTTATTGAGCTACTGAGATTAGATTGTATTCTCTACTACACTTGAGGGAATGTAATTCAATCTGTAGTTTGTGCGGATACCTCTACTTGTAGTGTTTTAGAGCACAATTCTGGTTCTTAATATCCCAAGTTTCTGTTGAAATTGCTAGTCTCCTAAATGCTGTGATGTGGGATTTTTGCTGGGAGGCATCTGTAGCACCACCATTCCCTTGTCACCTTTAGAATGAGTGCACTTTTTTTGTCAGTTCTGAGTCCAGTTCTTACACGGTATCTAGCAAGAGCCACTGAGTCAAACTGTAACATGAGTTTTCGTTATATCATCATCCGAAAAATTAGGCATTGTATAATCTATCACTTTCTGAGGAAAGAGAAATGACTAGCTAAACAATTTGTCAAGAGACTGATTATTTATATGGAAGCTCAAGAATACTGTACCCATTTACAGTAGCTCTTCTACTTCTGAGGTTCCTGTCAAGTGTTAATGCAGGATACATGAGAAGGATTTAGAGCTACAGGCTTTTTGCATTAATCTGTAATATTAAATTAGTTGGCAAAGTGTTGCTGCCTTGGCAGAAATTCAGAAGATCTAAAAAGGATGTATGAGCTGATATCAACTTGCATAAAGCTGCTGGTCAGATATGTCACAAAGGGATCTTTAATGAGTGAGACAAAAAAATAAGGAAATCAGGATTTTTTTTTTCAGAATACATTGTGGGATGTTTATATAACGTATTTATGCATATAAAATGAATACGTATTCATATGAATAGTCTTGAAAATCAAAATACATTTACTTTTGAAAATGATTCCAATACACTGGAGACTAACACTACTAATACAGTTTATTGGGGGGAAAACAAATCAAAATGAAGAGTCTCCCCTGCTTTTGGGGGCACAATGGAGGTAAGGAGTTGTGGCGGCTTTTTCTTTTCTTTCCTTTTTTTAATGTAGAGTATGTTGTGTTTGGGAATGTGGTGATTTTTATTTTTATTTTTTGGGGGGAAGGGGGAATTTCACATCTTTGATTTCTGAAGAAAGAGATGGTGCCATATAGGGACTCAGCCTCTCCATGCTTTTCACCCAGGAAAACTGCAATTTCCCTATCTGGCTCATAGTACCCAGTGCTAGAAATTTTACAGTCCCTTAAACCCTGTACTGTTCATAAGCACCTTTTGGTATCAGATATTATACAGGTGTTTTCTGCCTCTGAAATCCCCCTTCATAAAAGGAGAAGGCATGCAACATTGTCATCCTTTCCTCTAATAACAAATACACTTTTCAGTGTTGTCCAAATGGTATATGGTGAAGAAATAAAACCTCAGTATAGAGGTATAGAGTAAGGGTTATGGAGCAAAGTGAAAGAAGGTGACTAATATTACAGCATAAGTGTTCTTGTTTTGAAGGCTCTGAGTAATAGTCTCTTACAATTGGTTTATGCACTGTGAGGTATATGATCAAGGAAAGAATTCTAAACTCAGCTCTTCCACTGACTTGATTTATGCAAGTCACTTACTCTCTCTTTCTCCGTCTGTTAAACAGGGCTAATGTTTGCTTAATGTATAAATCTTAGACATGAATTATGAAGATTAATTTGTACATTTGTATTTGTACATTGCTTTGAACATGTAAAGTATAATATAAAGTGTTGATGCACTAAAACACTATTTTTAAAAAAAGAAGTTAATTAAGGTTGTAAAATCAAGCACTCAAAAGGTATGAAATGCCAGAATTAAGTTTGCCTGTGTAACTTTTTAATTCAGCTTTCTTGTGCATATGCATTATGATTATCTTTAAGTACATGATCTCATATTTATTAGTCATACTTAAATATGCCTTTTTTACTGCACACTATTCAAATTCTGCTCTAAAGACAGGTTTATTGATTTCCTTGTGAGCTTTTCTATAGCGCTCATGACTACAATATCTGAGTGTTTCACAAATATTAATGAATTTATTTTCACAATACCCATGTGAGACATGCCCCCAACTCGCAGGTGGTACAGGTAGCTACAGAAAGAGCTTGGGTACATCCTGGAAGATGAAGGCTCTAAGAGACTGGACCTTCTGGGGAGAAAACCATGTGTGTCATCAGGGTTGGAATTTTTAGATGTGCCACACATATCTCTGCCACTTCAGCTAATGGAATAACTAATAGCAGTAATGTAGGCTGTCATCTACTACATAGGCTAGTACTAGAGAAGGATGAAATGCACGCTTTGCCAGTTTCACAGGTATTTGTTGACAGTAGAAGAATGGTGACACAGGCCCGTTGGTGCCAGCTGGCAAAGAGTTCACTGTTCTGGAACAGCCACTCCTAACAGGTCTGGCAAACTCACTAAGTCTAGCACCACTTTCATGGTATTTATCCATAAAGGATGTTATGTGAGGTCTATGTCATACCGATCCTCCACAGTTGTTGAGATATATGTAGGAAGAAATTTAAAGAGTTGTGTATATGTACTGAAACTATTTTTTGAGAAGTCCATGTCCAAGGCAGAGCTGACAAGCAGGTTTTGGGCAGACAAAGTATATTGATTCACCTATCTGTCAGCCATGTAGATTAAGCCATGTAAGCCAACACAATGGAAGCCCCATTTACATATGGAGTGAACAGGAAAAGAGCACACAGGTTTGTATTTTTTTAAAGTCCTGAGTGTTAGCATTGCCATGTGCTAAGACAATATAACTTTGGGAATATAAGGGGAAAGCAAAAGGACACCCTGTGCTGCTTCACTGGGGAAGCAAAAAAGTACTGCCCTTTCTCTGCATTCATGGAGGGGGATCCCAGCCATGTTGTGGAGGCACTGGGAGATTGCTTTAGATGAGATAAATTGATTTAGATGAGGATTTTAGCCTGTTAAATTTAGTCTCTAGGAAACATGTTACACTTTTTGTTTGAAATGTAACCATTTCTGTTTCCATCATTATCCTTACTCACAATTTTTTAAACCTTAGCCTTTGATGATAAACTTGATTGTTTTCACTAAAAATATATCTCAGTGCTGTGCTGTTATATTAGAGCTGATCTTCATTTGAACCAAACAAGCTGTCGTGTGAACTGTTCCTTTGGGAACACCCCTTAGCTAGTAATTTCTGTGACTGTCCAGGGCTGGACACTGAAGAGGAATATTTCAAGGAGGTTGAGGGATTGGGGAGTACCTACTGTCAACCTTCAAGGCAAAGTAAGGGCAGGCAGAGCCCATCGGCAGCCCTGTCGGGTCCCTACTGGCAGGGCTGCTGAAGGGAGTGGGGACAAAAAAGCTGTGTAATGTTGGTTGCGTACAGGCTGGTACTGGCGGCCACTTCTTACCAGTACGCCATATTGGCCCATTTTCACCCCTGACAAGGTGACTCATAATCCTGAATACACCAGGAAAGTGTCACACTCAGGAATCATAAATTCAATTTCAGGCTCAGGAAGGGAGTGTGGTCTAGTGGGCACAGACTCCTCTGTCCATTCCCCACAACTGTAACCCCTTTAGTGTCATCGCCTCCAACCTGTCTCTTCCCCATCACTAGCATCTTGTCCTGCACTATTCTCCTCAATTAGCTAGCCCCAGAATCTACTCCTCAGGTTTCTCTTCACAGTTGCAGTCTCCTTGCCCAATAAGCCTAGTTTCCTCCCTCTGGACTCCCCATCACAATATAGTCTCCCTTCACCCCCCAACTCCTGGTCCCAGTCCCCTTTGCCCAACAATTCCCCCCTCTCAACTCCTCATTCAATCTGTATCTCTCCCCCAGCTTGGCTCCAGTTGCCCCCATCCCCACTGACTCCCAGTCCCAATCTCCCTCCCTGGGCTCCTCATGCAATCTGTGTCCACTCTCTGGCTCCTTGTGCCAATCTCTTTCTAGCCAGTGGCAATTCTCTCCTGCACCAGGGCTTCTCATCACATCTGTTTCCCTTCTGTCCTCCTACCCCACTAATTCAGTCCCACTCTCCTTGCCCAGCCAGTCCTATTTCTCTCTCTACCCCTCAGCCCATTAACCCTCAGTCCCAGCCACACCCCCACCAGGTCCTTTTCCCAGTGTACTTGCCCACCCCCTCCAGTCAGTCTCTTGTTCCCTCTGTATTAGAATCAGGCAACTTCCTCCTCTTTGCTCCCCAGGCTCAGAAGGAGAGTCATTGAAAGGGCAGGAGAGCCAGTCTTCCTGCGCTTAGATCAGGTTCCTGGACCTGGAACAACCTGCAGCAGCCCAGAGTTGCAATTGCAGGGAAAGTCCTGTTCAACCCAGAGGCTACAGCATTCCCGGTGTGAACAGAATCTTTAGGGAATTTAGCTGCTTAAATCAAAGAAATGTGCACTAAGTATGTATAAGATTTTTAAGACTTTTAACTTGACCAAATTTGGGCAGATATGCCCAGGGACAGCTAAAAGTACATCCCTCAAAGGCCATGCCCCTCTCAAAATTCTATTCTTTGTTCCAAAACATTTGGAGGCTATAACTTTCCTAAGAAAAGTTTTCTAGAATTTAACATTGACAAAACAGCAGATTTTTACTAACCTCATTCTCAAAAGTGGCTGAATCATTTAGCTGAAATTTTCATAAACAAACCAAAAAACCAAACCAAAAAAACCTAGCCTGAGGCAGTCACATGACACGGAAAATTTCAGACAACACAATTAAAAGTTGACAAAGTTTTATAAGCAACTGAAAACAGGGTTTTATAATGAAAATTTCAGACAGCCTTAATAACAAGGGGTGTCACCAGTTCTATCTAAAATATGATATAAATTAAATGGAAAGAGAAAAATGATAAAAGAATTTTGAACATTACAAGAACAGCCTTTGTAAATTACTGTGGTCTCTGATACAGATAAGCATGTTAGCATATCCGTAGGCAACTTTCCTCGATAGGGATGCTTTTTTGAATTGGGCTCATTGAGACTTTGCCAGATTCAATTATTGAATAGAAGGTTGTTTCCAGATATGGACTCTATTGGGAGATTTTTGTGGGGGTGGGAGAGGGAGTGTCTGTATCCAGTTTATTTTTGACTAATCAAATGGAGGTGGAGATACATGTTATCAGGTTTGTACAACTAGTGTTGTTAACTTTTAAAGTGAACATGGAAAGTAGTAGGAGATGGAAGGTGGCACTTGTGATCCTGTTGGGATGAATATAGGAAATGGCTGGGTTAAACAAACTTGTAACTGGCTCACCACAGAGTCACCGGGCGGAGCGGGGAGAGGAGGTGACAAAAGTCTGTCAAAGATCATTTGTTTATAGGCTTATGTGGCTGGTGACTTTGTTGTATGCAATAGGATGTTATTCCTAATTAAATGTTTTTTACACTTAAAGATCTTTTCACAAGTGAGGTAGGTTGATTAACAGCTTAGAATACAAATTGACTGAGGTGAATTTGCTATTCTAATCTGTGGTTGACATCCTTGGTGAAATCATTCCATATAGGTTTATCGCTTTTAGATTTCAAACAAACCTGCAGTCATGACCTATGTTCTTGTGAAGGCCAGTAGTGTGTGATCCATATAGAGCTGTACCTACTTCATGTTCCTTGTCAGCCGAAATGTTTCAGGTTGACATGTGAATCATCTAAATGCTTTTCTTGTCAGAAATCCATCCATGCTGCCAATGCCAATGCTTAAGGATAACTCCTTAAACTTAAAAATGTATTTTTTAAAAAGGACAGATTTTTATGAATAAAGGATGATTTTTTCAGGATGAGTGAGTGCTTAGGTCAGAATGACAAGTTTTAATATGTTTAATAATATGTTTATAGCTATTTGACCACAGTCAATTAAAAATGGTATGGACTTCTACCTCCCTTAAAACTTAGACTTGGTCATATATAAATATTTTTGCCATGAATCAATAATGGCTGTGCTATGTAAGGCTAGAAATCACAGTTTATCTTAGTGTGTTTACTGGATTCCCATTTATTGCAGCTGAAAGAAAACTAATTATTACTCAATCTGGGAAGGATGACAACTGAATCCTTTTATCCCTATTTAATCAAGCAGAATCCAATCTGGAAATAAAAGGTGGCAAAACTGTAAATTATTGGTTTTGTGAAGTGTTGTTGTAGCTGTGTTGCTCCCAGGATATTAGAGAGGCAAGGTGGGTGAGGTAGTATCTTTTATTGGACCATCTTCTGTTGGTGAGAGAGAGAGACAAGCTTTCTTACAGTGTACACTCAAAAGCTTGTCTCTCTCACCAACAGAAGTTGGTCCAATTAAAGATATTACCTCGATTACCTTGTCTATCTAATTCTTGATTAGCTATTGAGTCGTGAATACTTGTTCAACTTTAAGAACATGATCTGAGTAGTACTATTGATCTAATCTGAGGTTGTTCCTGGGCTTAATCCTCTTCACATTGCAAAACTCTTATTGACTTTAATGGAGCAGGATCATGCCCCCTTGTGCACCAAGTTAATCATGTCCATAAATTTTTACAGGATCAGCATTTTGCATTTTAACTGCTGCAAATACAGTGTCACTGTCATCTGGCCTGGCTGTCAATTAAGCTATGTCCCTTCAAATACTTTTCCTAATTTAAATAAATCCATATTATGATACGTGTTAGACTTTGTGACAGACCCAGACCAGTGGGGTACAGGAGTCTGGTAGAGGGCAAATATACTGGTCACTGGATGAGTAGTTTTCTGTTCCCTGAGTGGCCAGAGCAGGGGCTGCACTAGAGTAATCAGGAACCTGCTAGAACCAGTTAAGGCAGGCAGGCTAATTAGGACACCTGGAGCCAATTAAGACAAAGCTGCTAGAATCAATTAAGGCAAGCTAATCAGGGCACCTGGGTTTTAAAAGGAGCTCACTTCAGTTTGTGGTGCGAGTGTGAGGAGCTGGGAGCAAAAGGTGCAAGGAGCTGAGAGGGTATGCTGCTGGAGGACTGAGGAGCACAAGTGTTATCAGACACCAGGAGGAAGGTCCTGTGGTGAGAATAAGGAAGGTGTTTGGAGTAGGCCATGGGGAAGTAGCCCAGGGAGTTGTAGCTGTCATGCAGCTGTTACAGGAGGCACTATAGAGAGCTGCAGTCCACAGGGCCCTGGGCTGGAACCCGGAGTAGAGGGTGGGCCCGGGTTCCCCCCAAACCTCCCAATTGACCTGGACTGTGGCTTCTTCCAGAGGGGAAAGTCTCTGGGCTGTTACCCAACCCACATGGTGAATCTCTGAGGCAAGAAAATCCGCCAATAAGCGCAGGACCCACCAAGATAGAGGAGGAACTTTGTCACAACTTGCTTTGTCTGGATGCTAGGAACAATTGATGTAAATGTTGTTATGAAATTATCCTTTTGTTATGAATATTTTTGTATTGTTTCTTTGGTAATGAAGGCAGCCTTATATATTTGAGAGGTTTATTTCTCTTTACACTCTAGCCTAGTCATTCTGAGATAAACATAACCTTATGCTGACCCTGTCTAGTGGTTGCCTGTTGTAGATCAGACATTTAGTTAATTTATAGCTTTTAAAATCTGCATGCATCATTGCTTTTGGACATTTATTTCAACAGTAGCTGTCGGCTTGGAGAAGGAATATGGCAAAATTGGAAAGAGTCTTACTCAGGAATTTATAATAGAATTGGGAATCAAAATAGCAGAAGCTTGCTAAAAACTGCAAACGGGGGAAAAAGACAAACATTCTAAAATGTCTTGCTATCAATAAAGTGTAAAGTTTGAAGACTTATCACTAGAGTTATCCTATTCATAGTGTTTCCATTTCTTAAATATATGTGTAGCATAAAAAAAAGGCAGAAGTAAATGCATAAGGTTCTGTAGCATTTGCAAGCCATTAAAAGCAAATTCTGTATTTATGACAGGTTGGTAATACTGAACTGAATAACCAAGACTTGCTTGTTTTCTTAATGATTTAAGAATTAAATAGAATATAGGCATATTCTTTAACCACTCGCGATACTAGATCCTCTAGGGACATTTTGTTTTATTTTAATTATGTCCAAAATATAAAATGAGAAACTGAAGATTCCTTATTATATTTTTCCTTAACACTAGCAACATTGAGTCTGATATCTCTCATCCCCCCAAAACAGGGGAAGAGGTTTAACCTCTGCAGTCGATCCATGGCACCTAAAGATGGCCAGCAAATTCACTTTTCTTTGTGATGTGTGCCACGCCCTAAGCTATACCTCATCTGAGGTATAATCTTATACAGGCACTGAATAAGACTAACCTGGTTTGTTGTACAAATCTGGGAGTTTTCAACATGCTAAAAGCACCACAGCAGATGCCTAAGTTTTTTGTTGGATTGGGTCCTAATTCCCCAGCTGCCTTATATATACATTGAATAGGAGTCATAAGAAAGAACCTTGCAAGCCACATGAAGGGATCCCTCAAGCCGAGGAGAAACTGAGCAGCACAATCCTCTGGAATCTGAAAAAAAAAAAAAAGGAGGGGGAACAGAGCCATTTTGAAGCAATTTCACGAATGCCCACACCAGACTACCAGTTTGTCATCAAAATCTCATGGACTAGGGACTCAAACCTGCCCTCCTCTTCAGTGTGACTATTACATACTTAAATTTAAACATGTACGTAAGTGCTTTGTTGGACCAGAGCAAGAGTACTCAACACCTTACAGGATCAAACTCTAAATTATCAAATGAATTCAAGACATCAGCATGGACAACTAGTTTGCATCTATTGGTAAGATCAGTACTTCGTGCGTGTGATAGGCTTCCTCCTAAACCTTCAACACAAGACTTAAATAACTCTTGGTGCCAGACTCCGCATGAGACTTCCACCACTGTCAATCTGTCATTCCTCCAGTTTGTGTGCATTTAATGTAGTTGTACCTATGTTGGTCCTTTCCCAGACCTGAGGAAGAGCTCTGTGTGGCTTGAAAGCTTGTCTCTCTCATCCAACAGAAATTGGTCCAATAAAAGATACTACCTCACCTACCTTGTCTCTTCCCCTAGTTTGACTTTTCACAGGCCATCTGTAGTCTAGAGAGTAGAGCCAGACAAGTAAAGAATGATCAACAAAAACTCAACAGACTCCAACAAGCAGGAAGGAAAACTTTTTTAAAGTAACAGTTAATGCATTCATGTTTGAACATTTGCCTTATAAACTCTCCAAAAGAAGTTTTTCTGTAGAAAGATATACATTTGGTTAGGAATATATGGTAAACAGTGATTATATACAGAATCATTCAGTGGCTGAACTATTATGGGAGGTAAGAGTGGCTTGGGGTGGATATCATTAAGGAGCAGTTTAAAAGCGTCTATTCCCTGTGTACTTTATAATTTTAAACATGTAACAAGCCAATCTGTCGTCTTTCTCAAAGTCCACAGTTCAACACACACACACATACAGTCTCGATGGATATTTAAAATTATTAACATAGCTACGCCTCCTGTTATAAATCATAAAAAGTTAACAGCTTTATAAAAGTAAAATTTGAGGATTACCTGGGCTTTATGAGATGCATCCTATGAGTTTTTTTTTCCTTACAGGTAAAACAAATGTCCATGAATATTAAGCAATTTCTGTGATACAGTACCACCTATCTGGTTACAGAACACATAATAAGGAGACTATTCGCCCCTCACTACATTTTTGTTTAATTCCCTTTGGTGTTGGTGTGATTTATGGTCGTAAATTAATGTGAGGCTATGGGTAAAATTAGCTTGGGGTCCAGACTTTAAAAGATATTTAGGTGTTGCTCCACTGAACATTGCAATGCCTAACTGTCTTAGGAACCCAAGTTTCATTTTCAAGTGTGAATTAGGCACTTAGGAGTCTAAGGCTATGTTTACACTACAGAGCCACTTTGAACATAGCTTCCTAGCATAGACGAGCGTACACCAACAGAGGGAATTTTTCTGTCACTGCAAGAAAACCCCTCCCCAAACAACATTAGCTATGCTGACCGAAGCACTATTCTATTGGCATAGTTGCATCTTCACTGGGAGTTTTGTCGGTATCGCTATGTTTCTAGGAGATGGGTGAGGTGGGTTTTTTTTTTTTTTTTTTTTTTTTTTTTCCCCCTCACACCCTCAACCAACATAGCTCTGTTGGTCTAAGTTTTAAATGCAGACCAGACCATTGAAAGTCATTTGGAGTTAGAAATCTAAGAGCTTTGAGTCACTTTTTGAAAATGGGACTTAGGATCCTGAGACCTGACCTACACCTAAAATTTAGGTTGACTCAATTATGTTGCTCAAGACTGTGAAAAATTCACATCCCAGAGAGACAGACGGTTTTGCTGACCAAAGTCCTGGTGTAGACACTGCTAAGTCAACAGAAGAATTCTTCCACTGGCCTCACAAGGGGCAGAAAAAACCCTTCTGTTGCTGCAGTAAATATCTACACTACAAAATTATGGCAGCATAGCTCCGCACTGCAGCTGTCACACTTGTAGTGTAGAGGTGCCCTGAGTCACTTGTGTACTTTTGAAAATGTTTCTGTAGATCACAACAGGAGTGATAATTTGCTGAGTGAGTTTTAATTTTAAAAATTACTGAATTTATAGTTTAAGAACTAGATATTTTGGAAGATCTGAATGTTTATATACTAACTGCCACAGGCAAAGATAGGTCTTAGTATTGACAGGTCTGATACCTGTTACTTAAAGTGGTTGTTGGTAACTGATAACTTAGAAAATATTCTGAAAATGCTATAACTGCCAGTATGGATGGGACAATACCGATTTCAACACCAATACAGAAAATTCTCTTGAGATACATGTCGGATGACAAGACTACAGCTTTTTCTGTAATTCAGCAGAAAACTGCCACCGTAGGCTGTGCTAGCACCTCGGCTCACTTTTTTTTTTAGCATTGGTGTAAGGGAGTGTCCATTGCTGACAGTTGTTGAGAGCAAGCTAACTTCCTAATACAGACAGAGCTGGTGAGTGGGGTTGCATTAGTCTGGCTAACTTCTGTTGTACTTTTCTAGTTATAGTGTGGCTTCTTTCCTACAAAAATTGCAGTTGTACAATTTAAGTGACATTTCTCTGGGCCATTAATTTGCTTGCAGAGTTTCTGCTCTTTGAAATTACATAATCAGTTGAGCTGTCCATAAATCATAAGATGAACCACCACTGAGACTGACAATAGTGCTATGTATCTTAGTCAAGTGTGTTAGAGCAGTATGAAGTAGGTATAGTAAAATAATCTGAGAAGATAAAACACAGAGGGCCCTAACCTTATTGAAACATGTCCTGAAATAATAGTTGTTTGCTATTGGCTTAAGTGGAGAAAGTTCCAAAGTACTTAATTCAACACTTATGGGAATTAAGTGTGAAAGATATATACTGATCGTTTCATCAGCTAATAAAAGTGTTAATTTACATGCAAAATTGAATTGCTTTCAGTACCATAAACTGCTTTCAATAGTGTAAGCAAATTTCTTTATAGAAAACAGAACGACGGATCAAAAAAAGTGATATATTTTACTAGTGCATGTAGTGCTACAATAGTGCCAAGGAACTGGAAAACTGGATTGGAACTCCTAAAAGTTAAAAGAAAACATGTGGGATGGGGAGAAGACATTTTATGAATGGGAGAAGAAACTTTTTCTAAATCTCAAACTGGAAACAATGGAAATAAGTAAATTTCTGTTTAAATTACATCTACACATGGAGATATTCTGGAAGAGTTGTTCCTGATTAACTCCATTGGTGAATGTTCTTATTCCAGAATCAGTGTTTTATTCCAAATTATCTTAATCATCTTCTGGGATAAACTAAGGCTACGTCCTCACTACGGGGGGAGGTCGATTTAAGATACGCAAATTCAGCTACGCGAATAGCGTAGCTGAATTACCCTGCTGTGAGGACGGCGGCAAATCGACCTCCGCGGCTCCCCCATCGACGGCGCTTACTCCTACCTCCCCTGGTGGAGTACAAGCGTCGATTCGGGGATCGAATGTCGCGTCCCGACGAGATGCGATAATTCGATCTCCGAGAGATCGATTTCTACCCGCCGATTCAGGCAGGTAGTGTAGACGTAGCCTAATTGAGCATTCTTATTCTAGAATTAAGCTAATTCAGAATAAGGCATTCACATTCTGGAATAAGCATGTCCACACATGGAGTTAATCAGTAATAGTTAATCTGCTTGAAATTCTCACCATTCCTTATTCTGGATTAATTTGCATTTAAATATCTCATAAAGCGAGAGTTGTGGCTCCGATTACAGCCTGGTGTGATGGGTCTTACCAAGATCCTCCACACAGAGAAAAAAATAAGGACCTGATAATTCTAACTTTAAAAAAAGGAAGGAAAAAGAAAAGCAGTGTTCTGAGGGGAGGAGAAATTTGTGGCTCTATTTATCTGCCAGAAAAGAGAGAAACAGAGATCTTAAAATGGCCATCAAATGGTTTCTGTGGCATGAAGACCATTGGTATAGCTCAGGGGTATGTTCCTGTTGGTCTGTCAAACAGGTGGTGTCTAATCAGGAGAGAGATTTTGCTGAACACAAGCTTCTCCTGCACTGATTTTCCCTGCAGACAGGGATCCAGTTGTTTCCTGCCTACAGCTCAATCTGCTGTTGGTGCCTCCATCTAATGTCCCATGTTTAGTTCACATCACCCTTTGCCTTAAGGAGAAGAACCAGAACAGGTATCAGAAAGATCCAAAGAAGGGGAAGGTCCTCTGTAGCATTCTGCAGCCTTTCATTGTGGCAGCACATGGTATCTTGGTCCTTTACCCACTGCATCCTTCCTCTCTGAGTGGCCGTGAACAGGAGCAGGGCTGAACTGGGTGACCACATCAGGCTTCAGATTCCATCTGCAGTGTTGATCCCAGTGGCTCAGCACAGACGTATAAGAGGAAAAGGAGGAAAAGTACAGTTGTGGGGAAGAAGAGTATTTATCTGTAGTTGCTGTAAGGCCTCCAGGCCTGATGGAAATTCTTCCCTTCCTACTTCTTGGTGTTTTCTATATCTCTAGTGTGTCCAAACACAGCTGATAAAGAGTCAGGCAAAGACATCTGCTTTACTCTCCTTAAGTGGGTTCTTACAGATATCTTTGAACGTCTGCTGGCTGGTAATTGCCTCGGTTATATTGTTCAGGACACTAACTGCTTTAAGACCAACG
This sequence comes from Chrysemys picta bellii, assembly GCF_011386835.1. Lineage (NCBI taxonomy): Eukaryota > Metazoa > Chordata > Testudines > Emydidae > Chrysemys > Chrysemys picta. The sequence goes on from NC_088800.1 coordinate 60,402,321, forward strand.
TTTTAGGGCCCTCTGGCTTACCATGTACAGCTCTTGAGTTTGATCTTTTATTTAAGTTTTCAGTTATAACCACCCCATACCAACCCCATTGAGGCACCAGTGCTTGTTTGGGAGATTGTGACTCAGCTCTCAAAGGGGTCTCAGGAAGGAAAATCTCTTTGCCTCTCTCCTAATCACAGACACTCAAACTTGCTCTTAACTCCTCTTCTGAGAGAGTGAAAACCAGGTTTTTTTAATCTGTCTCCTAGTTAACTATTACTCCAGCAGAAACAATTACCATCACTACTAACTCTTGTTCTATCATACGAAGGATTCTAAATTCAAGTTTTCCCCTAGCCAATCGAAATCCTTCTAGAATGAGTTCTGACTGTTCTTCCCAGCACTGGGGTTTTAGAGCTCAGCACTGAGAAGGATTTGCAGTTCTTTCAAGATTTGTTCCCAGATCACCCTAAAATTCCCATTTCTGCCCCTCATCACCCAGAGAAGGTATTGCATACATCAGCTCTGCCCATCATGTATATCTCTCCTCTGATCTGGGGTCCCTTCATAAGGAAAAAATGTATTGACCACCCCCTGCTACCTGATAGACATCAGAGCCATTGCCCCAAAGCCACCAGAACAGGTGTGACACTTAAGGTACTCTGATTCAGTCATTCTGAATCCAATATTAATCTTGAGGTCCACAATGTGTGACATACCAGAAATTCAAGAGAGGCTTTCCATTCATGCCAGCAGCCATCCACCAAGGGGATTCTCTGGCTTTTAGAGAGCTGAAGGACATGTGCCTTCACATTCTGATTGCCCAGTCTATCAGAAGCGCCTCAAGTTTGCGGCTGGACATCTTAATTCCAATTACCATTTCATCTTCTATTTCACTTATATTAAAAACAAATCGTACAGCTGCTGCAGCAGCTCTCTGGGGAAAAAAGCAGCTCTGTGTTTCGATTCCTGGATGATTGGCCCTAGCACAGGTGAAATTCCTACACAAAACAAGTAGAGCACTGGTTTGGACACCAGAAGTGTACCAGACCCTTGGAATCATTGTAAATCAGGAAAAGAGCTTACTGATCCCTTCCCAGAATCTAATTCACCCTGAGGTAGAAATACACACTGCAAAAGGGAGCTTTCCTTCCTCCTGAGAGGATTTCTGGACTCAAAGCTGTGAATACAAGGGTCTAACACAGCTAAGTAGTTTTGGATCAAGTAAGTAGTTTTGATGCTGATGAGGATTTAATCTCTTGCTAGAATCTAGTTCTATGGGCTCTGTTTCACTCCAGTCCCACCCATTTCAGTAATTCCTCTGCTATTCCCTTCAGGACACTGGGAAGAACCTGAAAGTGCTAGTTCAGATCCCCACTACAGCCATAACCTGTCTCCATATGTAAATGGGACACTTCAGTTACAGCACTAGTTTGTGTATCAATTTGTTGTTAGTAGATTGATAATACAGCGAAGGACTTATCAGCGTTTTGTGTGGCTCTAGAGTTTGAGGAAATTCTTCAGCATCCAGCTGTCATTTATTGTTGAACTCCTCTGGCTTTGTCTGATGTTTAGTAGTATAATTCTCTCCTCACAACTTGCCACGTGTAAGCCATTTTGAATAATAGTGGACAAACAGACTGGAGCCACCAGGATCCCTTCCTTTCCCCACAAAGATTAAAGAAAGGATACATACAAAAGATACTGTTATGAATATTATAATTCTCAGTGACAATAACCATGAAGTATCCCACTCATGTCGTACTGTTAGGTTGGAGTTAGCACATTTCATGAATATGTGATGAGGACTGGAATTGCAATAATACAAACAACATACCACAATTTTAGGGCATCACACTCAATTATTCTATTGCTTTCTGCAACTGTTCTGCTGAAGAGGGTCTCCAGCACTTCAACACAATGGCTGCAGCTGCTTTGATGTCTTGTGTGCATCTGAGAGGGTAGATAATTAGATTCTCCATAATTTAGTGAAATAAGGAAACAACCAAAATTATTTAGCTACTACTTAGACTTCCAAGGACATGTTTAAAAGGAAGCAGTTTAAAACACCAATTTCATTAAAATGAAAACCAAAATTGGTTCCAGGCCCAATATTAGAGGAAACTAGTCATTATTTGCACATGGGCGGGATGTTGAGCAATCACCTGAATAATAGTTTAAATACAATATTGAACATGGATATTAGTGGTTTACAAGTACAATGTCCATGCTTTAACTCAAAACTTGAAAATTAATTTATAAGAGGGATATGAGTGTGACGGGTTGGATCACAGAAACCCCCTTGGGAGCTACCACCAGATGTGCAAAGACTACCCCTGCTTCCGTTTTCCCTGCCAGCTCAGGACTCCAGCATCCTGTCTTGCTGAGCCAGACACTCCCATCTGGCTCCAGACACAGATCCAGGGTCTGAATCACTTGTCCCAAAGCTGCAAGTTTACCTGAAAACAGCTCACAGTAGTGTGCTTGTCTTTAGCACTCAGGTGCCCAACTCCCAATGGGGTCTAAACCCAGATAAATCCGTTTTACCCTGCGTAAAGCTTATGCAGGGCAAACTCATAAATTGTTCGCCCTCTATAACACTGATAGAGAGATATGCACAGTTGTTTGCTCCCTCAGGTATTAATACATACTCTGAGTAAATTACTAAATAAAAAGTGATTTTATTAAATACAGACAGTAGGATTTAAGTGGTTCCAAGTAGTAACAGACAGAACAAAGTCACAAGCAAAATAAAATAAAATGCGCAAATCTATACCTAATCAAACTGAATACAGATAATCTCCCCCTCAGAGATGCTTCAATAAGTTTTTTTCTCAGACTGGACACCTTCCAGGCCTGGGCACAATTCTTTCCCCAGGTACAGTTCTTGTTGCAGCTCAGGTGGTAGCTAGGGGATTCTTCATGATGGCTCCTCCCTCTCCTTGTTCTCTTCCACCCCTTTATATATCTTTTGCATATTGCGGGAACCCTTTGTCTCTCTGGGTTTCCACCCCCCTCACCACTGGAAAAGCACCAGGTTAAAGATGGATTCCAGTTCAGGTGACATGATCACATGTCACTGCAAGACTTCATTACTCACTTGCCAGCACACACATATACAGGATGACTCCCAGGTAAATACAGCCATCTGCAGACAATGGGAGTCATCAAGATTCCAAACCATCATTAATGGCCCACACTTTACATAATTACAATAGGCCCTCAGAGTTACATTTTATATTTCTAGTTTTAGATACAAGAGTGGTACATTTATACAAATCAGATGATCATACTCAGAAGATTATAAGCTTTCTAATGATACCTTACAAGAGACCTTTTGCATGAAGCATATCCCAGTTACGTTACATTCACTTATTACCATATTTTCTCTAAAACTATCTCAGTTACATTATATTGACTTATTATCAAGTTTTTATAAAACCATATAGACTGCACAACGTCACAACGAGTACCTTTCTTTATATCTCAGTGAAGAAACCTGTAAATTGGATGTCCATAGTGCAAACTTGTTAAATAGAATTGTAGATACTGAGCAAGGAGCACAATATTTTTTGTATTCTAATCTTACATAGAAAACCATTGTCAATATTAATCTATGAAATGATGGAAAGCTAAGTAAGGAGGCCACACACCAATTAAATTTATTCCATATTTAATCTGTTTAATACTCTCAAATGCAAATATCTCTTTCTTAAATTATGGTGGAATAGGCAGTTCTTCCTTTTTTTTTTTTTAAAGGTAACTTATTGTATAGAAATGTTAACAGAGCAAGAGTTGATCTTTAAATTCATCTTTTGGTTCTTCGAAACAGAGGAAAATTCTCTATTATGAATGAAAATAGAAACTTTGTCTGACCAAATATATTCAATTGAAATGTCCAACAGAATGGCAACATCTCAGGATGGCAAAAAATAAAGTAAAATCTAAACAAAATAAAACCACACGTTTAACTGCCTATAAAACTATATATGCCTCTATGCTTATTCATTTTCACTTAAACTTTTTTATGAATGGGCTAATCTGGTAGGTGTGTAGCAGGGAGAAAATTATGGCTGGCTCCAACCATTCAGACCACCTCTGGAACATCCTGTCACATTAGGTCCTTGTGTTTAGGAAATATGGACTGGAATTGGTTTTTCACCAGAGAAGCCAGGTGTAAATGTAAGTTGGAGTTGGAAGAGGGTGATTGCCATGACTGGACCCAAAATATTATAAATAATGAAATTTACTCCTTGAAATGCATTGCCTAAATATTTTTCTCTTTGCCTTGTTTTTTTTGGTTTTTTTTTTTTTTTTTACATCTTGAACAGGCCCTCACATATTCAATTATTTTAACACTTTGGATTTAAATTAGTCAATGCCTTTATTTTATTTTTGTTATATAAGCCTGAGTGTATATAAATGGTGGTATTAATTAGCAGCAGCACCAGTGGCTAATTTCTTAATTGATTTTATTATTCAGGGATTATCCTTTGTGGGTTCAGTTCACCTCAGGCCTTGAGTAATCCTACTTAGGAGCTTACATAGGAATTAAACGTTGTATAGGTCTGCGTGGACCCTCTACACAGGGTTCAGTTTCACCTGATGTGAACATGCTGATGGACATGTTACATGTATACCCTGCTATATACATTAATTGCATGTATACAGGGAAGGCTGGAGGTGGGGGAGGTGTTTAGTCATAAAAGAGTAGTTCTATACATTATTTTAACTTAATAGTGTAAATAAATGCAGTTATATTAGATATCAAACATACTAACTATAGTATTTTTAGTCCAATGCTCATCTAGGTCTAAATCTTGTGCTGAGTTGTGTGCAGACAAATTTCTACACCTGCACACAACCCCATGAAAAGCCAGATCCTGACCCACTGAATTCAATGAAAGTTTTGCCATGGACATCAATGTGCAGAGGATCAAGCTGTACGTCAAAAATTCCACTCATGCAGAGTTCAGTACAGGATCAAGTCCTTCCTGTCTGTTTTTCTTGAATATTTAGACTCATCCTCCCTTTAATCTGGTAAATGCTATTTGTGAATAATATGGGACTTTGAAAGAGACTAAATGCTTGGTTTAATAGATCAATCACTTACTGCTTTGTACATTTCTAGTTAACCCTCTGTAGTAAGCAGAGTCATGAGGATTTTTCAACTGATATGGGAGTAGAAAACACATGTGAAAAGCACACATACGAAAAACCTGTTAGAAAAAGTAGTTATATCATCCTTTGCTCCCAGCAGATCCTATTTTACACCTCAAGAGAGGATGGCCTTTTTTCTTAAGTGCTAAATGCAGCTCCATTCCAGAAGAACAGGGGTTAAAAGCAGCCCTGGAGAGGGCTGCGGCTGGGATAAAAGACATGAGAGCAGCTGAGGGCGTAGCTGACCACAGGTGTGGCCAGCTCAATTAGGGCTCAGCTGGCCCTGATAAGAGGGCCTCACTCCAGCTTGGGAGTGGGTAGGACCTAGCTGCCTGAGAGCCCAGGTACCCGAAGCAGAGCAATGCTGGGGAGCTCTAACCTGGCAACTCCCCAGGCTGTAGGCCTTGTTGAAGGCCTATGGAGGTATAGACAGAGGCAGCTGGTCCAACCCCTTTGCCAGTGATGAGTGGCCATTACAGACTGCAGTCTGCTCCAGAGAACGGGAGCTAGATGATGACTGGCAGTAGCCACTGAGGCAAGGTGTGTATTGAGGGTTGGGGAGACCCAAGATGTGGGGGTACTGCTGGGGCAGAACCCCAAGGTAAAGGGGCACCGGGGTCTGGGAGGGACACGGGGACCTGAGGCAGGTAAGGGCTGGAAAAAGAGCTAATTCCTGGATGACCATCAGGAGGCGCCGCACCGGTGAATCTATGCTCTGCTACACTCTCATAAATGGGGTGCTGGAACAATTTTTATAGTGGGGCTGCTGAGAGCCGTTGAACCAAACTGTAAATCTTATATATAATAGAAACCACTTGAAACCAAGGGGTGTGATAGAGTGCACACACACCCCCACAAAACATCAGGAATAGAGCTGTCATGAAAGGTATGAAAAGAGTAACAAATTAAAAAGAGACCAGAGATAGTCTTCCCTAACAAAGCCCTGTGAATCAGGTTCATCCGAACAGTGTCATCAATAAGCCAGGGTATGACATTAGCTCTTTTTCACATAAATGTATTTGCATCCTACTTACTTAATGTCTCAAAATTAAATCTCGGAAGTATTGCTTTTGATTTCCAAAATCTTTTTTAAAAAATCTCTTGCCAGATTTTCCTTGGTTTGTGCAGGGCATTACAAACTGCACCTCCCTGTGCCAGTGAAGTCATAGACACTGGAGTGAGGGATAATCACTCTGAAGGGCAGTTTTTGCATAGTATCACTAAATGGAGTTTCTGAGGTTGTCTTGAAGTAGGATGACCAGACATCCCGATTTTTATCGGGACTGTCCCGATATTTACTTGTTTGTCCAGATATTTTGCGCTCCGGCGCACAGGCAGAGGGGGCTCGCGCCCCCCTACCCCAACTCCGCCTCCTCCCTCCCCCCTTGGGTCCCTCCCCAAATCCCCGCCCTGGCCTCGCCTCTTCCCCAAGCATGCCACATTCTTCCTCCTCACTCCTCCCTCTCAGGCTTGCGCTAATCAGCTGTATGGCGGTGCAAGCATTGGAGGAGGGTGGAGAAGCAGGATGCGGCAGCCAGCTCAGGGGAGGTGGAGGCAGAGCGGAGGTGAGCTGGTGTGGGGGGGACGGGGCGTGGAGCTGCCGGTAGGTGCTCGGCCCCCACCAATTTTTCCTATGCTCCAGCTTTTCTTTCTTTTTCTTTTCTTTTTTCCCTCCGCCAATGGCTCCTGGGTTTTTTTTGTTTTTGTTTTGCTCTGCCGACCCCTCCCACCTCCCCCCCGCGTCCCGATATTTCACATCTCTCATCTGGGCAACCTATCTTGAAGGGTGGTTTTGTATTAAAGGCAGAAGTTTCAGTCCATGTTCTGCTGCAGTTTCAAAGCCCATACATAGCTCGCTGGAGTACACTGCATTCTGTTTCTGTACAGCATCTGAGCACCATGTTTTATGTGAGCTAAATAAAGCCTTTTTCATCCTGAACTGCAGAGTACCTCTCAACAAAAATTCCAATAGTACAGAGTGCAACTTGGCAACTCTCATTCATTGTCTGTTTTTACTCTGAATATGATCAGTCTGCCTCCTTACTTCACAGATAAGCCTCTCTTCTCTTTGCCACCAACATTGTGACTGGAGCAGCCACCTCTGTGATTAGATTTTAAACATTTTCATCTGCATACACGGCTGCTTTCTATCTAGAGTTACACTGTTGCTATTATGTTTCCCCCATTCCCCATTTCCTCTGAAATAAGGTCCTGTGTGTGCTTGTAAGAATGTTATAGGGCTGATGCAGTACCCGGGCTTTAGAAATCAAAGATTTAAAGCTTAGTAATTCAGTTTGACAAGCTTTGCTTACAAAGAACGCTCATTTCTCTGTGTATTTATAATCAATGCAAAGTTTTGGATTTTGAGACTATCCTTTCATTATCATTATTGCAGATCCAAATAAGGAGTAGAAATTGCAGTATATTGGAAAGACACTGACTGAATCTAGTTAATTTTTCCAGGCTGTCTGCAGTAGCATACATTTGGTATTAAGTAGGTATTTTGTATGCCATAGCTTTATGTAGCTGAAACAAACACTCAAAACACATGGCGTTGTTTTTCATAGAACTTAAAATCTGTATTAATATTGCTGTCTAACACAATTTATTATCTCAGCTTTAAAAGATATTTTAATTCTTAACCATTTAAGTAAACACAATTCCTTGAGAGCTGCAGCTCATGGTGAATTTATTGCTCCTTTATCTATTTTGTGGGAATCAGTCATCCACACTTTGGAAATCATTTGGTACCAAATTTTAAGGGAGACATTTAATTAGCAATTTGTTTTGCATGTGAGAAGGCAGTTGACCATGCTGCAGTCATTCATGCTGGATGCCTTCACATGCCACCAATATGACAAGGGAGAGGTTTAAAAACAAACAAAACCCTCTGTTTTTCAAAAGAATTCAGTATGTAAGGAAGAAATTCCTCCCTCCCTGCCACCCCACAGGGCAGGTGAGAGTGAAAGCTACATGACCACAGACGAATGAGTAGGGGGTATAAGAGAGACCATGTCAAGCACCATCAGCTGCTCTTGCAGCATATGTGACTACATTGTGATGGCTCCCTAAAAAAGTCAGCTCCTTGAGCCAGGGATGTTTGAGGCTCAGGAGTGGCTTAAAGAATTGGGACAAACAGGAGACAAGAAGGAGAAACCAAAAGAGACCCCTGAAGCCTTGATTATACAAATCAAGTTGGCTGCTGCGTTTAGGTGGAGAGGTTCTGCAGTAGCAGGAAAATTGCCACAGGTGTTCTGGCTTACTCAGCTAGAATTCTTTTGGGAATGTTGGGACAACACATGCCTGATCAAAGATTGTGACATCCCCTTACACAGAACAACCTGTACTCTCCCCTTTTGAGCTTCTCTCCCCTGGCTGATGCAGAAGGGACTGGGACCCTTGGGAGAGTATAGTGTCACTGCTGGTGTAAAACTCTCCCTCTCTTATGTGCCAAGGAGATTGAGAGTGTTTTCTTGCACTTTCTCCCACCTGTGCATCCACAGAAGACAAGGCACATTCTGAACCCTTCTTTTTAAAATGGGAAGAGTTTAGGGCTTTGGATGAGACTACGCTTGCTCTTGCATAGCCGTATTTGAGGGCAATGCTTTCTACAAACTCTAGTTTGCTAGGAGATTGAGTCCAATTTTGGTGGACAATAACCCAGTCTCAGTAATACACATTTTCATTACTTCCTGGCTGAAGTACAACAATGCAATATACCTCCGCATGAAATCATCAGCCCTTGGGAATCTCCAACTAGTAAAGAATGCAGCAGCGTTTCTCGGCAGCACGAGCTACTGTAAGCACCTCAGACCTGTCCTTAGCCCTCTAAGCTGTCTTCCTAGAAAATATCAAGTCAGATTCAAGGTGTCTGTTCTTCAGCTCAGTGGTTTGTTCCCAGGATACATAAAAGATCACTTGAAGCTCTGGGATGATGACTTAAGCTGACTACTTTGCTCCTCAGGCACAGTGGAGCTATTCACTGGAAGGTAAAGTTCATCTTTGCATGAGCCAGAGCTACTTTGGGGGCTGAAGCAAGGCTGTGGAATGAACTCCTACAGGATCTCAGAAACTTCTCAAACATTGTCACTTTCTGTTGCAAGTGCAAAGTGCGCTTCTTTGACCTTGCCTTCAATAACACAGACATAAAATAACGTTTTAAAAAAATCCCTTAATTTCCCCCTGGAAGAGGAAATAAGGGGAAAAGAGAGAATGATGTGACATTATAGTCACGTTATTCAATGCCCTTCTGGAAGTTGCTCCAATAATATGGCAATGAGTGGGGTGAGCACCTGAAAAACAGAATGGACTTGTCCTGTACTATCCTTTTGCCATATGTACACAAATATAGTTTATTTTAATGGAGTTGAAGCAGCATCATAGCAGCCAACCCTTTTGAGCTACTGCAAATCTTGCACTTTCACACTGTTTTGCTGTGTGTCTAATGGACATCTACCCATTTGTGAAACAATTAAAACAATATTGGGAATTGCTAATGTAGAGACTGAGCTTAGAGAGGAAAATCAAAACGTGCTAACTCTTCCAAACAAGTCATTCTAATTACAAGCAAATAATTCCCCTGATACTTTTATTTGGCATTGTACTATGTATTTGCACAGCAACCTAATTTCTAAACCTTTTCTTGTTATTTATATACAGTTTTGAACATCTGGATTAAAGTTAAGTTCGTGAACGAGTGCATTTTACCTAAACATTTATTTTGGAAACATTTGGGAAATAAGATTATGTGAGGAAATATACAATAGGCTCCAGGTGTATTAGAAACTTTGTAGGACATAAGACAAAGCATGTACTAAACATAAAATGAAGATTATTTTATCAAATCAGAAATACTATTAGTCCATTGAATACAGACGCATTATTTTCAAGAGATTAGTCTTTTTTTTTTTTTTTCTGATTTATTGCGCTGAAGACAAATTTCTGTAGTTCTAGAACTCAACAAGAACAGCTGTTTTTTACTACTGTGCTTTTAGGGTCAATCTCTTCTCTGTGGCATGAGGGCAAGACGAGGTCTATGCACCATGTAGGCAATTCAGATTCTACTTTTATTTACACCCTGGAGCAGAATTTGGTTCTTACAAATATATAAACATTTAATGAAATGTTAACTGCAGTAGTGAAATATCTCATAGCTAACCTTGCATACAAAGTTGTTGAAATACTGATAACTAGTGTAAATACTAAAGCCAGAGAAGAATGATATACATTAAATCAATGTGTAATATGCAGAAAACATTCAGTGCCAGGTTCCTATTTTGTTTTTAAAATAAGGCTACATTTTAATTTGAGCTGCTCTTGAACTCTAACTGAAAAGGATAAAAAGTTAGGTTGTTTCTCCAGATCCAGTTCTTATATTATTGTATTATAATGGAAGTGCTATTCAATGGCATAAATTGTAAACTGGTTTTGATCAAATTCAAGTTCCCTTTTGATGTTCAGAATAAAGATGTTCCTTAATCATTCAGTATCTTCTTCTTTGTACCGCTAATAGTGTTTGGGTGATTTTTATGGTGGTTCTCAGAGTACCCAGGACTATGAGTCACCTTGTTACCTTCCTGCATTCAGTGAGAGAGACATAGAATCATAGAATATCAGGGTTGGAAGGGACCTCAGGAGGTCATCTAGTCCAAACCCCTGCTCAAAGCAGGACCAATCCCCAACTAAATCATCCCAGCCAGGGCTTTGTCAAGCCTGACCTTAAAAACCTCTAAGGAAGGAGATTCCGGCACCTCCCCAGGTAACCCATTCCAGTGCTTCAATACCCTCCTAGTGGAAAAAGTTTTTACTAATATCCAACCTAAACCTTCCCCACTGCAACTTGAGACTATTACTCCTTGTTCTGTAATCTGCTACCACTGAGAACAATCTAGATCCATCCTCTTTGGAACCCCCTTTCAGGTAGTTGAAAGCAGCTATCAAATCCCTCCTCATTCTTCTCTTCTGCAGACTAAACAATCCCAGTTCCTTTAGCCTCTCCTCATAAGTCATGTGCTCCAGCCCCCTAATCATTTTTGTTGCCCTCCACTGGACTCTTTCCAATTTTTCCACATCCTTCTTGTAGTGTGGGGCCCAAAACTGGACACAGTACTCCAGATGAGGCCTCACCAATGTCGAATAGAGGGGAATGATCACATCCCTCGATCTGCTGGCAATGGCCCTACTTATACAGCCCAAAATGCTGTTAGCCTTCTTGGCAACAAGGGCACACTGTCAATTCTTATCCAGCTTCTCGTCCACTGTAATCCCTAGGTCCTTTTCTGCAGAGCTGCTGCCTAGCCACTTGGTCCCTAGTCTGTAGCAGTGCATGGGATTCTTCCATCAGTGCAGGACTCTGCACTTGTCCTTGCTGAACCTCATCAGATTTCTTTTGGCCCAATCCTCTAATTTGTCTAGGTCCCTCTGTATCCCTACCCTCCAGCGTATCTACCACTCCTCCCAGTTTAGTGTCATCTGCAAACTTTCTGAGGGTGCAGTCCATGTCATCCTCCAGATCATTAATGAAGATATTAAACAAAACCGGCCCCAAGACCGACCCTTGGGGCACTCCGCTTGATACCGGCTGCCAACTAGACATGGAGCCATTGATCACTACCCGTTGAGCCCGACGATCTAGCCAGCTTTCTATCCACCTTATAGTCCATTCATCCAGCCCATAGTACTTTAACTTGCGGGGAAGAATACTTTGGGAGACCATATCAAAAGCTTTGCTAAAGTCAAGGAATAACACAACCACTGCTTTCCCCTCATCCACAAAGCCAGAGACTTGACTGAGTGTTAGCTCCTTGATACTACCAGCAGTTAGTCACCCAAACAATCTCCTCTGGGTTGTGCCCTTATTTTGCCTAGTAGATTAACAAAAAGTACACTAGTCCCTCAGCCCCTTTCAAGCATTCCCCCATACTGTCCATCTACTCCTCCACTAAAGGCTCACTTACACAATCCCCAGGTTTGCTGTCACCAATGGGGCAGTGTGCATACCAGCTAACTTGGTTCAGCTCCAGTTCAGCACTTCATACCACAGCACTAAGATATGATTGTTTTCACTATAAATATAAGTTTATTATCAAAGATTAGTATTTAACAGATAGTGAATAAGGATGATAGAAACAGGTTATATGTAAAATGTAACATGCTTTCTACAGATTCAATATAAACTCATTTAGACAAGAGGTTAGCCTATTATCTTACCCCAAATATCTTCTGCAGCATTTTAGCCAAGACCTGTTGTGATCGTGTTTTCATGAATGTAATCTCACTGCCCAATTATTTGGTAGGTGCAGGATAAAGGGGTGTCTTGTTACCTTCTCCTTATATTCCCCAAAGTTCATTGTCTCTTCAAGAGACAGGGCAACCCCTGAGGTTCGTTCTACTGTGTCCTGTCTCCTGCTAAGTGCACATCCCACTTTTGATTTTGTGTATAGAAAGGGGGTTCCATTGCACTGGAAGCCAGTGCTCAATTTACATGTGAACTGAGACACAAGTGAATATACATCCTTTAACAGAAACCTGTTCATCAGCCTTGCCTTGATATAGACTTCAGGAACATAGTTTCATTATACATACAAAACTTCTTACAGAATATCTGTACATATATTTCACAATGATATGAATGACCAGCGTGATTCTGGCTTTCTTTTAAGACTTACATGATACTCGTGGTGAACCAGAATGTACATACCAGGATCAAGATATTCCTGTAACCCCTGTGCGAGGAGGCATTGAGCGGTTTTAGGGTCACAGATTTCTGTCCAGTTTTACTAGAATTGGCATTGTAGATGTGCATCATTTCTGTATTGTGCAGAAAGCTTGAAGTAGAACCCAGAGCTGTGCTGCAATTACTTTGTAAATGTTAAATAAATCTGTAAATGTCAAAAAATGATAACAGTGAATTATAACTAGTACAGTTTAACTGGAGATACATTCTGCTGAGCCACACCTATGTATTCCCATAAGGTTATAGATCCAAAAGAAAGTATAAGACCAAGGGTATTTCAGCATGTGCTTACATCCATCCCTATTCAGGGAAAGCATTGAAACATGTTCATAGAATCATAGAATATCAGAGTTGGAAGGGACCTCAAGAGGTCATGTTTATAAGAACTTTCCTGAATTGGAGCCTATAGAGAATGAGCGATCTACATGTATTAGTTTTTGTAAATACTACATGCCCCTGAGTTTACCTGTGATAATATCCAGCCTGAATGCATACAGTTGCATAAAAGGTTATGAGAGGGGGAGCAAACTGAAACAATGATGAGATGAAGTGCTATCATAAGGAATAATAAGGATCCTTATGGAAATTAAGTGTGAAATACCCCCATCCTGGAACCTACTAAACTGGCAAAGTTTACCCTTCATGGTCCAAACCTAGGCTCAAAGGGTACACTAAACCTTAAAGATGCTAGCCTAGGAAACAGGTGAAGGGTGAATGGTCTGTCAGCACACTGATAGAGTCAGACATGGAAGAGAATGTCAAAGAGAACATGCTGGAGAAGCCATTCTCTCTGTCCCAGCCAGATATGGTGTTAACTGGGCCCTGGGGAAGCTCTCAAAAGCTGATAGGGGAAGATTAAGGTTTAGTTAAGGGGAAATATGGGTCTAGGCCTTCATTGTTTTTATCTTTTTCTGTGCATGTTATAACACAGTGAATAAATAATACTCTGTTTTGAATAAGCTGTTTTTGAGACATTTTAATCAACTGTTTCCATAGCCTTCTGAAGACTTATAGGTGTCAAATCCAGCGAGGCCTGTCCCATTAGTGCAGTTGGGAAACGGGGCTACGGCCTAGACCTCCAGACCCAGAGTTGTTGAACCGGATGGTTCTATTCTTGAGGCAGGGAAGAAAGCCAGGCCTCAGTTCACCTGAGGGATGCCTTGTTTCTGTGACAGAGCCTGAGACTGGAATTGAATTCAGAGCTCCTGACTGCCAAGTTTCTTCATCAGCGCCAAGACCATCCTGTCTCATTCTTTAGGTAAAGCAAGGAACTAGAAGTCATGCAAGGGACTAGAAGTCATGCCTAAGGCTAAGATTTTGTCAGTTATTTTTAGTAAAAGTCCTGGACAAGTCACTGGCAAAAAAGAAAAATTCATGGAAGCAGTGACCTGTCCGGGACTTTTACTAAAAATGTCAAAATGGGGATCTGTGGTTTCCCCACACCACTTGAAGCAGGGTAGCTGCACAGGGGCTAGGAGCTACCTGCAGCAGCTGCGGGCTGTGGGGATACCTCTACTGCCTGCCGCTCTGGTGGTCCCCCACTGACTGTGGGGACTGGAAGCTATGGGGTACCTCCGCTGTCTGCAGCTCCAGGGGTCCACGGCAGCCGGGAGCTCTGGGGTTCCCCCATTTCCTCAGCAGCTGGGAGCTGCAGGGTACCCTTGCTGCCCGCAGTGGCCGGGAGCTCAGGGGTTCCCCTGCTGTGGCCGAGAGCTCAGGGATTCTGCCGCTGCCCGCAGTGGCTTGGAGCGCCAAAAGTCACCAGAGGTGGGGGGACCCTCTGCAGGTCCCGACCACCGCAGGCTGAAGTCATGGAGGTCGCTGGACACCACAGATTCTGTGACTTCCGCGACCTGCGTGACTAAATCCTGGCCTTAGTCATGCTCCTTAACCACAAGAAAGTGTGGGTGGGGAGATCAGTACTGTATAAAGCCCTTTGATTCAGTAATATGTGGCACATGGGCAGACTGCAGCGCCTACACAGAACTCCAATGATTTAGTGGGGTCCCACTCTGTTGAAGCACTCCATCCACATGCTACATATTGCAAGATTTGGGCCTTGTTCAGTCAATTTTAACATAAAAATAAATGTAGCATAATTAATAGTGTTGCAGGGATTGTAAAATTATGCAATAAGTTAAGTTGATGCCAAGTTATGTGCAATTGCCAAGTGTTTTTGTTGAGTATGTTGTAAAGTATTGCTGAAAAAGGTCGTCAAAAATCCATAACTTTATATTTCTGCTTTACCTTCTAAACTCATTAGACAAATTAGATGCTTCCAATAATATTGGCAGTTTGATGTATTATGGATGAGGTGAGAGAATATTCCTTACTTGGCTGTATTTATCTGCTCTAGTGTCA
This sequence comes from Chrysemys picta bellii, assembly GCF_011386835.1. NCBI lineage: Eukaryota > Metazoa > Chordata > Testudines > Emydidae > Chrysemys > Chrysemys picta. The sequence goes on from NC_088800.1 coordinate 60,417,556, forward strand.
AAGCTACATTTTATTGCACTGATGATTCTTCTGTCAGTCTCACTGTGGAGATGAAATGATGTTCATTGTTATGTAGATGTACTGTAAAGAAAAGCAGAAATGATCTTAAGGACTGTTTAAAAAGAGACATGATACAAGACAATGGACAGTTATTGCCCAAATAGAAGGTTAAAATAAGTAAATACATGCATAGCAGACATTTCCTCATTGAAATAATATATTGGACCATATCCTCAGCTGGTTGTAATTAGAATAGCTCCTTTGAATACAGTGGAGTTGCACTGACTACCCCATTATTTTCTCCACTACCAGGATCTTTTTTTCTTCTAGTAATGGCAAACATGACATAGCTAACTAATCTGCATTCTGCACAGAACTCGACTCAGTGTTGGAACAACATTTTCTGAGTTCCATCGACAGTCTGTTTCTGATTATTTGTTTGGAGATGAACAGTAGCTAACTCTTATTAAAGGTTCCCTAATCTCTATAGTAAGTTGACTGTAGGACATTTTGGACTCTTACAATACATAGGAGAGTACATGCGTAGCATTGTTTTGTTTTCTTGAGTGGTAGAAGTAATTCAGTTTACTTCTCATGAAGGGTCTTCTCCACCTAAAAGTATGTTTTAAGGAGGGGGAGGGTAGAGACATGGAGAGCAATGGCAGTTTTGAGTGCTTAGCCCCTGTGAAAATCAGAACACTAACAGGATTTAGGTGCGTAGCTTTAGGCACCTAAGTTTTTAAAATCTGGTGTAAGTGACTTTCTCGAATTTCATCCAAAGTAGCAGAGCCAGGAGTAGAACCAAAAACTTCTGATTCCTAATCCTGGTTGTGAGCACTATGCATATTTTATTACTCTGAAATTTTTTTTCAGATTTTCCCAAATCTTTGTTTTCCTTTCAGTTTTAGAATTGGGCAAAGATTCCAGGTGTGGGGGAGGGACAGGATTAAAAAAAAAAAAGCATGCGTTAAAATAAACAAAATAAAAAACACTTTGCTTCAGTTTCTATATACTATAGTAATACATTTTGGTTAAGTGGCAGTAATTTGGTGTCTGACTCTCAGGATTTTAATTTAACTCAAAGGGAGTTGGATTTTGGCCTTACTGCATTACATCCCTACCAATAGAACTGAGCAAAATTAGACAAGATGCAAATGCTTTGGCAGTTCTGAGTCTTTCTTTCTTTCTTTCTTTCTTTCTTTCTTTCTTTCTTTCTTTCTTTCTTTCTTTCTTTCTTTCTTTCTTTCTTTCTTATTATTATTTATTATAATAAAGCACCCCTGCAGATATGACTGATAAACCTTGGGCCTGAATGAGCATTTTGGATAGTTAATTGTTAAAGGTGTTGTGGGAACTTTGGTAAAAGCAATATAATTGGATTACAACTCATCACCATGTTTTACATGTTAAGGTACATTTGGATGACAAAAATACACAGCATTTTATATACTTTCCCAAGCATGTATGTTCTAAAAATTGTAAAGACTTCCTTTTCAATTGGGACTTTTTTCTTCTTACATCTTCATCACAACCTGTTGTATGTTTAATGATTGATAAAGCCTATGAAATAGGAGTAAAAATCATTTTTGTTGTTGTTTTGTTTTTACATTTTCAGTGGTCTCTAATTTGATTTGCTGGCAATTTTGGCTAATCATAACAACATTGTTGAATAGACCTTGGAGAGAGCAGCCAGTCCAGTCAAAGGACAGCATAGTTTAAAGTTTGAAACGTTAATGTAACTACATAGAAATATCAGTGTTAAAAGCCTTGGTAAAATCAAGCTATGTCCCATCTACTGAGATTATCCCATGCATTGTAAACATGATACCTCACTTCAGTAGATGAGATTAGAATGTTAATGTAAATTAGTACATCATGAATGCTTTTTGTGACAAAGACATCAAGGATACAAAAGTCTCTCTCCATATATATATAGTCTCATGATAAATTTCATGAATTTTTAAGGAGAACAAACTAATCTGTTAATTTTAATTGTCAATATGGTTCTCGGATACTTCATGTAGGTAAGTTCCTCTTATCTAAACAAAAATAAGTCATGTATACTATGCAGTGGTGGGGTAGCTATGTTGTTCCCAGTATATTAGAAAGACAAAGTAGATGAGGTAATGTCTTTTATTGGACCAATTTCTTTTTGTGAAATAGACAAGGTGTGGAGCTTGCACAGAGTTCTCCTTCAGGTCTGGAAAATGTACTTTCAGTGTCACAGCTAAATACAAGGTGGAAAAGATTGTTTAGCACAAGTAGTTAATACATTTCAAGAGACTGTTCAGTGTGAAGTGGTCCATTAACACCTCTCCATTAATGGTGGATGAGGGAGGGAGAGCTGGGGCAGGTAATGAGTTATAGTTTGTTGTAATAAGGATTTATCGATTTATGGTTTATTACAACAATCTATAACCCACTAACCTCCTCCCCCCATGACTAGAGGTGTTAATGGGCCACTTCATCTTGAATGGTGCCTTGAAATATGTGCTAGCTACTTAAGCTAAATAATCTCTTACACCTTGTATTTAGCTGTGATACTCTGGGTATGAGTGGAATTAAACACCCACAGCTGGCCTGTGTCAGCAGATGGCTCTTGGGATTCAGGCCATAGGGCTGTTTAATTGCTGTGTAGACGTTTGGGCTCAAAAGGTTCTCTCACCAACAGAAGTTGGTCCAGTAAAAATATTACCTCCCCAACCTTGTCTCATATTTACTGTGTAATATGTCAAAGTGATGCAAGTGTAGAAGAGGCATGCTTTGTTATTTCATAGTGGCAGTCAAATGGCAGTGACGTCCTGCTGGCATAAAGAGAGTAATAATTGGTTTTTGATTCAAAACTTAGTGTTTGTATACACTGAATAATTTGGGTAAAATTTTTTTACAAATATCTGTTTGTATATTGTGTACCTTTTCCTTGTCAAGAAAATTATGTTCAGGAAAGAGAGAAGTTACTTTATATCTGGGATTTTTTCACATATACTATGTTTTTCTCCTGATGAAGTCTTCCATTTTCTGTGCTTGCCATGTAATTACATCACAATGTGGTTAAGAACGGCAGGTGTTCCTTAAAGTGTTTGCCTTTGACTCTGCGTCAGAATCTCCCACATGTCTGTCCTATCTGATAAACAGGTCAGATTATGCTCCTCAATAGATACGCTGGCACATTATCATACCTTTTAAGCCCCCACTAAGATTTCTTCCCTGGCTGCTACTATCTTCTCAATAGGTTTTTCATAATACCCTGGGAATCCAAAATGTGGTATACACTCAATAACCCTGGAATGCCAGCCCTCTCTGGAGTGAAGGATGCCAGCTATTGGCATACATGGTAGTGAAGGGGATTATTGAGCCAGGACACCAAGGGTAAACCACTACTCTTGGGGAAAAAATGCTATAGTCTCTCTTTAATGTGCACTCACAGCAAACAGGGCCTCACCTTTTAATAATGAATTATCTGAAAAAGCTCAACACAATGAGGAAACTTGTTTTATACATTGAATAAGGGCTGGACTGGCACTGCTGGGATGTGAACACCTATTTCAGGAGGTCTTGTACATTCCACTTTGGACATTTAGGCCACTAAGCTGTCCCACAAATTGAAAACCTCCCAAACATGGGAAAGCTAGAAGTGGCCTGCCCCAAAGCTGGAGTTAATTATAAATGAAATCTGGTTTCACTGCAGTGATGTTTGTATATTCCCTATTCTGGTTTTATTTTTTTGGATTTTATTTGTTATGAAAACATGGATAAGAGTGATTGTCAGAAGGGGAAGTGGGATCAAATGGTTATAATAACCAACACTGAGAGTTGAGAGATCAGGATTCAGTTTGTGCCTGTAACTCAGACTTTGTGTCACCTAGAACTTAACTCCTATGTGCCTTTGTTTGCTCAGCTGTAAAATGAGGGTGATGATGATGACTTACTTAATAGGGATATTTTGAGGCTTAAATTGCTGTTTGTACATTTCTATAAGATCCTCTGAAGTGTAGCAGTACAGAAAAAAATATTTATTTTATTATTTGTGGCTTTAAAATCACCCTGAGGTTTGTGAACTATTTAGAATGAAATCTAAACGTGTCCAATGAGTCAGTATTGATGGAAGAAATCCATTGTTGAACCTTTAAGTGGAATCTAATAAAATTGATTAGCTCACTAAGAAGGGCAATAGTGTTTAACTGCATGTTTCTGTAGCAGCGTTCTCCTTAATTCATACAATGCTAAGGCAAGCTGCAGGGCAACCCAAGGAATCCAGTTTATTTGAGCAGTAGTATACAACTTATGATCCTGTTCATTCTTACCAATTATGCAGTAAACAGGACAGTCAACACTAGAGCCAGGTGAAAACTTGGAGAAATTTTGGTTTGGGTTCTGGTTTAAACCATTTAGTCAATTTCCCTTCATGGCTGCTCTTTTTTCATTGAATTTTGTGTTTTAAAAAACAAAAAACAAAAAATTCTCTATTAAAATTGGGCCTGGTCTAAACTTATAAATTAGATTGACCTAGATATGTGAAGAGTTTTGCATCCAGAGTGCTGTAGTGAGGGCTAACCCTTGGTGTAGATGCAGGTAGGTCAATGGAAGAATTTCTGAGAGGTGAATTAACTACATAAACTTCAGTTTAGGACGTGCCTATGATATGGTGCAACAGTGGCACAGCTGCAGAACCAGAGCTGTGTTGCTATAGCATAGACATGGCCTTGGTCAAAGCCAATGATGTTAACTTGTTTTGCCTTGAAATTCACAAACAATTCTGAATTGCACTTGGTTCTGATGCAAGACCATAAATAACTCTGTTAACTCTGCTTTATATAGAAAAGGGTCTAGTTCTTCACTGACTTGCACAGTCATATATGCAAGTGCAAAATACAGCAGAATTTTATATCCACTTTGTACTTGTTTTGGGCCTATGTAAATGGTTATACAAGAGGCAAAGCAGTGGAGAATCAGACCCAATATATTCACTTTGTAATTAAAAAATATAGCTATAGAAAAGGGCAAAGAATGATCCTGAACCACAACAGCTGAACATCAGTACTGCACAACAGACCATTTCCAAATGAATGCAGTGTTTGCTGGATCCGTGAAGAACCTGTACATAAATAAGCAAAAAAGCCCAATAGTTTTTCAGTAAAAGAGGATAGGGGGCTCTTTCAACCATCTTACACTTATATATTGCAATTACCTTTTCACTTTCTGGTTTTGGCTGAGACTGGAAGGTTATTTGCACTGCTCTTCCCACCCCACCAGGACCAGGAAATGCTGCATGCACATTGCATGGCATTTTCACCCCAATTTCTAAAGGATATTTTATTGTGTAAGTTTGGCAAAGTTTCATGTAAACATCCACACCACCAATCTTCCACAGTTGATTCATCACTAATCTGTTTCCCTGGTTGAAACAAACGTGTGAGAATCGCAGCAGGTATTCTGTACATTGAGTTATTTTCACAATTGCACATTTCTGCAGCTATCCCAATGACAGGGTATCAAGATGGGGGGAGGGATAGCTCAGTGGTTTGAGCATTGGCCTGCTAAACCCAGGGTTCTGAGTTCAATCCTTGAGCAGGCCACTTAGGGAACTGGGGTAAAAATCTGTCTGGGGATTGGTCCTGCTTTGAGCAGGGGGTTGGACTAGATGACCTCCTGAGGTCCCTTCCAACCCTGATATTCTATGAATTCACCTTGACCTCAGTTCAGCTGGAGAATAGAACCCTGCACAACACTGTTTTCCTGTCAGCTACAGTATGCACACTGTCTGTCTCTCTCCCTGAACCCCTGCAGTATGATCATTAGTTGTACTAGGTGAAAGCCCCAGTTGTCTTACAAGTGGAATTCATGACGTGTTTTTTTTTTTAAGCCAAAAATGTCTGGGAACTTAAAAACTGGATGGTGACAGACTGAGACTCTTACTGATATTTGAATCTGGTGCTATTCTAAACAAAAAGCTCTCAACCATGCTTGTAGCATGTTTCCGCTGCTTCAGAGTGACCGGCAGACAAGGAAAATTCTGGAACCTTAATATATAGATTACAGGAGCGCTACAGCCCTTGATCAGGATCCCAGCATAATGGATGCTATGTTGACATGAAGTTTCCCACAACTATTTACTAGTCAAAAATAAGTTGGAAACTCTTGATGATGCTATGAAGAAGGGTGCAGGCTTGCCATTGCACTGCTTGTGTAACTGATGTTTTTCAGAGGAAGGAGTTTCTCCCTGTGCCTTCCTGTGATGAATTTAAGCGGAAGAGAGCAGATGGTGTGAAGAGTTGGAGGATAAGATAGGAGTTGAGACAGTACCAGGGCGACACCAAAATGAATGGGGGCAATGAGCGGGTGTCACAGGTAGCTGGTCCAGGTGAGTAGACCAACTCCCCTGGGTGAGAGCAAGTGGGCCCAACTGAGCCAAATAAAGGAGTCACAGCCACTCCTCTGGCTATAAAAGCCTGTCAAAATGCAGGAAAAGGAGGAGCCATGTCACAAACAGTGGAGAATGCAGGCACTTTGAAGGCCCCTGACACAAGGTGGTAGTGAGATGGATCTCAGTAAAGAGGGTGAAAACAGAGGTAGGGTGGGACAGAAGGATCTTTGGCCACAAGGAGTTGCTTGGGTGGCAGCCATTGATCCATGTGTTGCTGAGACAGCTTCCAATGTCTCTCATAGATCTTTCCAGTTGTAACCCTTTTGCCCGTCAGAGTTGGCAGCAACAAAGGCCGGGTTCAGTATTTAGTGGATCCGTTTCAATAACGCAATGCAAAACCAGCTCGAGCCCCCACTCAGTGACCTGGGACAATTACATACCACCCCCCTGGGTGCCTCTAAGAGGCAATACTTCCCCCCTCGCAAGCACAGAGTCTGAGTGTAGCAAAAGCCTTTTAATAAAGGAGGGAAACACCACAAACAGGATTCATAACACAAACCATGAGCAAAAGACCCACCCCCAAGTAAGTCTGGCAGTGTCCTTTTCCCCCCTCGGGGTCTTAAGTCCTGTAATCCAACAGTCACCCCACCCACAGTTTCTGTCCTTCGTCAGTGCAGCCCCCAAAGTTCAGAAGTTCATCTGCAGAGTTTACCTCCCAGCCTGGGTGGAAATGGGGGGAGGTATGGGAGCAGCTTACATGCTCCACTACTCTGGTCGACAGCTGATTGCCACGCCTCTCCACGGGGTTCTACTGCAGTCTTCACCACCAGCCATCCTGCTAGCTGCTCCTCTCCGCCAGCTGCCCTGCTAGCCGCTCACCAATATGTTTTCAGCCCCCCCCACATGCAACACAGCTCTCAGTTATTTCAGCTCTGCAGCATGTAACAAGACCCATAATGGAGTCAAAATTAGCTCTGTTATTACACAGTGGAGGGGGGTGTGTGTCAAAGTGGTGTTTAGGGCCCTCAGAAGGGGCCCACACTATCAAGTACACATACCTGTCCCCAGCCTTTCTCAGTTCACTGGGCTTTGGAACCCATGTCCCTTGCCTAGCAGATGCTACTTAGTTGAGGGCAAGTCCCTCTGTCATAAAATGCCAAGTACAGTTCTACTGTCCTTGATTCCATAACCAGGATAACAACCCTTCATTACTCCTGCGCCGATGACAAAGAAACTGGGGGTCCCACAGCAGCCAAAGTGACCATTTGGGCAAGCAGTCCCTTCATGCTAGACGGGGTGGGTGTGCCCATGCAAACGAGATTGGCCCCTGAAGTCCTTTTCCACAACTCACCACCAGATGTCAGGGTAGAGCTCATTCTGACTCTGCTTGCACTTTATGTGCTTATTGAGGAGAGTAAGGAGGCATAAACTTCCCCCTTACTCTCCTGGGCAGGCTACCTATATGGTGTGTCACAGTGCAGATGAACAGCATCCTCCTCAGAGTTGCTGCTTCCCTTCCTCCAGGGGTTAGTGGGCAGGGGAAAGGAGTGTGCAGAATCTTGACTCCACCCTGGCCTATTTAGCTAAGCTTGGACAGAGGGGAAGACATCTGCACCAGACCTAGGGCTTGCACCGATCACTTCCCTCTTGAACAAGGGCAGAAACAGGACCCATATTTTGACACAGCAGCACAGTATGTGAAAGCAAAACTGGTCATATTGTAACATAATGTGTGGCAAAATGAATCATGGAATGGTCCCAGGTATGCTCCTGGGGAAGCGTAACTGTACTGCCTCTTACTGAACTCCCATAGTAAAACTGCAATCTAGCTCAAAGCTGACATGCTGCTGCTTGTTGTTATATAACACAAAATATTATAAGAATAATAATGGCATCTGTATATGGTTTATAATCTTTTTCAATGTTAGACCTCTTAAGCTAGAGATCCTCCTGGGAACCATGTCCACTATCTGTCCCAATTCCAAACCTATTGAAGTAAGTTTATTTCTATGCTGTGGAAATAAACAGTTGCTTGGGTATGTTCCCATTTCCCCTCTCCCCTACACCCAATTGTACTTTCATTGTTTATGGCCTCTCTCCACAAAGGTGTATGTGCTCAGATTTATTTCTACCAAATCTCTTCTAGTTGTGGGCCATCTCCATTGCTCTCATCTCTCCAGATTACCCGGCTTCCACAACTTTGATTACAATTGAATTTGCAAGAAAGAAAGTAATGAAACAGCACCATATGATTCACTGTGTTACTTGGGTTATTTTTAGATTACTTTATCAAAAAAGCCTCTGGGGACTTGGAGGGCTCTGATTTGAGCTATAACTAGCAGAAAGCATCCTTGCCAATAGACTGACAAATGCTTCCCAGATGTTTCATGAGCAGCTCCAGGGATCACTTGTAATTCCTCTGTAGAGCTCAGTTTGAAAACCACTACCATATGCTAATTCAGTTACTCATTATAGTGTGTGCACCTATATGCTCTTGCAAACTTTTCTCAAAAGTGATAGTGCTGATGGATAGTTGATGAGAAAGGAGGGGAAGATCTCTAATTCCATTACCTTGTTCTTGAAAAATTGTAGAAACCCAATTAAAGTTGCAAGTGATGTGAGAACAAACTAATCATTGTACTGTTCTGTTTCACGATTCTTAACTGTATTGGGTTCCAGGTGGATGCCAGATACAGTTTCCTTAACCAAGTTACTGAATAATTCTGCTTAACAAGCATGATGGAAAAGAAATATCGAAACAGTATAGCTGCATTATTTTAGCTCCAGGGTTAATATACCCTTTCAGTAATCATCATATGACTCTCAACCTTTCAATTATATCATCATTCATTACTGCGACTGTTATGTCAGTATGTTTGTTAAACTGTGAAAGCACCTTGCAAAAGTGAGCAGCAAAGTTGTCATTTTATGCAAATTTAGAGTAACAAAGTATTATCTAAAATATCTATCACACCCCAACAGGGTTTGACATAGCCTTCTTTGCTCCCAAATGCAGCAGTATATAAACACTCTAAAGAGAGAGACTACACGAAAGAGCCTGCGAGTTATTTGTCTCCGGATCATTTCTGTTTTTAATAATTACTGTACATCTATTCTGAATGTGCTTTGCTATGAGAACAGCTTTGTGAAATCTTATGAATTTAGAACATTAATGTAAGATAAATTACTTTTAAATTGAACTTCTAGAATGTGATTGAATGTGTTTTCCTGGAATTAATAAGAAATTCTCCAAACTCTTATCTAAAAATTTGATCTGCTGTTTCTGAACGAGTCAGAAGTATTTATGAATATTTTTGATAAGGTTCACTGTAGTTGCTTTGCCTTAGATTAGTTGAAAAACTGCAACACAACTTTTTGGCAAAGCATGTATTTAAACAGATCTTTAATAAGTAAAGCAAAGGCTGAATTTCCAATTTATAATACACAGATGCGTCAGAAATTCTTCATGTATCTCTGAGACCATTGTACTTCTGAAAAGCCCGCATATCTTTAAAATACTCAGTTCATGTATTCGAGTTGTTGTTATTGTTTCCTTTTGTTGCAAGCAGAAACTGTTCTGTTCTTGAAATTGCTCTTCCCCTTAGAGCACTGTTCCTGCTCCTTAACCATCAGGTTGCCAAACCTCCCCGCTCCCCAGCCCCACCCCCCAGTCTTATCCTGGAGTCTCCAAGAATTAAAGATTAATATTCCGTTAAATACTATGTCATATGATGAAACCTCTAGGAATACATCCAACCAGAATGGGCAACCCTACCTAACCAGATGAAAAGTGGTTCCCATATTGAATTGCCCATCATTTTCCAGCAGCCTTGCTCATAACGGTGATAACTGCATTAGGCCTTCCATATACATGGATAGGCTAGACCTCTTCACTCTGACATTCAAGTTGGTTGATTATAGCAGTTTTATTTCATTACTTACCACAGGGCAGAAAACCCTTTCCTCTCCTGTGGCTGCAGCTAGACTGTGTGTAGGAGGAGTATGAATGAAAGTTCTGCACACCATTTGCAATAGAGACAGATGATCTCGTTCTCTCAGTACAAAGGGAATTTGGGGTCAAGGTGGAGGTGGTCTAGAGAATATCACTGATTCACAGGCCAAGAACATGGACCAATTCCAATACTGCTTTTGGCTTGTAGCAGGATTTCTTCTTCTTCCCAGACCACACTGAGATCCACTGTAAAGATCCCATTTTAATTGGGCTGTACACTGAGGAAAAGATCTAGCCTGTGTATCTGAGAGACTGACTCTCTCCCTGGTGCTGTTACCCCAGTTATAATCTGTGCTTGCCCTTGAGCTAGCTCTGTTTGTTTAAATGAGACAGAGGTGCTGTGAGGGTTTTTTGCATGAGGGGATCGTTGACTTGAGCGTTCACTTCCTCCCAGTCCAAAACAGCCCAACTCTGTGGATCTTTAGGGGCATGCTGTATGAAAACCTCTTAGTTCAGTATTAGGGCAAGGGAAGAGAGGATATGAGATGGGGCTGAATATTCTGACACAGGAATTAACAACACTAAGTTATCTGCACTATATCCCCCCCCCCCAAATACACACACACACTTATGATCACCATTTTGATTTATATCAGGAAACATTTTTAATACTACTCATGAGTTCATAAAGATATGGAACATTAAAGTAGAGGGACATTTGAAGGTTAAACCTATGCCTAACATTTAAAGGATACAAATTTGGGGCCAGATCCTCACCTGGTATGAATTGAGCTCTATGAAAGTCAATGGAACTTCACCTATTTACATCAGCCGAAGATATAACTGGCTCTTACATAGTGCTTTTCATATTTGATCTGTCTGTGTACAGTGAACTTGGGGAAACTGGCATTTAGAATGGGAGCGCTTTTAATTAAACTGCATAGTTTATGCTTCTAATGTACAGTTTATTAGCACTGTGTAGCTTGTAACATAATGTTAGAGTTCACCTATCTATAGACAGAATATATTTCTAGTTCAACAAATATACTTTGCAAAAGAATATTTTCATTACTTTATAAGTGCCAAAGCTAACATTTAAACTCCTGTTTATGAAACAAGAATTCATTTCTAAACTAGGGAGTGAAGAGGGGAACCCAAGAGAATACAATAAATAGGAATTTCTGAGAGAAACAACACAGTTGGATTTGACTTGAAAAGAGCAATAGCAGACATATGTCATGTGTCATTATGGGAGAAAACTGGCGACAGTATTATTCATTATATGGTTTCAGAGTGCCCTAAATTGGAGAATAAGATTATTGGAAATGGATGATTTCCCCAGATTACTACTTAATAGTGACTAAAGGGCCCACATTACTCATATTTGCAATGAAAATAGTGCCAAAAAAACAGGAGTAGTTGACTGGAATGAAATGTGGAGCCCTTAGGGTATTAGCTTGAGATGCTGCTTAATTGTGTGTCTCTTGCTTAATATAAATGTCCTGGGGTCCCTGAGGCTGGGGTGCTTGCAGCACTTGCAAATTGATCCAGCAGTTTCCAAATTATTTACTACTTTCTTTTTTGCTGCCTTATAAACAAATCATCATAATTACTTTACAGACTAAAAATAGATTTCATTCTTCTACCATCCATCAAAATAACCTATCCTTTCAGCTTTCTCTTGGTCTTTGCCTATTCTCTTTGTCAGCTCCACATTCTAAAATGACTGCATTTGCTTGAAACAACTCTATGGACCTAACTGTCCAGAATGGGACCTTCTTTTTCACTTGTGGAAAACACCTGTGTATAAAATTTTTGCAAGCGTGTGTGTGCACCTGTTCATCTAACATTATGTCAAAACAGGGTTTTGGCATGTGAATTATAACAACTGTTCACAAAGGTCTTACACTTGGGTGTTTACACCAACAGATGCTGGTATTTGAAAAGTGCATGTGCTACCACAGAAAAAAATAGTTTTAGGCCTCAGTGGAAATCAGCCTTATACATATACTGCATTGGACTTTTGATAGAAGTTGTGTTTTATTTATAAGTCAATGGAGTCTAAATGTTGTGAGTTATTGAAAACATGCTTTCACAGAAACCAAATATTGGGTATCTAAGCAGACTTAATAAAGTTTTAATTTTGGGGTGAGGAACTGCTTCTTAAAGTAAGCGTTAGGAGCATATATTACTTCTATTACAGTAAAAAGGGATTCATTCTGAGCTTATGTCCATAGTATGTGTGGACTAGTTCAGATAAAAATAAGTCAGCCTGAACTTTACACAAATTTGTCCCAAGGCCAGAACTGATAGTAGTTTCTGACAAATCTTGTTCTGTATGTTTCCTCCATAACGTCTGTAATTTGCATCTGCACTGAGTCCAGAGATGAGGGATTTGGGGTGCAGGAGAGGACTGCAGGCTGGGGAAAAGGATGGGGAGGGTATGAGCTCGGGGGGGGGGCAAAAATGAGGGGTTCAGGATGTGGGAGGGAACTCTGGGCTGGGGCAGGGGGTTGGGGTGCAAGGGGGTGAGTGCTATAGATGGGGGTGTGGGCTCTGGGGTGTGGTCAGGGGTGGGGGGCTTGGGGTGCAGGCGGGGCTCAGGGTTCGGGTGGGGGGGGCTTGCCAGGTGCGGGCTCCATGAGGGAGTTTGGGTGTGGGAGGGGACTCTAGGCTGGGACAGGGGGTTGGGGTGCGGGAACCCAGCGGCACTTACCACGGTTCCTAGGAAGTGGCCGCCAGGTCCCTGCGGCCGCTAGGTGCATGGGCAGCCAGGGTGGCTCCGCTCTGCCGCTGACCAGACTTTTAATGGCCCGGTCAGACAGGGTCCCTTTTCAATCAGGCGTTCTGATTGGAAACCGGATGCCTGGCAACCCTATTATGGATAAGGCACTGCACGGGCAGATCAAGATTCTGTTCTCAGCTGTGCTAGAGACACTGTGTGTGACCTAGGAAAAAACATTTAATCTCTGTGCCTTAGGTCCCCATATATAAAATGAAGATAGTACTTTATATGGAAAGTCTCAAGTGGGGTTCCACAATGATCTGTTCTGGGTCCAAAGATGTTATTGAACATCTTTATTAGTGGTCTGGATATAGGAATAGAGAGCATCCTGATCAAATTTGCAGATGACAGAAAGCTGTGGGGAGGGGGAGAGGGTTGCCAACACTTTGGAGGATAGAACTAAAATTCAAAGCGATCTTGATAAATTGGAGAACTGGGCTATAGACAAGAAAATGAAATTCAACAAAGACAGATTTAAGGTGTTACACTTGGGGGCGGGGGGAGAGGGGGGGCAATCCAAATACAGAATGGGGGATAACTGGTTTGGCAGCAGCTCTGCTGAGAAGACCTGGAAGTTATGGTGGGTCACAACCTCAGCATGAATCGCCAATGTGATGCCGTTGTACACAAAGCAAATGCAGTTCACGGGAGGTGATAGTACCACTCCAGTAGGCATTGGTTAGGACTCAGCTGGAGTACTGTGTCCAATTTTGGTAACCCCTATATAGAAAGGAGGTAGAGAAACTGGAAAGGATCCAGAGGCGAGCAATAAAGATGATCAAAGGGATGGAAAGACAGCCAAATGAGCAAGGCTGAAGGAACTGGGTATGTTTAGTTTGGAAAAGAAGAGATTAAGGGAGGATGTGATAGCAGTCTTCAAATACTTGAAAGACTACCATAAAAAAAGATGGCAAAAAGTTGTTCTCTCTTGCCACAGAGGGCAGAACAAGGGCAATGGGTTCAAACTACAGCATAGTAGGTTTACATTAAATTTCAGGAAAATCATCTTAATTGTATGACCAGTAGGAATAAACTGTCTAGGGAAGTCATGGAAGTTCCTTCACTGGAGACTTCAAAAGGAGGCTGAATAGCCATCTGTCTTGGATGGTTTAGCCACAACAAATCCTGCATCTTGACGGGGGTAGACTAGATGATCCTTGTTGTCCCTTCTAACCCTGTGGTTCTATAATTCTATGATTTCTTCCTATTTATAACATAAATTCTTTAGGGCAGAGACTCCCTCTTATTATGTATCTGTATAGTGCTGAGCACAACAGGCACTGGACTAGACTGAAGCCTCTAGGTTGTGCTGTAATGCAAATAAACAATAACAATTTCTTGGTATATCCAGCCTGTCCAAAATGAAAAGGTACAGCACTTGGACATCTCAGTGTGTGTTTGGTCTCACATGGGCACGTTAATTAAAGCCTGGATTCTGCAATCACGTGTTTGTAGTCCAGTAGGACTACTGATGTGTAATTGTTCTAAGGCCCAGGGCCTAAACAAGCATACAAGCCAACTGAGCCTTCTGAAGTTCACCTATCCATGATTGTGATATCACTTTAAGTTGCCAGGTTGCTACGGTCTGCAAAGTGAAGACTCTGTGATGTTTGTTCCCCCTACCCCTAATTTCCTTTAACTTAAAAAGATTGGTTGATATTTTATACAGCTCAACAGCATTTCCAGCTAAGATTTATAATTTGTATGGATCAAGCCATCCTTTCTTGATGAACATTTAGAAGATTGCTGCCTGAAACCAAGCAGTTGTACAAATAAAGATATTTATTACATCACTTGTTGTAAATATCTGCCTTTCAAGAAGTTACTCCTCAAATTAATTTCTTCGTAATACACTGAAATATTAACTGTGCATCATTTGGGGAATGAGCAAGGCACTATGCATTGAATTCTGAGCATGAATCTCAACAAAATGTTCAGCTTTTTGAAGGATGAAAGGGAAACATGAACAAATGGAAAGTAAATATATTTGCTCAATGATAAAATGAGGGTCTCAAGAATGCTAAACTAAGGTACTATCTGAAGGAAAGAACATAAGAGAAGAGTAAAAGCTAAGATCTGAGGAGGACAAAATCTTCATTAAATAGTTACTAATGCAACCACAAATTTGTGATCACATACTGCAGTGAAGTATCAGAGGGGTAGCCGTGTTAGTCTGAATCTGTAAAAAGCAACAGAGGGTCCTGTGGCACCTTTAAGACTAACAGAAGGATTGGGAGCATAAGCTTTCGTGGGTAAGAACCTCACTTCTTCAGATGCAAGAAGTGAGGTTCTTACCCACGAAAGCTTATGCTCCCAATCCTTCTGTTAGTCTTAAAGGTGCCACAGGACCCTCTGTTGCTTTATACTGCAGTGAGTTCCCAATGGCTTCTTTTTGTTGTGATTATTTCATATCTCCTAACCTTTTCAACTGATTGCTAGCCAATTAAACCTCAAAATGTTGTCCTATTTATTCAGTCTAATAGTTTGTCCAGCTATAGTGTTTCTGCATTCTGCAATGCCTTGAGAAATGCCATTTTCAGCTGGAGGAGTCCCTTCCGCTAAACTTTAGTGACTGTAATGAGATCAGAGAATATAATGATTTGTTGTTCATGTATTCTAAATTCTGTTTTCTTTCTGCTTCTGGAAAAGTCTGTCCTTGTCTAGTGTACACATCACTTTCAATACTGGGGTTCTCTCTGAGCCCAGATCAGATTAACGTGCAACAACCTCGAAACATCTGTTCATGCATCTCAGTCCTCCCTTAGGTCCAGTTGCACCATTTTTATAATTAAAAACTGTGTGGTTTAAAATTTGGATTGGGCCAGGTTGCTTATTTCTGATACGTACCCTAGGAGCAGCCAGGGTTTCAAGTCAGGTTTACACTGAAGCCTAATGAATACATGTAAAATGTCATCAGTAACTATCATTGCTGATCAGTTAATGCAAGAATGAAGAGGGTTAATCATATTATGAAGAAGGGCTGCAGAAACAGCTTCTCTTTTTGGTGACACGAGTGTGAAGACTGTGTGCTGTGGGAAGAACCACTACTATTTTTTCTGTCCCCAATCTCCACTCACTTGCCTAAAAGTGTTGGTGTGGGACTCTCATTTAGCACTAAGGAATTGAACCCTGACTCTTCCACTCACTCACTTTTTGACCCTCGGAAAGTCACTTACATGCTTTCTGCCTCAGTTTCCCCATCTGCAAAATTGGGATATTATTTACCATCCTCAGATGTGTTGTAAGGATTTATTACATAAGTTTTGTAAAGCGCTTTGAAAATGCTATATAATTAAATCTTAGTCTCAACAAAAAAACAAACAAACAAAAGGTTTTGGGACTGAGTCTTCCATGCCTTGGAGCAAGTCTGGAACTTGTTCCATATGTTAGCTGCTGTTCTAATGTTCCATTCTGTTTCTTGAGTGATTAGTTACCTTTAATCATTTCAACACAGCAGTCAAGTCTTGCAGCTGTATAGGTTTGTTTTTTTCCTTTTCAGAGTCTTCAGTCTTTGTGCTTCAACACCACAGTGTCTCTAAACTCCATGTTAATAACCTTCAGAGCTAATAAATCAAATTTTCAGTCCCCAAACCTGGCAAATACAAAGGAATGCAAATTGCTGATATTGAGGTTACTGAGACTATTAGTCTTCGATTAAATTGTCTAGTTTTCAATATTAACACAGTATAATGACCCTTCTGTCACAATGATGTCTCAAGATTGGTGATCTCAAAACCCAAACCATCTCGAGGATCCCAAGGGAGGTCAGTAGGATAGGCTGGAAAATATGGTCTCCCCTTCTCATCCCAGGGTACAAAGGCTAGGACAGTCAAATGTTTTCACATCCAAGTCTTTCCAGTATTCAAGTTCTGGATATTGAACTGTCCAGAAAGGCAACACAGTGATTGTTGCATATATAAACAAGCAGAAAAGTACCTAAAGGGCGAATTTTGCAAAAGGAAGATAGAAATTACTGGTCAGGCTAGGGGCAGATCTGCAAGCAACTCAGGCATGTACTTGTGTTTGTGTGCTGAAGTCACTTTTCTCCACACAGTACCATGTCATTGCTTAGAAGTAAAGGTTATACACAAATTGTCATTGAGATTGTATTTAAATAATTGGAGATTTTCTTCTATTTACTGAAAGTGGTTAAGATGATTTTTCATTCTGAGTTCACACAATATCTTCAACTCTCATTCATTCTGCAGCCTGAATAATACTCATTTTCTAAGAGCTAGGAAATTTGCACTCTGTTTCCCCACCCCGATCCCACCTCATAATTGTCTGCATTCATTAATATGTCAGTTTAATGAAGTGGCGAGCTTGGGCTAGTGCACAGAGAAACACCTTTCTAAAGCTTTATTTTCATTTTCAAACTTAATAGAGCTACAGTACCATACATTTAGAGTAGTTATAAACTAATTGCTTCATCATTTAATTATTTCAACATTAACAGCCACTTATTATAACAGTTAACTCATTTTTATGGGTTTTACTCTTCCTAAAAAGTACAGTAGCAATTGACATGCTTTTGCTGTTAATCAGTGAATCCTTTGTCCCTAGCATATAAATGGCAATAATTATGCCATGGTGTAAAATTTGAAAACAAAGTAGTGTGTCCTGCTCAAACACTTACATTTTAGAGTTAAAAAATGTAAAACACACAAATGTATGTACATCAACAGATATATCAAAAACAATAACAATCTGAATATGCATTGTTTTAACAACTCATAATTAAAGAGTATATTTTTAAGAATTCCATTTTATTTTTGTAAGTGACAAATTTAATTCTGGCAGTAAATACCCTATTTGTTGAAGCCAATGCATCAAAATCATAAGCCCAAAGTAGTGGTGGATTTCTGTGTCTGCATACACACCTTCTCACAATGGTTCTAACAGAATTCCCTTTAAAACTTTATATTAATTAGAGTATGTGAACTTAGCTAATTTGTTTTAGTGAAGTTGTGCTTTAAAAATCATGATTTTGTTTCGGTGATATCCAGGATTTTTCTTTTCTTTTCAATTAAAATTTGACATGAAAATAGCACTCAAGATTGTTCTGTTCTTAAAATTTAGAGAGATTCCTTTTCAATGGGGAAAAATAAAGTAAAATTCTCTAAATTCAAACATTTTAAAATATCATTCTGAATATTTCACACAATCTAAATATTGAGGTGACACTTTCCTTCCTCAGGAAACTGCCTATTCCTCTGAGCCACTTGTCATTGAAAAGAATCAGTATTGTACAGATTGTGCCGGCAGGTGTGATACAACATATGTAGTACTTACTCATTTCACTACAAACATTCTTTCTTTGTAGGAATAAAGCTATTATTATTTTAATAGAAAAGGATATTGTAAGTGGTAGAAATTCATGTATGGTTTTTGTCACTCTAAGCTGATAATTAAAAGAATGATTTTAATGGCCACTTGCATTATTTTTTTACTATTGTGGCCTAGGTTCTGAAAGAAGCTTAAAACTTTGCTACAGAGGTTGTAGATCTTGAAACTTTCTGAGGGTATAGGCATATGGTGTGTGAAAGCCTTTCTTATTAGCAATTGATTGTAGCTTCTCTCTTCTGTATTCTACTGCTTCATTTGAGAGTCTGTTTTCATTAAATGACTGGATATGAACAAAGAGCTCAGCATGGTTGGAAAATAGTCAGAAAAATCAGTTCACGGACAACTCAGAATGAGATATTCCCAAACAGACTATAGGCAGCTGGTGGTATGAAAACATAATTTAACACATACAAATGATGGTACTTAATTGACAATGCATTGCTAGGTGCCATGTCTGAAGTGACACAATACTGTGACTCTGTGTGCATGTGTATGTGCCAGGGCCGGCTCTAGGTTTTTTGCTGCCCCAAGGAAAAAAAATTTTGGCTCCCTCCCCACCCACTGCACCCTCCTGCTGCCCCAGCCCTGGGTCACTGGTAACTCGCTCCCAGGGTGGGTCATTCAGCAGGAATTTTGGATGTGCACAGAAAACAGACAGGATTGGTTCCCATATGATTACAGAACTGGAGTAAAGTGGAACAGTTTTCAGCTTGTGTGATTGAAGTCTATAAAGTTGAGGTGCCTTTATTATTCTTCTGTTCCATTCTTTGTTTCTATGGGGAATTTGCCAATGCAATATCACTGTATTCCTTTTAAACAAATAAAACTAAAACTTAAATAATAATAATAATAATAATAATTTTAAAAAAAGCAATGGCTGTGGAAAATAGCAATTCCAGTCCTAATAACCACTGGGAAGCATTTCTTGCTCAATTTAGTCTACTTTTTCTACAGTAAGTTACAGTGGATCAGTATATTTGATTTGGGAGAAATGAAGTAACAGCTGCCCAAATTGAGCTTGAGCCACTCCTGAATTTTGAGGGTGTTCAAATCTGGAAGGCAGGTGCTGGATTCCCTTTCTGAATATTAGCTAAATCTGGAAAAGAAAAGTCAATTTCTGCTTCCATGGCTCAGAAGTGTAAATCCTCCTATGTGCCTGGTACTGTATCTAAAGCTGCCACGTCTAGTAGAGCCTCCCCTCCCTTACTTTTCATTTTAAATTCTAGTGGGATCCACGTACCTCCCTTGCTAGGCTTCAGATAGAGAGGTGCACTGTCCATTTACTCCACCCAATTCTTTCTTTGCGGGAGATCCCAGGGCTGGGGCAGCAGGAGGTGCGGGTGGGGGCCAGAGCTGGGGCAGCAGGAGGTGCAGGTGGGGAGAGAGCCCAGGGGTGGGTCAGCAGGGGGTGCGGGTGGGGGCCAGGGCTGGGGCAGCAGGAGGTGCAGGTGGGGAGAGAGCCCAGGGCTGGGTCAGCAGGGGGGTGCAGGTGGGGACCAGAGCTGGGGCAGCAGGGGGTGTGGGCAGGGGACAGTCCAGGGCTGGGGCAACACGGGAGTGTGGGGGGAGCCCAGGGCTGGGGTGGGGGCAGCAAAAAACCTAGAGCTGGTTTTGTCCCTACCATTCACAGCATGAGGTTTCAGTTCCACACTCCTTCCCCCTCCCTTTCCTGTTAATTGTGGCCGAGGAAATGCTGGGAAATGTAGTTCTTTCCCTGCTCCAGGGCTGGCTCTAGAGGCAGGGAGCTAACCAAGGAACTACAGCTCCCAGGGCCCCCTGTTGGTTCTCAGCTCCCATGCTGGATTCTTGCGCCCCTGCAAATTTGCCGTCCCAAGCACCTGCTTATTTTGCTGGTGCCTAGAGCCAGCCCTGGTATGTGCGCACACATATGTGAGAGAAATCACAAAATACCATGCAAATAATCTTTTCAAAGCTTGGTTCACTTGTTGCCTTCCACCTTGTGTATTGAGTCACACCAGTGCCAATGAACACAAAGTAGGTATGAAATGTTACCAAATCTCAATACTTTGTATTCACTTTGCAGTGACATAATGACTACACAAGGGGTGGGGTAACAGCAAATGCACCTCCACCAGGTCTGGTTGTTTCTTGCTGTGCTTGCACACTAGATTGCCAGGAACACGTCTTCCTATGGAAGGGGTGGTTTGGGTGAGGGGAATCTCCATGAGGATACTCTTGGTGCAGGTCTTCCCCTATTGTACCATGAAGGGAAAGAAGATTCCTCTCTGTCCACATGGAGTAGGCTATAAGGGTCTAGTCCCCAAACTTTGCAGGTTTCCAGAAGTTTGCAAGATTCCAGCCACATTGTATGTACCAGCTCTGGCCTCCTTGAGAACCCACCCTCTGAGACTTTCTTTACTCAGATTAAGTTTAGTTTAAAATGGCATTGAACTGTAGTGAAGTGTTGAAATCTGAATCATAGAAGCTGTTTTGGAGTTATCTGGATTCTTTTAGGAATAGATCAAAATGATGGGTCTCTGTTGTCCTCTTCTGTTCTGGGTTTCATGTTAAACTGTTCACGCAGCTACCATTTTCGGTGAATGGTGACACACTTTTGGAAGGGCCCAATGAAAGAGTTTAGAAATTATCCAAAATTATTACTTCTGCTCTGCATAATGAAATGATTATAACATCTTATTAAAATAAGAAAATTACACGTCTATATCACTAGGCATTTCCTACTACTTCTATGCTACTTTCCCTTAGTATTTACATTTTTATTTCCTATAACAATTAGTAAACCTCTACCCCGATATAACACAACCCAATGTAACACAAATTCGGATATAACGTGGTAAAGCAGCATTCTGGGGGGGAGGGGGCGGGGCTGCGCATTTCCGTGGATCAAAGCAAGTTCGATATAACGCGGTTTCACCTATAATGCGGTAAGATTTTTTGGCTCCCGAGGACAGCGTTATATCAGGGTAGAGGTGTAGTAGTCAAGCTATTAAAACTGTCCACATGTTTATCAATAACCATGAAGAGAAAATGCATTTTGTGGATATAATTGTAAACCTCATACAAAGGAAAATGGAGTGTTTTCTTATTGACCACATGTACAATCAGCCTTAAAATAGGTCCATCACTGTATGTTTCCTTCAGTTGAAATACTGGCTTGGCTTGTGAAATGTGCTCTCGTGTGAGCAGAAAAATCTATTGTAGAAAACGAGGAGGGGTGTGTGAAAACTGAAAAGGGGCCCCTTACTGTGAAATGTAGAGAGAGACTACCAGTATATGAAAATTCAGCAAATCTTGAACTTAGGACAGAAAAAAATAAAATAGGTTGACACTAAAAGAAAAGTAACACTGACAAGTACCATGGTTGAGGGCCCCTATTTTATCTGCCTACTATTGCTGTAATATAAAATATATATATATTCAGGTTCTACATTTTTATCTGCTACTCTACCTACCTGATATCCCAACACTGAGAAACTGAAAACAACAAAAAACAATTTTTGTTCCACTTCTCCAGAGTTAGCTTACTGTCAGAGGAAATGCAATTTAATAAAAACCTGCTCTGAGAGCTGTGTTGAGATCATCAATGGTGCTTGCACACAAATGAAGTAAATGAAGCAGAGAGATGCTCTAGTTCAACCACATGTTATTGGATTTGATAACGTTCACTTATTTAATAGGAAAGAAAAGCTCCTTGCACTGCAGAAATTATCAGGTGAAATTCTGTGACATATATTGTGCAGCAGGTTAGATTAGATGATTATATGGTCTCTTCCGGACCTAAAATCAATGAGTGACACACGGTTTGTGTCTATGTAAAAAAGAAGAAAAGTTAATACATTTTTTTTCCAAAATATGGAATAATAGAGAAGCCATTTGGGGGGACATGTTCAGCCTAGGGCACATAAATCTGTATATTCAGTTATTAAATTACCCAGTTCATTTTTGAACTTCACAGAGACGACTACAAAGTTATTTTAAAAAGCACCCAAATTGTGCACCTGTTTAAAAATGTGGTTGACCATGTCTCTTTCAGCACATATCCAAATGACAGGAGAGTTTGATGCATGGAAGAAGATTATCGAAATCACAGAAACAGAGACTGTAATAATTACCAGATATGAAATAGTCTCAGTAAGTCTTATGTCTGAATTTGTTGTTCATCAATATTCCTTTCTTGAATGAATTGTCTAAGATCACCTAATGGACCAGTCTTTCACTTGCATTTTGATTTCTCAGAAACCATTACAAAGGAAACATCTATTATTTATCACAATATTATTGTATATTTCCTCTGATCAGTATGCAAAACTGTACATCAATCACAAAATTTAAAAGGAGACACTTGAGGTTTTCATAAAGTCAGCAGTTCCTGAGGTTTCATATTTGCATAAATCATTGTGTAAAGCTAAGTAAACATTTTTGATTTATTTAACTTGTCCTCAGCATAATTATTAAATGGTCCATTTTTGCCATTGAGAGGTTGAGATACTGCATCATATTACACAGAGATTGATTGATGCACACAGTGGATTCAAAATAAGAAATTACATGGGTCCTGATTCTGATATCCTCATTCATATTAAGAAATATCTTAAACCACAAATATCCCCTATTTATTTCAATGGGAGTGTTGAAACATACTTACTCATGTTGCCTAGCATTTTATCAGAATCTGGTTCATGGGTATAAGAAGTAAGGTATATTTGCCAGAGCTGATGCAGAGAGAGAGGAACCTTTTTATCCCCAATAATCTCAGGGTGGGCAACAGAAGATTCCATATGAAAGGTGGCTTTGTTGCTACTGCTTTGCCTTAGGGATTTCATCAGGGATGCATTGGTGGGGGCTCCTAAGGGGACATGCAGAATCAGTGCATACCCTAGCTATTTTCCCTTCCATGTGTTGTAGGGTGACCAGACAGCAAATGTGAAAAATCGGGACGGGGGTAGAGGGTAATAAGAGCCTATATAAGAAAAAAACCCAAAAATCGGGACTGTCCCTATAAAATTGGGACATCTGGTCACCCTAATGTATTGAGCCACACGAGTTCCCCATCCAAGAATGGGAAGGTTGTGGTCACAATGCCTTGCTAAGATTTCCTCTTTTGTGGATTTTATGCTTTCTGATCCCTGTGCCTAGATTTTTGTCAGAATAAGCAAGTAAAACACAGGGATGGATGATCTAGACTTTTTTCCCTCAATCAGCAATCTTACACTGCATCTGTAGCAGTCAAAAGATTTAAAATGGAAATCAGTTTAAGAAATTGTGCTAATAAATATCTCTTCTATTCCTATTTATGTTTCACTGCTCTTGAAAAGCAGAAAACAAGCAATAACAACAAAAACTTTTGTGGTGTGTTTTAATTCTGTTGAGGAAAATATTTAAGAGGGCAATAATTTTTCTCTCTTCCATGTTTTTATATCTATCTTGTTCTTCCCAGACTGTGCCCATCATCCTTGGGTGACATTTCCTC
This sequence comes from Chrysemys picta bellii, assembly GCF_011386835.1. Lineage (NCBI taxonomy): Eukaryota > Metazoa > Chordata > Testudines > Emydidae > Chrysemys > Chrysemys picta. The sequence goes on from NC_088800.1 coordinate 60,441,455, forward strand.
TTGTTTAAACCTGATTCTCTTGCTTTAAATAAGAATAAGAGTGAAGTTCTGTTGAACAGTTCTACTGGTTACAAATAACAAATGTACATTTGAAGAACTTTAGTTCATTCTATCACATACAGCATGTGATAGCATGTTCTATCTGGGTGCCCCAGTGAGGTATGTAATGGTCCTTAGTTCTCATGGGAGTTTGTTCCACAGCTTTAGATTGGCCACCAAGAAAGCTGTCTCCTGCACAGTTTTATTGTGCCTGGAAATTGCAGTTATTGACTATTGTCTTCATCCCGGAGTATTATTGTGAAGAAGGGAGTGAGCTAATACTGAGATTTGGGTGAAATTCATTTGATGGAGTTCTAATATCATTTGATTATTAAGAGCCAGAATATATCAGTTGTTTATGGATATAATGTATATCTTGCCCGTTCTTAGCCACACGTTGACTTAACCTTGGATCTAATATATTTTATTTTACTAAGAGAAAGCAACCCACAAAAAAGTGGGGATTTTATCCACCACTAAGAACAAAACTGTAGCTAAATGAAACCATTTAGACACTTGGTGTAAGTAAAATGACCAGCTGGAGCGTAAAGGTTTTCATATACTCCATTCAGCATCTGTGTAGCGGGGTGGTCACCTGCCCCAGCCCAGAAAGGGTTAAAGCCAGCCCTGGGAGAGGGCTGAGGCTGGGAAGGAAAGCCTGGGCTGACTGGGGAAGGCAGTAACAGCTGGGGCCATGCCCCAATCAGGCCCAGCTGGTCCCTATAAGAGGCTGCGAGCCAGAAGCCCAAGCAGTCTCTCTCTAACTGTAGAGGGAGATGGGCCTGGCTGCAGGGAGCTAGAGACAGGGTACCTGAGTGGAGCAGGGCTGGGGAAAGGCAGAGGAGCTGGGGAGCTCCAGCCTGGAAAGCCCCAGGCTGCGGCCTAGCATAAGGCAAATAGGTACTGGGGGTTGCAGAGGGCAGCCCAGGGGTAGGCAAAGGCAGCAGGTCCAAACCCAATCTTGCCGGTGATGAGTAGGGTACTGCCAGGGGGGCAGAACCCCGAGATAAAGGGGTACTGGGGTCCAGGAGGGACATGGGGGCCAAGCTGTGGGGGATCACTGGCCTGCAGGGAGCGCTCCGGGCTGGAAATCGAGCTAATTCCCAGGGACGACCAGCAGGAGACGCCGCAGGGGTGAGTTGTGCCAGTTTACATGTGGTGGAGAACATACGGTCCGCCCCTGACACAAGGGGAATAAAGGGACTAGGCCAGGTGTGCCAAGCTACAGGACTATGGATCCAGGTTACGCGGAGGTGTTCTATGCAGAGGGTTCTTGTGCCATTCCAAGCTGGGCTCCAGGGCCTGGTCCCCTGAGGAAAGGGGCAGACAGACAGCCTGAGAGGCTGGAGAGACTGATCCAGGAGCTCAGGGAGACTCAACAGCAACATTTTGAGGCACAGTGGGCCCTGCAAAAACAGTTGGGGCAGCTGGTGAGGGAGTAGCGAGCCCTCGGAAAAGTCCTCCGACGGGAGTTTTGGAGGAACCGTGGAGAAGGGTATGTGAGGCGGGGTGCCAGGGCCAGGAGGCCTGTGGCAGAGCACAGGGCTTGCTATGCCTGCGGACGCCGTGGACATTTGAAGCGGGACTGTCCCTACTGGGATGGGGGCAGGGAGCCTCACCCAGAATGGGTGAAAGGGATGAGTTCCCGCAAGGGACCACCCGACAAGGGGAGTCGGGAGGCAGGAAAGGTGTTGGGCCTGTGGGTGGCAGGGCCACTTATGAAAAGAGTGCCCGGCCTCAAGGATCCTGACCCAGAAGAGGACCAACCGCGGGAGCCAGGATCCCAGGCAGCGAAGAGACAGGGAGTCTGCTGGGGCTGCCATACCCTGGGCCACATTAAAAGGCACTGCCCCCTCAGGAGGGCTGAGGGGCGGTTGAAGGAGGTGCCTGGGGGCCCAGAAGGGGTGAAATTAGACCAGGTGGAGGTGGCTGGACTGACGGATGGCCGGCCCGAAGGCCACCTGCGGGAAGTCGTGGAGGTAGCAACTGGGATGGAGGGTTCCCTGCGGAAGGCAGGAATCCAGACCGGCCTGGGGCTTGTCGCCGATGATGAGACCCAGACTGAGTGGGCCCAGCAAGAGCCCGGGGAACAAGGGACTAAATGGACCCAGACCCTGAGGGAAGAGGGCCTGGGAGACCTGATCTGTGGGCGCGCCTGGATGCCGTGGAGTTGGCTTGCCGGAAGGCGGAGGCACACGCTTGGGAGATGGGCCAAGGTTGGGAGGCGGCCGAGAGGAGGCGGCAGCCCTGGAGGGCCAACTTTGGGGAGCTGAGGCCATGAGTTTCCTCCCCTTCCCTCCTCCCCCCCGATCCCCAGGGGTGGGGATTTTGAGGAGGGATGTGTGCAGTGGGGTGGTCACCCACTCCGGCCCAGAAAGGGTTAAAGCCAGCCCTGTGAGAGGGCTGAGGCTGGGAAGGAAAACCTAGGCTGATTGGGGAAGGCAGTAACAGCTGGGGCCATGCCCCAATCAGGTCCAGCTGGTCCCTATAAGAGGCTGTGAGCCAGAAGCCCAAGCAGTCTCTCTCTCTAACTGTACAGGGAGATGGGCCTGGCTGCAGGGAGCTAGAGACAGGGTACCTGAGTGGAGCAGGGCTGGGGAAAGGCAGAGAAGCCGGGGATCTCCAGCCTGGAAAGCCCAGGCTGCGGCCTAGCATAAGGCAAATAGGTACTGGGGGTTGCAGAGGGCAGCCCAGGGGTAGGCAAAGGCAGCAGGTCCAAACCCAATCTTGCCGGTGATGAGTAGGGTACTGCCAGGGGGGCAGAATCCCGAGATAAAGGGGCACCGGGGTCCGGGAGGGACACGGGGGCCATGCTGTGGGTTATCACCGGCCTGCAGGGGGCGCGCTGGGCTGGAAATCGAGCTAATTCCCATGGATGACCGGCAGGAGGCACCAAGGTGAGTCACGCCGGCTTACAATCTGTCTATAGAAAGATAATTTAAAAACAAAAGAAAAATGTTGCAAACAGGAACATTGCAAACATTACAGAGGAAGGTGGGCTACAGAAACTTAGACACCTTTGAATTCTCTTTCACTATGGTCATAAGTGATCTACCATCACTTCAACTGAAGATTATAGATCTGTTTTTGTATGGTTTTCTTTTTGTGTATGGGATCCAGTTATTAGCAAGAGTAAGTAATTTCTCCTGAAGATAGTGTGACCCTTACAATCCTTGAGACTGAGGCCAACATTTTCACACATGGGCACCTAAAGTTTTGCTCTTAAATCCATCTTTAATCACCTGTAGAAGTAGCCTGATTTTCACAGGTGCTGAGCAACCAGAGATGTCTCTGACTCCATTTTGAGTTCCAGATACTCAACATCTCTGAAAACCAGGCCACTGATTTTAGGTGGTGATTTGAGGTGCCAAACTTTAGGGATCTTTAACTTTGGGGTAAGGGTCTTTAGCCACATAACAGATAGATTCCCCATACTACTGTGCCAGTGTGACTCAACCTTGACTTGGAATGATCAACTTTAATTGTGAGAGAATAGCTCATTCCCCATACCCATTCATTTCCTAGCCAGGCTGGTGAGACTGACAAGTGTACCCCCTTTTTAGAAGAAAGGCAACACAGATCAAAGACTAACTCAAGTGTTTTTAAAGACATCTCTCTCTGCCACAAAGTGATTCTTTTCATCGCCACCATTAACCCCATTGACTCCATCAATGTGGAATGGCTGAAACTGCACTTCTCAAACACTTCGGTACTGAGACATTGACAGACTCAATAAACACCCTGAAATGTAGCATGCTGCTGCTGTCTACTGGACAGCTCTGGGCGCCAATAGCTTCCTGGTAATATAGACAGAAAGGGCAAGTGAAATTTTAATCAGACAGAGAAAGCGACTTTCTGAGCATACTGAAATGAGAAATCTTGTGGTATTGGTACAATATTGGCTTTGGCTTTGCTGGGCCTCTGACTATTTCAATAGCTATTGTCCATGCATTTGCTAGCTTTCTTTTCTTTTTAAAAACAAGCCGCTGTTCACTGGAATAGTATAAAATGATCCATCTTTTAGTATTCACACAGTGATCTTTGCCATCATCAGAAAGACTAATTGCACTTCATTTGAGATATTTTGTGGCATACACTCATAACTACTACATTTAAACCTTGTTTGTTTGTTTTTAATTTTAGAATTTAGCCATGAAAACATCGCTCAAGTATAAAATGTGATATATGTAGTCTCAGCCAGAAACTTAGAAACTCAAATAAATATATATATATATATATAGAGAGAGAGAGAGAACGTGACTGTACAGTGGTGTGTGTGTGTGTATATATATGTGTATATATTTATATATACACACACATACCACTGTACATTCACGTTCTACTCTCTATAGGAGTGGAGATAAGACACTGGCTAGACAGACAGCTGGTGTGCAGTGCAATACACAAGTGTGTGTGGGGGGGGGGGGTTTGTCCCCAAAGGCTGATGGGGACTTTCTGAAATTGACCTCTTTGTGCCTCTGTTGATCCTTCCATGTAGTCAGAAGATTAATTCTCTGGTCTGCTGTGGATGTTGTAATTCTATGTTTACAAGTCAGACGAGTACTTTTTCTGTTTTTTTTATATGCTTAAAAACACTACTAGGAATCAGAGAACAAAACCAACAATAATGCAGATTAAAAAGCACAATTTAAAATTTTGAAAAAGAGCCAGAATTCCAGATAAGGGATTAATGTTGAGTGAAGGTAGGTATTCTCTGCCTTCTCTCCAATGCCTGGCCAATGTGGTGTGAATTACATTGCCTGAGGTTAGAAAGGTAGAGACTTGCATTCCAATCATTATTACACACTCATTGCTTTATATTTCTTTTTTTGCCATGTTTATTAGATGAGTAATTCTGAAATTTCTCAGCTCCATTCAGTGTGGTAGTTTTATATTCAAGTACAATTTAAAAAATATATATCCGTACAAAACTCCCAACAGAGCCTATTCAGCAAGGTTGAAAAAGTAGAATGTTTCAAATGATTATAGACAGAATAATTTTGCATGTTCATTTATAGAAGTAGGAGAGTAATATGCATTTCTCTCAAATGAATAGAATCAATTTGAAATACATGGCTAAGACTGGGATCAAGTTGATGGCTGCTGTTTGACTGTGTATGTATATTTAAAATGAAAATGTATTATGGTAGATCAATTTCTCAATCAAGTTCTGTACTTTTTCTACTTAAGTCCCCATTAAAAAAGGGAAAAAAAACTATTCCAATGAAGGATTTTATGGTATAGCCAATTAATATAATTCTTTACCCTACTTGTTAATTATGTTTTGGGCTTATGGTAATTGATGTTTTGTATATTTTGATATTTTAGTACCTGACATTAATAGTGTGCTGAGATATTAATGCAGGGATAGGTCTGTTTAAAAATATTTTGTACATTTATTGGATTATCTTTTTTTTTTTTTTATTAAAGGCAGAGTGAGAGTAATTAAACTTGGTCTTGGTGTAATGAGGTACTCTTAACATCTGCCTAAATTCAGTCAGAACAAATTACATTATTTTGGGGGCAGAATGTGAGCAAAACTTGAATTAGAATAGGGAAACAGCAAGGACTACTATAGCTAAGGTATCATAACAGTTTCTATTCTAACCTCCTGCTCCTACTTCCTGGTCCTCTGAATTATTCAGAAGTTGCAACCCCTTGGCAGAAGAAGCTGTTGGGGAGGGGGCGGGGAGAGGGAGAAGGACCTGGTTAAAATAATGCTACTGTTGATACCACCAAAATGCGCCCATGCCTGAAGGGTATGGCATAAAGAGAGTCCTCCTATGTGCTACTATATTATTAATAAGGCTGGGATCAAGCAATCCTGAGTAGAGTGTCTGTTGCACTAGAGACCGGACAGAACTTCTGTAATTAATCTAGCTGAGATTCATGTTATGGGTTGGATCACAGAACCCCCCTTGGGAGCTGCCAACTGTTGTGCCAAGACTACTTCTGCCCCTGGTTTCCTGCCCCGTCAGCTTAGGACTTCAGTGCTCTGCATGGTTTGAGCCAGAGTTGCTAGCCTGCTGCAAACCCAGAGCCAGGTCTGAATCACGTCCCCTAACATTTGTAGGCTTACCTGAAAGCAGCTTACAGAAGTGTTCTTGTCTTTAACACTCAGATGCCCAACTCCCAGTGGGGTCTATGCCCAAATAAATCTGTGTTACCCTGTATAAAGCTTATGCAGGGTAAACTCATAAATTGTTCGCCCTCTATAACATTGACAGAGATATGCACAGCTGTTTGCCTGCCCAGGTATTAACACATACTCTGAGTTAATTAATAAGTAAAAAGTGATTTTATTAACTACAGAAAGTAGAATTTAAGTGGTTTCAAGTAGTAACAGACAGAACAAAGTAAGTCACCAAGCAAAATAAAATAAAACACGCAAATCTATGTCTAATTAAACTGAATACAGATAATCTCACCCTTAGAGATGCTTCAATAAGTTTTTTTCCTCAGACTGGGCACCTTCCAGGTCTGGGCACAATTCTTTCCCCTGGTACAGCTCTTGTTCCAGCTCAGGTGGTATCTAGGGCATTCTTCATGATGGCTCCTCCCCTCACTGTGTTCTGCTCCACCCCTTTATATATCTTTTGCATAAGGCGGGAATCTTTTGTCCCTCTCTGGGTTCCCACCCCCTCCTTCTCAATGGAAAGACACCAGGTTAAAGATGGATTCCAGTTCAGATGACATGATCACATGTCACTGTAAGACTTCAAGCCTTCATTTCTCCCAGCCTGACTCACAGGAAGGCTTGCCTGCAAACAGAGCCATCCACAGTCAATTGTCCTGTTTGATGGGAGTCATCAAGATTCCAAACCACCATTAATGGCCCACACTTTGCATAATTACAATAGGCCTTCAGAGTTATATTTCATATTTCTAGTTTTAGATACAAGAGTGATACATTTATACAAATAGGATGACCACACTCAGTAGATTATAAGCTTTGTAATGATACCTTACAAGAGCCCTTTTGCATGAAGCATATTCCAGTTACATTGTATTCATTCATTACATGATTTTATAAATATATGCTAGAGTGCAACATCACAATTCATATTAAACTTGCTGGACACAGACATTTTATAGATATGAAAATGAATCCAAAAAGTCTGAAAAAAGAAGAACAGGAGTACTTGTGGCACCTTAGAGACTAACAAATTTATTAGAGCATAAGCTTTCGTGGACTACAGCCCACTTCTTCGGATGCATATAGAATGGAACATATATTGAGGAGATATATATACACACATACAGAGAGCATAAACAGGTGGGAGTTGTCTTACCAACTCTGAGAGGCCAATTAATTAAGAGAAAAAAACCTTTGAAGTGATAATCAAGCTAGGCCAGTACAGACAGTTTGATAATAGGTGTGAGAGTACTTACACGGGGAGATAGAGTCAATGTTTGTAATGGCTCAGCCATTCCCAGTCCTTATTCAAACCGGAGTTGATTGTGTCTAGTTTGCATATCAATTCTAGCTCTGCAGTCTCTCTTTGGAGTCTGTTTTTGAAGTTTTTCTGTTGTAATATAGCCACCCGCAGGTCTGAGTTAAAAAGTCTGAGTTACTTTGCTATGGCGTTAGTGTATTAAACCTTAGTCTGTATTCAGGGGTGGTGGGGGCAAGGGGAGCTGGCATCCCTGCAAGGGAAATATTGTGGGGGCTGTGCCCCTGCATAAACTCTCATATGCCTGGAGTGTGTGGAGGTGAGAGAGGCACCCACAGGGGCTGGAGCAGCTGCGGTGGCACCTGAGAATTGGCTGAGGAGCAGGGGTTGGAATGGTCCTGGGAGCAGGCAGGAATCCTGCGGATCTTTCTTCCTGGCCTGATACTGGTGGCCTCACACCCATCCTCTATCCCCTTGCTGGTGAGTCGCAGAAGCTGCCCTCACTCTTCTTCTCCATCTGTGTGAGTAGATCTCATTGCGGGCTTGGAGCTAAATTTAAGACAGGTCATGATTATTCAGGTTAAAACAAAACAAACCAGAGTAGGGAAGTGGGTGAGAAGAGAGGATGCATCCTATCAGAGTTAACAGCACTGAAGAAAACTGTCATTAAAGCTGTCAAAGTAAACAGCTTTGTTATTCTCCAAAACATATTCGCTTGAGATTTTATCTGATGAAGCTCCAGAATGATGCTCGGAAATATTTTGTCAAAATGGTAATAAACCTTTGGTGTCAGTATGTTTCAAGTGCTCTGTAGGATGATTGAAAAAAAAATGGCAATCCTCTCTTCCAAAAATAAGCAAGCTAATTGTGTTACAAAACTACATAATGAGGTCAACCTTACTTTCCTGGGGTCTCTGATAACATTACCATTCATGAAATGTTATTTGGTAGTTGTCAGTCCATAGAGTCTCAACTAGTTCTTTTATGCATGATTCATAAGACCAAAGGTCTCAAAAATTTCCACATCATATTGATGCCTCTCATATTGTGCTACTTCTCTCTCACATATACCACACTCCTTTCCCTTGCATGATATAGTACTCGGGCATTACAGCCTTCATTTCTCTTTTATATTGCCTTTTCCCCCTTATTTTACCTGAATTATGTGTCTACATAGTGGTGTGTAATATCCTTTCTTCTTTCCCACACTCTATATCTTGATCATTGAATCAGAGAGTAGTGGGGTGCTACAAGAACAGGTATCAGGGACAAAATTTGATCAGTTGTATAGCAATGACCTTGAGAAGAAAGGACTTATCTGAAAGTTATGACATTTGCTGAGGCTACAAAACTGGAAGGGGCTAAGAGCTAATCAGTACAGAGGAAGAGGGCATAAAATTTGAAATGACATAGATGAAAACCATTGTGGACAGATATGTGGATTTCTTGCATTAATATAGCAAGCATCTGGTAACGAGACTAAGAGTAGGATGAAGTGCATGGTAAACAGAATTTCTCAATCCACAGGATGGTTATAGCCCAATAAGTAGCAATGTCAGCCTTCCAGCACTACCATTCGTCAGTCTCGACTCTGTCGAACACTCAAAAGCCAAATCGTGATATCCTTATGGTGGTGATAACTTAATAGTGAGTAAACCTTAAGGTTGAGTCTGTGGGAGGGAGGTGGAGCCAGGTTCCTCTGCTCAATGCGCTGTGCGCCCCTAGTCATATGGCAGGGGGAGTCTGAGGAAATGGAGCTATGAACTTGATGCAGGCTGACTCCACATGTGCCTTAGGCATTAAGATTATTTGACTGAATTGATTTGTGATGTTGATGTTTGAATGTATTTATTTAAATCTCCACTGGCGGCTCATAGTGAAGCCACATAATTTTTCATTCTGAAGTTTAACCTGTGGTCTTTGAGAACAGGGAATCTTTTGGATAATATCTTGATCATGCACTGAAGTAAGGTACTCATATTGACCCCACTGAATGAAATATCTGAAGTATTACTCTTTTCCACCACTCTGTTGTAGGATGATTATGAGTAAGTAGGATTGTAAATAGTTAACATACCCAAGTATTAGATGAGTAGCATGTTAGTGCTATCTATAAATATAATTTGTTGCTCCTTGAAAGCAATGAATATTCCTTTTGGCTGAGGGAAAATCTCATGCAGCTGTTCAGAGCTCTCCGTAGAAAATCCTTGTTTATTTTAAACTAAGGCAGTTGCACAATTTCATTTAGATTACTCCACTGTACTTCATACAACAGATCCCCTGTATATAGATATTAAAATTTTATTTGTTCCAGTAAAATGTGTTCTGCTATGAACAGCAGACCCACCAACTCATTGAGGAGCAGTTATTGGATCTTATGCTCATTTTAAAGGAGGTCTCGTTTTGTGTTATCTCATAGTTTAATGACAAGGGAGCTAATTATTGATGGTCACAATCACATAGCATACAGAAAACTGCATTGGCTAAACACCAAATTGTGATACTGTTTGTTCTGACTGTTGTTTTTTTGTTCTTAAAGTGAAGAGCATTATATGCCAGAATTTGTTTGTTAGTCAAGTAACAATAGTGAAAACAGATGCACTATCCTCGCTGGACCTGGTAGAACTATTAATTAAGAATGTTCGTTAAATCAGTATTTGCCAACCCCCAATGTTAAAAATATCATGAGTCAGGCTCACCAAAAATCACAGGACTGGCTTTAAAATCATGATTATGTAAAAATAACAGATTTGGTGTTATTTCGATTTGTCTTCTGCTTTTTAAGCCTTTAGGGTGCACTGGGGTCACAGTTTGAAGCTTTCTCCACAGCCATGAGGGCTAGAACTTACTTTTTCTTTAAGAATGAAGGCTTAAATCATGACATATTCACTCGACTCCAGGAGCTGGGGCTACAAGGAAAGCAATAATTAAGTGTTGCCAACTCTCATGGTTTTGTCATGAGTCTCATGATAAAGTTCTATTTTACGTCATCAAAATGTCAGGCTGTGGGCAATTTCCTTTAGAATGTTAATTATTCACCTTAAAAAATCTGATTTCTCTTGTATTTTTGTTGATGGTCTTCTTTTAAGTGCTTATGAAAGATGACAAGTTTCCAGCTCAGGAATTTACAATACCCTGTTAATTCATATAACAGGTAGAGCACATGAAGTTCAGTGCAAGGTCTTCACTCACTGCCATGCCAAGATAATTAAATCCTCACCTATATGGGGCTACCTTCAGATACAGGAAGGGAGTTGATTTTCGATCCCTATTCAATCACTGGTCTATCTGCTGAGATTGGCAACAATATAACAAATCACCAAAACTGAGTATTAATATAAATTTTTTTATGACTTGGGCACTTGGATGCTTTTGAAAATTATACTCCAAGTCCCATTTTGAAAGGTAATTTAGGCACTGGGAGCCTAAGTCCCTTTGAAAAGCAACAGGACTTAGGGTTCTAAGCGTTAAGTCATTTTGAAAATAGGACTTAGGTTCTTACATCACTTAGCTGTCTTTGAAAATTTTACCCTCAACAACTTAGAGGCAATGTGAGATGCAAAACTGTATTGTGATATACTGCTGTTTCCAATGTCAAAGTGCACTATGAATCTTTTAGCGTGCAGTAGCAGGGTTCACATGGTGACTTAGTGCACAGCAGGCTATTGTGCTGTAGAGTTACACCCTGGCTTACTGCTCTAAGTTGCCACGTAGAGAAGCCCTAATGCATTTAGGGTAGGGTTTTCACAAGCATTTGATGATGTCATACTTCTGCTCCTAATGAAGTCAATGATAAAACTTGGGAATATGAGAAAACTTGAGATTTTGAAAACCTTCACCATGTAAAGTAATATTGATATGCATTTTGAATTTAAAGTAGCGATTTAGTATCTCTTAAAATATGATTTTTCTTTCTTAAAAACGTCAAAATTTGTTGTTCACCAAAGGAGTTGCTGTTCCCAATGAACTGCTAAAAATGTAGTGCATAAGAACAAATTCTGCAGCCCAACCAATGATGAAGCAAGGGCTATTAATATGTTTTTGCAATATAAATATTTCTGTAATTTTCAGAATGAGGCTGAATGTGGATATAATCTTATTTAATCAGTAAAATGATAATCTGAATAATTTACAGCTGTGAAGTAATTATAAGGATTCATTTGTAAAAAAATAATTTAGTTTTTCCCTGGTTCAAAATTGCTTGGAATACATTTCATGGTTTAGTAATCGAAGAAATCATAAAACAGTTACAATTAAGGAATTTAGTTGATATATACCCTGTTTAGTAACATTATGGGAAACTGAATCAATTTCCATTTTAATTGTAAAAATGTTAGTTAAATAGTGGCTGGCAAATTATTCATTCAGGTACTTAGAGAGTGTAGCAGCTCTTGCTTCTTGATTATGGCCTGTAACTATGCTCACATTTTCTTTAGGCAGGAAATTAGAATACATGCCTAGTTGGATTGCTTTGCCTGGACTTTTAGTTGATGGTTTTGCGACCATTTCCTCCTCACTTTCTTCCTTTCCATCACCAACTGCATATTTGACACTTGGTTGGATTTCAGAACAGAAGGTGGCTTGTTGCCTCAGCACTGCCCATTGGAACATTCTGCATCTCAGAGTCATGGTTTTACCCTCCATTTGGAGATATTGGGCAAGATTCTGCATTGCCCTGGAGGAGTGAGAGAGGGAAAAATGCTATTTCTCCTCCATGTGCACCTGCATGGTTGCCATTAACAATCACCATTCTTGTACTGCTGCTGCTGGAACTCGTTGCACCAAGGGGGCAAAACTTCACCTTTGCAATGCTGGCCAGATACAAAGGAGAGTGGACACTATACCCTCTGCCAGAGCTGGCCTGTGCACCTTGTAGCTCTATCGGGCATTGCGTTTGATTCAGGAGCTTTGCCTTACTGGCACAATAGAGCTCTGGGCCAGAAGGAGAGGGAGTCGTGTATAGACAAAAAGGGAGTCTTCTTGAACCTGGGTTTCTAGCAGGGGCTGCACTCAGGACTGAGGGACCAACTCAATGTGCTTGGAACAGTCTTGAAACATTTAGCATTGCAAGCTTTGCTGGTACTGTCATTCTTGTCCACAATACAGAACAAATTAAGAAAAGAGCTATCCCGGAAAGGAAAGCTTTCTCCTTTACTGATGAGTTGTCTCAGGAGAATTAACTGGAGAAAGTAACCACATTATTTTACTGAAACAAAGACGCCAAACACAAGGGTGTGGGGGAGATACACTGAAACTGCAGAGAGAACGAGTTAAGCCATTTTTCTATTTACATGGTTTATTTCACAAGTGTCTGACTCATTGGGCATAACTGGTAGAGTTAAATTACAAAATTACTGTTTGGTTCTTTTTTTATTGACTACAATTCAAAGCTGCTTCAAACCTCCCCAATTTAATCCCCCCAGCTCTTTGCCAAGAACATTACTTTTTATTTTCGGTGTTAAACTGTATGAGATACCCCTAAGGCTACATGTGAGCTCACTCTCTGTGATAGGAGCTAACAGAGTGTATCAATTGTTCATGATTTCCTATTCTCCTGTAAATTGGGAGAGGCGCGAGAGGCAGTGGAATGCGAATTTTGTTCTGTCAGCACTTCTTTCCCAGGCTCCAGTTCAGGCAGTGCATGTTTTGGTAATTAATTATGGAATATTTTCAGCTCTTCATTCTGAGTTACCATTTAGCAATCTGTCAAATACTGAACTAATGAGCCTACCACATTTTGTGTTTCGATGTGCTTCTTTTGCTTTAAGCATCAGGATCCTATTTTCCCCATTTGGGTCAAATACAGTTAAGGAACACCTATGAGATGGCTAACATAGCAGAAATGACCCTTTTAAGTTAAGTTTTCAATCAGTGTTTTTTCCTAGCAAATCAATGTGATTTTAAAAGCTCAAAGATTTTTAGAAGTTTATTTTGTAAATCTAACCTCCCTTCTACATTAGCCCCTGCTCCCAAACTGTGGTTCTCCTATTAGCTAATTGCTTGTAAGTTGTGAAATGATTAGCTGTGACTGTAATTGCCTCTGTCTATGTGGTGGTATGATTAAATTGTGGGAAATAATTAAGGTTTTCAGTGTAGGTTTAAACAAGTAAATCCTCATTAAATCCTTTTGAGGAGAGATTTTTAGCTAAGATTTTTTTTAAAAAAATATCTTAAATTTTACATTTTTTCCCCAAAACTGTTCAATAACAAGTTATAATAAAATATGAGGAAAAAGTAAAACTATTCTTTTTATTTCTAAAATGAGCTATAATCTGTATAAAAATAAACACTTAAAATCAGAAAAAAAATCCTCTTCTGCAAGAAACACTAAAAATAATCATTTTCCTCAGATATCCTTAAGTATAATGTATTTTGAATGTCTTACTGTGGTGTAACAATGAAGATGAGGATATATGTGCATGAATAATGCAGGCAGTTATGTGTATATTTGTTTTTATATTAACTTGCAAAAATGTATACTGTCTCTGTGTGAGTGATAATATATACTCTATGTGATATATATTTATTCGCAGTTTTGTGGGAGCCTTAATTTACCTTTTAAAAACCTACCTTCTGATTCCCCTTAAAAATCAGATTATCCTCATTGTACTGTTCACACTAGTACACAGAAAGACAGCACCCAGTTACATGAAGGGTATTTGTAATGCCTAGCAAGACTGCAGTCCAAGACAATCATTGATGTGAGTGCAGAAAGCATTACGGACAGCAGACATGCAATGGCAGTAACTTGCACCATTTATTTACTGAATGTGTACACACACATTCAGTACAATTAATCACATTAGTTCTTGCATCATACGGGTATGAAGTGGTGGAGTTTTTATTATACCTTTCTGAATCCTTCCCATGATGTTGAAATATTGATTAGGGCACAAACAAGGCTCTGCTTTTATGCATACGTAATTTGAATGTTACATATGATGGTGGCTTGTGGCATCCTTTTGTCTTCTGGAAGAAATAATATGCATCCTGCCTGTGTTATATGTGGGGGGATTAGAGCTTGTTAATGATACCATTCCCCAACATAAAACTAGATTTAACTTTTACTCCAGTTTTTATACACTCTCCATTACAGTGTGCTTTGTGGTGTTATTGTTGATTATGCCAAAGTGCATTTTACTATTGATGTCTTTGTCCCTCCACAATATCAGTTAACTTTATGGAATGCAGAGGAGCTAGATGCTGAATAAAATTTAAGCATCAAATTGTATTTAAACTTATCTTAGCTTCCATATCAATGCAAGTATTATAACTACTAGGCAAAAGGAGCTGATTATCATGGCATTCACAAGTAGTAACTTTGTTGAACATCAGCATTTGCTATATTTTTGGGGTAGGGATGGATTGGTTGGCTGTTTGGTTTTAATCCATGCTTGCCGGAAATCAAGTACACTTCCTACACTTCCTTGGACCAAATTCAAATTTCTCTTGACAGAAAAGTAATACTGGCAAAAGGCATTGCTCTAAAAAATTATACTGACTGCTGATTATGTACACTGTTTGATGGAGAAAATTTGGCAATAGGAAATGGAAAAGGAGACTCAGCATCAGGAGATTCACATTCTTAGGGAAGAGTAAAAAGAAAGACTTGTTAATATTGTATCATGTACAGTTTTATTATTCCTAGTTAGATGTTTAAAAGTACATATTGGGAAAGGATTATTGGTTGGGTTTTAGAAATTAAATATGTTCCCAAAGAAAAGTAAATACTGAAAAAAGATGACAGGAGTGACTAATAGATCCTGAAAACAGTAATACTCTTAATTACAATATAAATAAATATTGCATTAGAAGCATAAAATATTACACTTAGAAGTAGGATTCGACTCGTGACTTCTCCTTTACTTCAGTGGAAAGGTGCAGCCTATGCATTATTGGCAGAAGAGTCCATCTTTCTCTTCTGTTCTTTTGGATATTTCACTGGGTTCACTGCTTGGGATATTGTGGTGAAGTTTTGTTTATCAGATTTCCTTATCTTGTCTTGGGTTGGCTACCAAACACTTTAAAAAGAAAAACCTTAGATTTATTTCAATTCTCTGTCAATGTCACAAGTTCCTTTTTCCACTCTACATTCTGTACATCGGATACCCATGTCACTCTCCTTAAAGCCCACTTCTTAAGAGCTAAGGCACTCAAGAAGCAAGTCAACAGTTTATAGTTCACTCACTCCTAATGTGTTTGTGTGTATGTAATATTAGTGCATGCACCCGCCACACAGACAGATGGATAGATATATATATAAAATAAAAATTCGGAAAAATGAAATAATAAAGACCGTTCCACCAATCTACACATATGTTGTAACTAGGTAACCATATAATCTTTATCGAAGTATGCTTGGCTTTCCTTTCCATCCACAGCATATTTTGTTCACTGTTTTTGTTGTCATGTCTGAAATTATGCCCCAATCCTGCAGACACTTAATCAAATGCTTACCTATGAACACCTGCGTAGTCCCACTGAGGTAATTAGGGATAACTTAAAATTTGTGCCTGAGAAACTGTTTGCAGGCTCAGAGTTATAAATATTAATCTTATAGTCAGGATAGTACCTTTTTTTTATCCTGGATTGTTAGATATCTAGCATAATTTTGGGTGCTGTGAAATAAAGATGATAATTCAGGATTTAATTATTAAAGTTTTCTGTCTTGCAAAGAAGCATTGCCATAGTGCTTATATCTAGTGTCCTTAGCCTATTTGCCTGTAAATGTAAAGACTCATGTTAATTACTTTAGGAACCAAGCCCTTAATGTGTTCATGATTTCTGAATTTAGCAACAGTCCCATGTGTAATTTTTCTGCTGTTTCCTTCCCTCTTCCAGTCCCAATCTCTAGATGAAGATACATAAATATTAATAGTAATATGGTAGAGATTTCTTCTATTGTATTTCTAATGTCTGTGAAATGAATTACCTGTTTTTTGTCACAAAGCAAATTTGTTTTTAATTGTGTTTTAAAACAATTTTGTTTTCTACTGTTCTTTTAAAAGTATGTTTTAGGGGGTTTCTTTTACTCATTTGTAAAGGTTACTTATTGCTGAGGTAATTTGCTGCTGTATAAAACGAAGTAGTAATAAATCAGTTTTTTTCACTCTGCTAGTGCTTTCCCTAGTCAACATAGTAGTATTTATCTGGTCTCCAAAAGCATAATGAGGCTCTTAGAGTCATCAAGATAAACAAACTGTACACACACAGTAGAGCACATTACTTGATACCAACAGAAATCACCATGTTTATTATTGGTACTATATATGTATATGCACTTACACACAGTGTTTCCAGAGAAACTTGTAAAATAAATACACAGAAATCCTACCTGTATGCGAACAGCAGTAATTGTAGACTAATTGGAGATATTGAGATTCAGAATATAGGGAAACGTAGGACTGGGTGTGCGGCATGCACATTTATTTAAGTACTGGTCAGAGAGCAATTCACAGAATTATAAGAGAGAATTGAAGATATAAACATTCTTTGAATTCAAAAGCTTTAAGGGGTTTGATTCGCTATCTAAGTACAAGCAGTTATTACAGGGGAAAGTCTAATAAAATAAGGCAAGAAAGGGAAATGAAAAAGACTGGCAAGATTCCTTTGGTTAAGACACTGAAGTGGAACACAAGGTCTGAGATTAATTCCCGCTTATAATACAGAATTCCTGTGTGATTTGGGGCCTTTCTTCTTTTACCCTCAGCGGTGCTCAGCACACATCTCCCATTTGCTATTAAGTTGTGCATGATCAGCACCTTGGGAAATAAAACTGTGTGGTTTTCTTTGCCACACTTCTGCATTTGTGAGATGGGCTTAGTGATACTCCCCTCCCTCACAGGGGAGGCATTATGAGAAGGAATCCATTAATATATGTGAGGCACACAGATAATAGGGTGATGGTGGGTACATAGAAACCAAAGCAGATAGTGAGAACGGCAGAGGTGGTTTTTTGTTTGCTTTTGTTTTGTTTGATGCTATACAAATATTCAGATACTTTTCTTCCACTTCACTATAAAGCTTTTGAAGATTCAAATCACTATTTTGTACACTGGATTCAATTGTCACATAGTTTTAACACTTACATTTGATTATTTACATATGCCATCACAAGATAGCTGACTAGCAAATGAGAGCAGTATTCTGTTTCAGCCTGTTGCTTGGCTTAATCAGTATTATCACCCTCTGTTCTTTGTTTTTCTTCCAAAGTGTAAAAGGAAGCCCTGCAGAAGATGAGAATTTTTCAAGATTTATTCCTGGGAATGAGAAATGCTTAATATTTTCAATGTTGGGTAGATATTTGCAATTGATAACAATGCCACCTACAAATTGAATAGATACCATAGATAAACAATCATCAGGTAGGCATGTACGATATTGTACATTTTGCTAAATCCAGCCATTGTCAATTTTTGCGTTTAAGTAAAAAAAAAAAAAAAAGAACTTTTTGTTCCTTATTAAAGTATTTGTCCCGTACGCTCCCCTGTTTTTTTTTTTTTTTTAAACCCTTATTCTTTCCAAATGTTTCAGGGTACATCTTAATTATATTTTTGGTCTGATATTGTTTCTTCTGTAACATTTTGACATAACTGGAGGCTTCCAATGTTCCAGTTGCTTGTTGACACTATGCAACTAAATTATGAATGCTAATAAGCTCTTGGTAAAGAAGCTAAATTGCAGTGTGGCACACTTGTTACATATACTGTACTGTGCACTGTACATTAACAGGAATAAAGCTGCTTTTTATCTTGATGCATACACATAATTCCAATTAAAAATCCTGTGATTATGGGACTTTGAGAGGAAATTCTCCTTTGATATCATGCAGCCTATCAGTGGTTATCTGGTGCAAGCTACATAAAATAAAGCCAATATTTTTGCTTCACAGTTTCACACATCATAGAATATCAGGGTTGGAAGGGACCTCCTGAGGTCCCTTCCAACCCTGATATTCTATGATTCTATGATCACTTCTACCAAAACCAGTGATGTAATGCAGTAGACTTCAAAACTAAAGGATCACAGAGTTATGCAATTTGTATACATTAGCTTCTCCCCTACCCTTTTATTTTTGCATAATGCATCTGATTTATCAGATTAGTAGTTCATGATGATAAATTCATAACACTTGATGACAGACTTCCTGATAAAACCTAATAAATCATAAGCAATTACGTGGCTATTTGGCACATTTTGTCATTTCCTATCATTTCATTGTCATGATAACTTGCCAGTGCTTGAAAGCTTGCAAATAGCCATTTCCTATGTTTGTATTTCTCACTGACAGATGATCCTTTTTTTCATGTAAGCTTAGATTCAACAAATTATAAGATAATGAATGAGGAATAGAAAGATTAGTAGTATATAGATCAAATGAGTGCTTCTGATAGTGGTAAATGTGATGTTGGGAGACCAGATACCAACTCATGCCAAGGTCCCTATGTCTCAACTGGACACTGACAGCTACATAGCTGGAATTTGTATGACTCACCTGTGTGTTAGTATTGTTAAAATAGTTATTAAAATTATAAAAAATGTGTTTAGTGTTTAGTCTTGTAAATACTTGTGTGTTGTTGGATGCATTAATCTCACTTACATCTGTATCCCAGATTGTAAAGTAATATTTGAGTATCGTAAGACTCTGTGATTGTGTAAATCACCAGACAGAAGAAAGACATTAACTGCGTTGACATGCTGATCACCAATAGAAGATGTTACATCCTGCCCAATAGGAAAAGTCTATCAAAATCTGTCAGACTGTAGTGGCACATTAAAGAGAACAAAATACTTTGTTGTTCTGCTCTTCCTATCATGCAGATGTGTCATGCAAGTGGATTCCGCCCATCAGCTGAGTTTGAAGCTCAGAGCAAAAGCGGGGAAAAAACCCCAAAGAGAAAGAACTGTTTGTCTATGCTGCTTGGACTCTCAGGGAAAATGTTTACTAGACATAAGCGAGAGGTCCCACTGCTTAGCTGGGGTTAGCCTTAAAAGTCCCATAGAGCTTGCTTATTATAGAAGCTTCTATTACTTTTTGAAACATAAAATTATAACTCATTTGTGCATATCTGTTTACTTGCTTTAACCTTGTAAATTACTCTCTTGTTTCCTTTTCCTGTGTAATAAATCTTTATATAGGATTGGCTATAAGCATTGTCTTTGCTGTGAGATCTAAGGTGCAATTGACCTGGGGTAAGTGACCTCTCTTTTGGGACAGGGAGTAACATGAATTTTGCTGTGATGCTTGGTGTAAGAGACCATCTTTCACAAAGGTATGCTCACTTGGGTGGCAAGATAGATCAAAGTACCCAAGCGATAGTCTTTGACTCCATGTTTCGGTTGTTATAGTGCCTGAGGAGTTTAAACTTGATAATTGGTTGGTGAAATCTAAGTATAGAATTCACAACCAATTTAGGATTTGTGCCCTAGTTCTTCACAGTCTGCCCCGAGATAGGTGCTCTCAAGTCACTGCAGACAGCTTTACAGTAAAAAGTGAGAGAGAGTAGAGCTCAAGCCCTTGATTTAGAACATTAGAACCCAAAGACTGATTCCATCTAAGCGGATCCATTTATTCCCATCTGCATTCTTTTGTTTGTTAGAGAGACAAGGTGGATGAACTTCTCTTGGTGAGAGGCAAGCTTTTGAGTCACACACAGTTCTTCTTCAGGTCTGGGAAATGTATTCCGAGTGTCACAGCTAAATACAAGGTGAAACAAATAGTCTTTCTCATCACCAGAAGTTAGTTCAACAAAAGATATTACCTAGCCCACCTTGTCTCTTTAATATCCTGGGACCAACATGGCTAGAACTATGCTTCTTTTGTTTATATTAGCTGTGGATAAAAAAAGGGAGAGGGGTTTTTATTGATTGCCTGTTGCCATTATTACTGTATGCTGATAGATTGTAAAGTACTTGGGGCTGGGACCATCTTTTTGTTCTGTGTTGGAACAGCAACCACACGATGGTATCTTGGTCTTTGACTGGAACTTGTAGGCAATATGGTAACTCAAATAATAATAAGTATGGTCTTCACATTAACTTTATCTGTCTAAGTCAATCAGAAATAATGTCTATAAAACCCTATTGGTTTCATCCTTACTAAATTCTGTAGGTCTTTAACATGAGGGCAAAGGTCCTCTTGTGTCTACAAACATGAACTGAATTCAGATTCAGCTTAGCGGCTCTATAGTGCATCTTCATTTACAATGCGGGGCAGGGCTCTCTGGGAAAAAACATGCATCTTGGAAAATGGAAAAAAAAAACCGGGCAGTTGTTTACCTGACCTCTTCTGATTACAGATAGCTTTTCTATGCTTGTAAAATATGAAACAAATTGCTATTAATTATCACCATTATTCAGTATTTCTATTACTATAGAGCACAGAGGCCCTAATCAGCATACAGTGCCATTTTACTGGATGCCAGACAAGCACATAGGAAGACCATTATACCTGTCCCAAAGAGTTTTGAACTATCTAATCTGTCTACACATTTATGCCAATCTTTCTTACCATGGCATTTGTGTGCCAGAGATTGTCGATAAACTAGATGATGGAATTTACATTACGAACTGTTATGTGGCAATGAGAATACAATAAGGAAGTTTTTTAATAGAAATCCATTTGTGTGTGTGTGGGGGGGGAACAGAACTCAAATCATAGTTAACATATATTGTAATGGCCTAGCTTTATCGCACATTGATTTGTGCAGATATAAAAATGCTACTTGGATTCCACAACCTGATTTTGTTTTTTGGGTTTTTTTGTGTGTGTGATGGTGGAAGAAGGTGTGTGTTTGGTTGGGGAAGGTGTGTTCAGAATTGTATCTGCTGTTCAGTAAGAAAAATACTTATTTTGGTTTTAAGTAGTGTTTTACTTTTATTAGCTGGGCAGAGTTAAAGTAGCACTGGGTGAATGAGCTGAATTTTATTCCTTCTTGTGCAGGATCAAAACAATTATTTACTAAGTTCAGAGTCAAAGAGTTTAACAACAGACCATTAGATCATCTTATCTGACCTCCTATATATCACAGGGCATTAAATTTTACCCCGTGACTTCTGTACTGAGCTCAATCACTTCTGTTTGGCTAAAGGATATCTTCTAGAAATGTATCTTGATTTGAAGACATTGAGAATCCACCAATTTCCTTGGTAGTGTGTTCTAATGGTTAATCACCCTCATTGCTAAAAGTTGTCTTATTTCTAATTTGAATTTGTCTGGCTTCAGCTGCCAGCCATTGGTCCTATGCAAACCCAATGAAGGAAATGAGACTGCACAGGTTTCATTAAGTGTAGTACAGGGGTTCCCAAATTGTTTGCCTGCGAGACCCCATTTTGAGACTTATTGTTTCCTATGACCCCAAACAGCATCAAACCAATATAGCGACCAAGGAATCCAAGGACTTTACACATTAAATATGTTATTTAATGCTCTCTGAGACACATGAGCTTCCAGGTTTTGACACAGGTTCTTGAAATGTGGCCGCATGGCAGAAATTACACAACTAATCTCTGATGTGACATATATGGTAGATCGATACCGAGACGTGATAGACACAAGTGTGCAGAGTCCAGCTTCAAACAAATATGTGAATTAGTTTCAAGGCACGGTGTTGCGAGTGCAGAATATTCATTCTTGACAGTAAACCAGAACTCCAGGAAAGAAAGTTGGGCATATATTCCTCACAAAAATTGATCACAGGATATTTCAATGAGCTGTTTGATTTCAGCTACTGGCAAATCCATGGCATTAGGCTTGTATTGAAAGGGGTTTCACCCCCAATCATACTTCGTCATGTCGAAGTTGGGGAAGAAGGATACAAACTGTTTCTCCAACTGGTTGAGATGCTCAGCCATCACCTGTCTGGACGGCTGAATAATTTCATTGTCAGCCAGGAATTTAGAAAGCCGTGGGAATGATTCACAGTTCATCTTCAATAGATTATTCTTCCAGAAAACAATTTTCTTCCTGAATCCTGTGATTCTATCCCGCAGCTGAAGAATGAAAGTGTTTCCTTGCAGAACTGTATTCAATTCATTCAGTTTCCCACATCTATCTGTGACCTAAGCAAAAAGGCACATCTTCCTTTGGTCACATAAAAAACAACGAATTCACTCGTTTTGCTCTCCATTTCGTAGAGACACTGCTTCCAAAAGTCATCCCAGTACTTTTCCATGCAAGAGCAACAAGCATCAGGGTGGAACAACTCATCATGATCAGACCATATTTCTTCAGACAGTTTTGCAAACAGATGCACATGAAGTGGCTAAGTCCTGATGTAGATCACAGTAGAGGAGACTTGTTGCAGAACTTCACCTAGGAAGTTCTGCAGAGCTATAGATGCCAGTTGTTCTCTGTGAATCACTTAGTGAGTCGACTAGACTCAGTGCTGGAGGTTGAAGCAGATACTTTATGTAAAAATGAGTCCATTTTGCCTCTTTTCACAAACCAGAAAGATGTATTCACCATTAAGTCCCAAATGAGGCTAGGACTCAGGAAGGCTGTGTGTGGTGATAATAGTGCAGCACAGATACAATGACTTAAATGGTTCTTTATCCTTGAGTGCCAATTAGGTACTCAAGGTGGCATAAAAGAAAATATGGACCCTGCCTTAAGGAGCTTACAAGCCACTGCAGATTCCTGTCTCAGAAAAGGCTAGCACAGGCTCCTATCCCAAAATAAATCTTATGAATTCGAGGTCCCTCAGCTGGATACTTACCCAGCAAATGGCCAAATTCGTGTCTGCACAGCCAACGGGGTGGGACCTGCTCCACAAATGCCGCACCTACAACGTGACCTCACATGTCATGCTGCCAGGATGCTGCCATTTTGATCTATGGCAGCCTCTGCACAACATGATCTCACACACATCCTATATGTGAGGTCACATCATGAGAGGGCTGCCATTTTGTAGATCAGAATGGTGACCTCCTAGTGAGGCATTTGTGGAGCAGACCCTAACATAGGGGTAGACGGCATAGCCTCATGGGCTGAATCTGACCCATTGGACCCACAATCTCATCAGCTTATGGTGTAACCCCATTTTGGGTTGCAACCTACAGTTTGGGAACCTTTGGAGCAGTGTGATGAAAAGGAGGTTACACGCAAGTCATCAAAAACCTAATCTGACCTTCAGAATCTGTATTACTTTCGATGCTCAAGAAGGAAAAAATTCAGCTTGACTTTCAAATCTCTGGTGGAGTTTGGACTGGCAATTAGAAGGAACATCTTCTAACTTGCAGGCAGAATACATTTGATAAGGAAATTATTGAGGAGAAAAAAATAAACATGAAACCTCAAGAAACCAGTTTTACAAAATTACTTTTTGAGTAGAGCCAAGTTATGGTGATATGTGCTAAGGAAAAGTTTTCTACTGTGTGGCTTGTCATCTTGTGGTTTTGAATTCACATTTTGAGAGAGGATGTCTTTCACCTCAGCTCAGAATGAAATCTGCGTGTATTTGAAGATGGTCAGCACTTTGGCATGGTATTGCAATTTCAAATGAGTTTGCCTGTTTCAAACACTACGAACTTCAAATACAATAAAAATGTGTAGTTCGGTGGTTTGAAATATTCTCATTATTGGGAATACAGCTAAACTGACTGGCCCTCAAATTTACCTTGAATAAGTTGATTGATCTTGGTACCATTTCAGAAAAGCACTTACTCATGTATTTAAACTTTAAGTGTGGGATCAAGACCCAACAATTTCAGTAAGGCTTAAACATGTGTTTGAAGTTAAACATATGGGTAAGTGTTTTCTGGATTGAATAGAGATGTTCTACTTAAGTCAAGGCTTTAATGTCTCAAAGTGCTCTTTAACTATTTGATTTTTGTTAAGAGTTTGGAGTCTAACCGAATATATCTAAGCAGTGGCCAAATCATACCTGACAGTTGTTCTGTGGTGTTGGAGGTCAGTTACTTCGGTTATTGTCAAAGATACATTATAATTTGTAGAGTAATGAAGCACTTCTAATTTTTCATTTGTAGATCATGAAATGTTTTTGGTTAACTTTAAGCATAAAACCAACAGAATATGTAAAACAGTTCTTCCCATTATATTATTAAGGACCATAAACGTGGTCAAAGATGTTAAGTGTTTAAGAAACTTCAGGAAATAAGTTCTTCATAAGTGTAATTTTTCCATCTCTCTTCAGTTAAGTTTTCTGATAAGTTTACAGCTCAAACTGAAGGAGGATCTACTAGTAACACAGTTCTCCATTATATAAAATTAAGTAGTTAGTTCAATATATAAATGCAAATGAGCCTAAGCTATGTAGTTTGAAACGGGGTCCAGATATGAGTTTTCCTCATAGTCCAGGGTGGTCACTTGAAGATTTAGTTTTAGCTCATTATAAAGGACAGGGACCATCTTGGAAGTGGATGCAGATCTGAACTTCTCCAAGGTTTTGGAGTGGGATTTGACTTGATCCTAACTCTCCATATAAAGGACGTATTCTACCCCTCTGATCCCTTGGTGGATGTTCTGTGATGTATGTCACCTCGCTAAAGTATTTTGACAGCAGACATGTATAAGATGAAGGATCCTGAAGTTTCTTCCATCTCTTTTTATTGGCATTATACATCTTCATTTTAGGACAACATGCCACCAAATCAAGTTCTTCTTTTTTCACATTGGCATAAGGGAAGACCACTTCAGATAAGTTACTTTGATCAATCTGATAAACTACTGTACAGGAGACAGACAGACATGTATTTTCATACAAATATGCACTCTCTATAACTGTAAAGGCCTGGATGCTTACGCTATCACTTAAATTCATTATATGTAATTCGAACAGACTCTGGAGGATTTACAATCAATGAAAATAAGCTTCGTCAAATTAGTTCAGATACACAGTAATTCTGCTCTGTATGTATCAATGGGAAGCTGATAACCATTTCCTCTATCTTTATGAAAATACTTCACAATATTACTGCTAATTTATTAAGGGCAAGGCCCCTGTAACATTATTCACATTAGTAATCCTTACACAACTAAAAAGTCTTATTGAATGATAGCTCACTTGAGAGAGGCTTTGCAATATTGGGACTTGACTTTGAGTATGAATCCAGAACAGTGCATTCAGGGAAGAATAGTATTACTGAAACGTTTCTATATTATTAGATGTATACATCTGAATATTTCTAATGAATGCAGATTCTCCATCTTGAGTTTCTTTTTTTATTATGGAGGTAGGAGGGGAAGAGATACATGTGAACAGTGAAAGGATCCAAGCGGAAGGGTCTATAATGCCAAGTAATAGTTTTTAGGTCAAATTCTGAGGTAGGTCCTTATGCCTAGATTCTATGAACACTTATGCATGGGCTTAACTTTACTGACATGAATAGTGTTGTTGACTTCAACAGGGCTACTCATGTGCATAAGTGTTTCCATGATTGGGCCTTACTCGAGCAAACTCCTGTTAATTTTAATGAGTTTGTCTCAGGAAGGCCCTCTGAATCTACATTTTATTTATTAATGTAGTTTTGATGTAAAATTATCACACAACGATCATAAAAGCCATATACCTTTATTAAATTATTCCTAGAAAAATGGCTTGAAATGAACAAATGTTTTGTAATATTAGGTTTTTGAACAATACTTTATTTGCTCCATTCTGCTACTAACCAGTAGAAATGTTTGTTTACATCGGACATTCTCAATAACTGTGAAATTCAGAAGGCTGCAAGAGAACACAAATAACTTTCCTGCTAATTTTCATCTAGAGTTTGTGTTGATTTGTACCCTAACTTCTGCTTGATCAACATGAAAAAAAATCTATTACACATCAAATCATATATTATCTCATGCTAAAAGAGGAGGGAACATTCTTCCTACTTTTCTATGACAAGAATTCCCCAGAGAATTATTATGTACTCAAAGAGATGTCTTCAAATATTAGCAAAGGGGGATTAATTTTGTTAAAGATTTCAAGAGATGGGAGTTACTTTTTAAGTGGAAAGATAGCTCTTTGATGAAGTCTTTAGAGTAAACAAGTGGATTTGTGTGCAGAAAAAAAAGCTATTTTTCACTAGAATTAGAATAAAATTATTTTAACTTAGATTCCTTTAGTGCCAGCTTGTTGCTCACTCCTGGGCTTCCTTTACTTAAAAAAGAGAGTATGTGATTTTGATCATTTTATTCCTAAGATACTATCAAAGACACTGAACTTATTGGTATTTTTTTGTACATGCTATTTCTTAGATCTTTTAAAGTAAGTGTTTGAATGTTTATTTTATCACTCAGTTTGCTGACACTTTCATTACATGTAAAATCAATATCTAGGTATGACTCATTTGAATATATGTAATATAACTAGTTTATGTTCCAAATAAGAAATAACATACGTTGCAGATTTTTATAATAAACCTTCCCAGTTATTTTTAAAAGTTATATTATTGGTATACTTTCAACATTAGAGGGAAAATGTAAGCTAATTATTTGATTGGGGAAAACAATAGTTTTGAAAATATAATCTGTTAATAAAAGGAAGGAAAGTACATTTTCTCAGTATATGAACTAAAGAATGGATATCAGAAACCCTTACCCATGTGAGGACTCTTTACTCACACAAATAGACCAATTCTATCAATAAAATTACTCAAATAAGTGTTCTGCTGTAGGCAGGGAGCATGACTCCTTGGGCAGGCTGTGGTGCAGGGATTAGAGAAATAATCAAGGAATAAAGACATGAGACAGATAATTATGGGTGGGTGTTTCTAATGAGGCAGGAGCAAGTACACTTTTCTTATAGAATTTATGATTCAGAGGGCAAGCACCCTTTCCATCATAGAACCTAACCACATAAGCCACACCATCAGGGGCTCGTTCCCCTCCACATCTATCAATGTGATATATGCCATCATGTGCCAGCAAGGCCCCTCTGCCATGTACATTGGCCAAACTGGACAGTCTCTATGCAAAAGAATAAATGGACACACATCTGACATCAGGAATAATAACATTCAAAAACCAGTAGGAGAACACTTCAGTCTCCCTGGTCACTCAATAACAGACCTAAAAGTGGCAATTCTTCAACAAAAAAACTTCAAAAACAGACTCCAATGTGAAACTGCAGAACTGGAATTAATTTGCAAACTGGACACCATCAGATTAGGCCCGAATAAAGACTCGGAGTGGTTGGGTCCTTACAAAACGTAAACATAATTTCCCCAATACTAATTTCCCCCTACTGTTACTCACACCTTCTTGTCAACTGTCTGAAATCAGCCACTCTCATTACCACGTCAAAAGTTATTTTTCCTCCCTTGGTATCCTGCTGTTAATTGAATTGTCTCATTAGATTGACCTCACCTTGGTAAGGCAACTCACATCTTTTCATGTATTTATACCTGCTCCTGTATTTTCCACTCCATGTATCTGATGAAGTAGGTTCTAGCCCACGAAAGCTTATGCCCAAATAAATGTGTTAGTCTCTAAGGTGCCCGGGGCTGGCTCCAGACACCAACTGAGCAAGCAGGTGCTTGGGGCTGCCAAGGAGAAAAGGCAGCACGTCGGGCTCTTCGGCAGCAATTCAGCAGAGGGTCCCTGTCCCTCTCGGAGGGAAGGACCTGCCACCGAATTGCCGCCAAAGAAGAAAGCGGTGCGGTGGAGCTGCCGCCAACCGCAATTGCTGCTTTTTTTCTTTTTCACCGCTTGGGGCAGCAAAAACCCTGGAGCCGGCCCTGAAGGTGCCGCAAGGACTCCTTGTTGTTTTTGCTTTCCATCAGTGCATTTCATAGGGTCGATGGTCCCTAGTTGCGAATCTCCCAAGTACTGCTTTGGCAAATCTCCTTTCAATAAGTCTACCAGAGTCAATGGAATCTGCAGTTACCAACCCCTGCCATACAGAGGAGCATAAACTATTGCAGGGTTATTTTTGGTGTAGGAACTTTGAGAGGTTGGTGTTGTCGCTAAACCTTATCTCCTTATTTTGTCCTCCTTATCTCAAATTTCTCAAGCTAGGAATTAACATAGTGGATCAGACCAGTGGCCAGCTTAGTCCAGTGTCCGCTCTCTCTTACAGTGGCTAGTACCACATGCTTCAGAAGAGGTTGCAAGAAACTCTATAGTGGACAACTGTGGAATAACCTGTTGTCATAACTATAAAGGGAACGGTAACAGCTGTCCTGTGTACAGTACTATAAAATCCCTCCTGGCCAGAGACTCCAAAATCCTTTTCCCTGTAAAGGGTTAAGAAGCTCAGGTAACCTGGCTGGCATCTGACCCAAAGGACCAATACGGGGACAAGATACTTTCAAATCTTGGGGGGGGGGGAAGGCTTTTGTTTGTCTTCTTTGTTTTGGTTGTGTGTTTGCTCTCGGGACTGAGAGGGACCAGACATCAATCCAGGTTCTCCACATCTTTCTAAACAAGTCTCTCCTATTTCAAACTTGTAAGTAAATAGCCAGGCAAGGCGTGTTAGTTTTCCTTTGTTTTCTCAACTTGTAAATGTACCTTTTACTAGAGTGTTTATCTTTGTTTGCTGTACTTTGAACCTAAGACTAGAAGGGAATCCTCTGAGCTCTTTAAGTTTGATTACCCTGTAAGGTTAATTTCCATACTGATTTTACAGAGATGATTTTTACCTTTTTTCTTTAATTAAAAGCCTTCTTTTTTAAGAACCTGATTGATTTTTCCTTGTTTTAGATCCAAGGGGGTTGGATCTGTATTCACCAGGAGTTGGTGGGAGGAAGGAGGGGGAATGGTTAATTTCTCCTGGTTTTAGATCCCAGGGGGGTTGGAACTGTATTCACCAGGAGTTGGTGGGAGGAAGGAGGGGAATGGTTAATTTCTCCTTGTTTTAA
This sequence comes from Chrysemys picta bellii, assembly GCF_011386835.1. Taxonomy (NCBI): domain Eukaryota; kingdom Metazoa; phylum Chordata; order Testudines; family Emydidae; genus Chrysemys; species Chrysemys picta. The sequence goes on from NC_088800.1 coordinate 60,470,695, forward strand.
GATCCAAGGGGTTTGGATCTGTATTCACCGGGGAATTGGTGAAAGGTTTCTCAAGGCTTCCCAGGGAGGGAATGGTGGCAGCTGGACCAGAGCTAAGCTGGTAGTTAAGCTTAGAAGTTTTCATGCAGGCCCCTACATTTGTACCCTAAAGATCAAAGTGGGGATACAGCCTTGATACCTGTCAATAGGAAAAGTTTTGTCTTTGGCTGTAGCGTAGACATAGCCTATGTTGGCAAAACTTATGTCACACAGAGGTGTGAATGTTCCACCCCCCCAGAGCAACATAAGTTACACCAATATAAGTGAGAGCTTCTCCTGTTGACATAGCTTATGCTATTCACAGATGTGGATTTTTTAATTCCAATAGAAGAGATCTCTCCCATCGGCATAGAGCATCTTCACCAGATGCTCTGCAGCAGTACAGCTGTATCCATCCAGCTGCGCCACTGCAGCGCTGTACATGTAGATGTGGCCTTAGTCCCTCACAGCCTACACCCATCACTTAGTGGTTGGTTGGTGCCTTGAAGAACTACCTAATATAACTGTGGGTGTTTTCATTATGCATATAAATGTCTAATACTTTTGAATCCTGGTAAACTGAAGTGTAACCTTTGGGTGGGCTAGAGTTCACTTCATTACCCTTCTCCAGTGCCTAAAAAAACCTCCATAGAAGAGTAGTTGGAGACCCAGAGTTCAGTCTCTAAGTATTTTCAGCAAGGATTTCACAGGGTCAACCTCCCCACATTCAAGTCCCAAAAGGAATTGAAGAAATGAATTTAGTTAAATAACTGTATAAAATCTTATGATAAAGAAACAAATAATCTAACTTTTATAGCATGACATGGCTATCTTATAATCCACAGACAATACCTTCACAGTTATACATAAATAAAGAAAACAAATTAAAATCTGAACACTTCAGTCCCCACAGAAATAGAGTGAGATGAAACTGAAAGTTCCCAGAAACTTAGGTTTTGCTCACCAAAGTCTTAGAGTCTTTGATCACCAAATCTATACAGTCTGCTGAGTCTAAAACAACATCTTCCCTCCACTTGCTTGTAGGAATCTTCAGTTGGAATCCATGAAGACTCTTCCTCTGCTGAAATCACTGCTAGCCAGTCAGCTAACTTATTAACCAACCACTCAGTTGTGTATAGATTTAAAGAAAACCCTGTTACAAGAAAATACACAACTGAGAATAGCAAAATATAAATGACTTTCCCCATTACTACATTTAAAGAAAAGTTGGTGACTCAGACTAGTTGAGACAATTTAACTAGAACAGTTTGGCTAAAATCAAAACAACATTCAAAGCTTACAATTAAAATATGTTATTTTTCCTCTCCCAATTTCCCCTTGCTATAATTAGCATTGCCCATGCTTCCCTGTTAGAGGGGTAACAATATCACTAACCTGCTGTAAAATGCTTCAGAGTTGGGGACAACAGCCTACTTTCTGCTTCTGGGCTCAGCTTCTCCCAACTCTCACAGGGCACATGGCCTTCTGCAAAGCAGTTGCCCTGACTGCTCATCCTTATGGAGTCTGACTCCAGCAACCCAGAACTTATTGGAGCATACCCAAAACTACCACAACCAATTCCAGAAGCTTCTTGATGGGGAGTGCTTAATCTGCCTAGTTTGGCTGCACTTTTCCCCTCACCTTCTTATCTATGCACTCCCTATCCGCGGCCCCACAAAATCACAGAACCTCCTTGTCAAGCTCCTCCTAGCACTGGCCAAAATGGCCATCTACAAGACCAGAGTGAGGAGGCTGGCTGATGGGGTTTCCTGCGACTGTGGGGCTATTTCTGATCCTTCGTCCACTCACGCATCTGGGCAGAGTTCCTCTGGGCAGCATCCGCTGGCTCCCTTGACACCTTCGAGGAGCAGTGGGTTCTCTGCTCAGTGTCCCTGTCAGGTTCCCTTCGTTTAGCCCTGTGACCTCACTCCTGTCCCTGTTATATCTTTAGTTGTCCCCTGTCATTAATTGAGATCCCAGACCTTGTGGATCCTCCCCTTAGGCTGGGGGAGGTCCTTTAGCACTTCCCAGATCCCAACAGGACCACTCTCTTATTAAAAAACAATGACCCAGACATAGCTCACTCCTACCTCCACCCAATGGGTCTCTTAAAGAGACATCTCCCTATTAGACACATGGGTTACAGAAGGACTCAATTATATCTTGCCAATGAATTCTACAGGTTAATTGTGTTGTGTAAAATCTATTTCCAATATTCAATTTTAATGTATTGGTTTTTCAGTGTTAGTGTCCCTTTGGTCTTATATTATGAGAGGGTAAATAGCAGCCCCAATTGATTGTGTCTCTGTTATTTTATATACGTCTGCCAGGTCTTTTCTTATATGTCTCCTTACTAGATTTAAAAGAAAAGCAAAAAAAATAAATAAAGAAAAAAAACACCTTCAAACAGCACTGTTACAATGCCTCTGTTCTCTTTAGAACGGGGTCGGCAACGTTTGGCATGCGGCTCGCCAGGGTAAGCACCCTGGCGGGCCGGGCCAGTTTATTTAGCTGCTGTCGCGGCAGGTTCGGCCGATCGTGGCCCCCACTGGCTGCGGTTCGCCATCCCGGGCTAATGGGGGCGGCGGGAAGCGGCGCGGGCGAGTGATGTGCTAGCTGCGGCTTCCCGCCACCCCCATTGGCCCAGGACGGCGAACTGCGGCCAGTGAGGGCCACGATCGGCCGAACCTGCCGCGTCAGCAGGTAAATAAACTGGCCCGGCCTGCCAGGGTGCTTACCCTGGCGAGCCGCGTGCCAAACGTTGCTGACCCCTGCTTTAGAACATCTCTGGACTTTCTCTATTTTTGCTGAGAGTGAAATAATGTTAGTATTAAGGAGAAGTAAATCATCAAACCATTAGTGGGTTGGCTGTATAAACAATGATTGTTTTATTTACGTCCATTTGGTGTTCAGAAGTAAAAAAATATGTATGTGGTATTTAGGATATTACATTGTGTTTGTGTGTGTGTAAGTAATATGTTCTTTTTTCACTTTACAGAGATCTGAAATCTATTGAAAGATTCTTCAGAGCTTTGATAAAACTCATGACATAGTACACCATGACCATTTAATAAACTTCTTAATATTGATAATATAAGGGTTATTTAAACATTTTTAGTTTTCTCAGAACAGAGCTATAAATTAAAAAAAAAAATCTGGGCTTGATTGTGATCACAGACAAAGTGCTCAGATAACACAGTGATAAGTACCTAGGCAGACATCAATTTTACACTAGGTAATATTGTTGATTTCAGTGGTGCTCCTTATTTGCACTTGTGCAAAATCAGATTCAGGACTTCCCTGTAGAAATGTAATCCACATTTTTGGGGGGGAAAATATTCAATGTGAAGCAAATCTTTCAATCTAATCCAAATAAGTAAGTAAATAACACACACAACCATGAGAGAATGGATCATTGAATAATACTTTCCCACATTAGCTGTATGTTTATCATTTCCCTCTTCCAGCATTGATAAGACAAACAGTCAGAGACTGAAATTTGATATGAGGTGGCACTAACAGAGCATCTGATATATCTTTGAATTTTGATTATTGCATCTATTCAAAGTTCAATTTGATATCTATGAATATTTAAGTTCTCTAAAGTGCCCTTTGTGTGCATACGTAAGTAGCTTTAAAACTCTAAAATGCGAGATGTTTGGTGGATTACATAAATTGTTCATAGATTTAAGGTCAGAAGGGACCATCATGTCATCTAGTCTGACCTCCTGCACACTGAGGCCACAGAACCTTACCCAACCATTCCTGTAATAGACCCCTAACTTCTAGCTGAGTAACTGAAGTCCTCAAATACTGATTTGACAAGTTACAGAGAATCCACCATTTACACTAGTTTAAACCTGCAAATGACCTATGCCATGTGCTGCAGAGAAAGGTGCAATCCTCCAATCTGACCGGGGAGGAATTCCTTCTGGATCCCAAATATGGCATCAGTTAGACCCTGAACATATGGGCAAGACCCACCAGCCAAAAGCCTGGGATAGAATTCTCTGTAGTAACCAGAACTGCTAATCATATACACCCCAATATAATGCTGTCCTCGGAAGCTAAAAAAATCTTACCGCGTTATAGGTGAAACCGCGTTATATCGAACTTGCTCTGATCTTCTGGAGTGCGCAGCCCCGCCCCCCCAGAGCACTGCTTTACCATGTTATATCCGAATTCGTGTTATATTGGGTCGCATTATATCGGGGTAGAGGTGTACTACATTGTTTATAAAAAAAAAAAATGAGGAGTCCTTGTGGCACCTTAGAGACTAACACATTTATTTGGGCACAAGCTTTTGTGGGCTAGAACCCACTAAAACTATGAGTCTAATGTTTACTATGGTGATTATATGTGTAGTTCCACATAACAATAACAAGCATCATAATTTAGATTTAAAAAAAAGGAAGGAAACAAATGATGTGAATATTACCACAAGAGCAATTTTACAGCACAGTTTAATTATTTGGTTCAGTAATGTTCAATAATTATTTCAACATTGAAATCCCTCACAATCCAGTCCCTTCAACAAACTAAACAACTGTTTCATTACTAGTAAGTAATTTACAGGGCAATTTCAAAATCTGATGACTTCTTGCCTGTCTGAGATTTACTGTCACTAAATAAAAGGCCGTGAGTAGGAGACATGAATTAACAACCCCCAACAACAGCCCTATTGACTCATCCACAATTTGTGAGTGACATCTGTATATGGTTTTCATCCCCTCACTTTCCAAAATACTCATGTCACTCAATGTTATAACGTTTCAGAGGAAAATGTTTTATCCTGGTGTCACTCATCTTCCCATTCCCATTCTGAGTTCAGGGAGAAGGAGAAGGGATTAGATCATTTCCTGTTTGACAAACTTGTCAGAACTGGGGACAAAGCTGTATTCTACTTCCTAGCCATTACAATTGTCATAGCCTCTTGTGCCCTTCTTCCATCTGGTCCTAACCCCAGCTAACTCTTTCACATCAACACTGTTTGGAGAACAAGAACTGTATTGAATTCAGATGTTGCTGTACTTGCCTTCCCCCTTGCTGGTGACACCATACTTATGGGAGACCATGAGAACTGCTCTCTTCTCCTTTCTCTGATTGGCCTCCTTTTCACTGCAGCAAAACAGCAGGGGGACTAGGAGAAGAGAGGGGACTAAAGGAAGAGGAATGTAGGAATAATAGTAGGGACCCTTACCAGACTTTCTCCCATTGGATGACTGATTCCATCCAAATAATTCTCAACATTTTTGCTGCACAACCCATAAAATGGACAAACCTTTACTCTGCAACTCAGCAACCCCTCTAGGATTTGGGTTATACAATGGGTTTTTTTGGTCATTTCGTGGGTTGTGAATCCAAAGAAGGGGTGTGTGTTAGGGGTAGAGGGGGGTGGGTGTTACATAAAAGGTAACTGCAGAGATGTCAGGTGGAGAAGAATTAGGAGTGCTGTCTGAGAGGATGAAACCCAGGATGAACATCTTCTTTCATGTTCATTGTATCCATTCTGGGTGTGAAACAGACCCTCTTGTGTTTGGAGGAGTCACTGAATTGGGCAGAATGATCATGGACAAGACAGATATTATGCTGTTTCATTTGTATTGTTAGCCTGATAGCATGATTTCACAAGATTCCCACTCACAGTTTGCAGTTTGTATAATAACCTAAAACTAAAATGTAGCTTGAAAAGACAGAAATTTGATGCACGAAATCACAGGATTCATTGAATTTATCCTATGAAAGGTGCTTTGTAGATGACAGTAAATCTATGACATTAAATTGCTCCCTAGGAGAGAGAACGTTGGGGTGGACACGTGCATGTACTCACCACACATATGCCAACAATAACAAAAACCCTCTTTATTTTAGGACTTCTGCATAATGCATTTTTGCCCCTCTATTGGAATGCAATTTTTTATCTAATTAACACTTCAAAAAATGTGTGTATAATTTCCCAAAGGGCATGCAAATATACTTTGAATGTTTTAAGATTTAGGTTTGCTAAAGTAACCGGATTTATGTGAAGGATTTCATGCAATATTTATTCATTCATAAACATGTCCATTTTGCTTTTGTGAGAGCTGCAGGCTGACCATAGACTAGAGAGTATGGGCATTGTGAGAAAAGCTTAATGAATATAGCAGTATCATCAGGTGAGGAAATTAGTATCTGTCATATTAGGTATGGTGTTTGACAGCAGGTTCACACTTTGTAGGTGAATTTACCTGCAATGGCTTGATCCTGCAGTCTTGTATAATTTTGACAGAATATAGATGTTTATTTTAAGATTTTTTTTCAATTTCTATTTAAATTTTCATAATTGTACAAAATTATGGCTTTTAAACATTTTTTTAGATTTTTGTTTAAATTTTCAGTTATTGGATATTAAGGGAGGAGTCAGACTAATTATTTAATGACCATATATGTGTACATAAAAAAATAAAGCTTTATGGCCATTAAAATACAAATTGTCAACATCACGTCAAAATATATAAAGTAAATATCTTTACATCACACTTTAAGTTCTCAAGCAACATTTTTCTTACCTTACCTGCCTCTAAATTTTGATTAATTAAAATACTTTTCACCAATTTGCCTATTTACAGTGAAATCAACATTTACCAGTAAAAATCTTATCCTTCCATTCCATACCTGCACATAAGTAATCACATTGAGTTCAGGCCCCAATGCTGCATAAGAACCCCATAGAATGGACACATCTTCACATGTCCAGAATCTCACAGGAACCACTGGACTCTGCACAGCTCTAGGAGTCTGAACTAACATATCCTGATGCAATGTCAGTGAGATCAGAAAGTAACATTTGTCACTTCAATAAGTAGAGATAACTCTATGGAGCCCAGGGATCTATTTCTTACCTCAGGCATAATTTATTTACATAATTAATTGTTTCATCTTTCATATGAGATATAAACCCAAACTTCTGACTGTGTGTGATCATTCAAGATCCTATGGTACATTTTTTTTTTTTGTCAGAGCTAAAATGTTAACCCTGTCTTCCTGGTCATCTTTAAATTTTGTAGTTACTTTCCGCTGACCTAAATCCCTAGTGCAATTTCAACCGGGTCTACATTTCAACCTGGATGTGTAATTCACAGTTTGAATAGACATACTCATACTAGTGTGATAGAGAGAGGGTGCTAAAAATACTGTCACCACAGCAATGTGAATGGCAGGAGAGACTAGCCACTCCACCTACATACCTAGCATCTCGGATGGGTATGTAGGTGGGCGGCTATCCATTCCTATTGCAGCTACATTCTGGTTATTAGTGCACTACCTTGATCACAGCAAGCATGGGTATGTCTCCCCAGCTGAGAATCAGACTCCTAGCTTAAAGTGTAGACATATCCATAGTGTTCTCCACTTTAATGCCAGAGTGGTGTAATACAGCTGTTTCAATCCATTCTGGAGTTGGCTTGCTTTCACTGGTGGATGAAGAACTTCCTATCTATACCTTTCCCATCTCATAGGAATGGTATGTTCATTAATTTTTTTATAAAGTATTTTGAGGTACACTGGAAGTAGAAAGTACTATGGAAATGGTTGGTGCTGATGTTCATTCAGTCTATCATCTTCTCACCTCCCTTTCCACAAAGCTGTCTCAGTCTCCTTTCCTCAGTCCCTCTCACCTCCCTTATAACATTCTTCTTCCTATCAGGATATACATCCCTCTCATCTGCTTCTTACAAAACACTGCCCGCTGTCACACCCGTCTCCTCCCCAGTATCCCTTCCCATTTTCAATAATACCTGTCACTGTAGTATCTAAATCCTTCCCATGGATATGTACGGTATAATCCCTAGTGGTTTTCGCTGATTCTTCTGCGCTTGTCCTTTTCATGGTAGAAAGAAGCTGTTCATGGGATATTGTACTTGGGTTGTTTGTTGTTTTCTTTCCTTTTCTTCACTCCATCCTTAAATATCATTCTTCCCTGGTAATGGTGGTAAGGCTTTATAGAAGACTTCAACAACCCCTGAAGGTAGCCAGACCTTTAGATAGTCCCATGTCCTATGTGAGTTCATTCCAGAACTCCCTGGACCAAGAATTGTTTGGAGGGGGGAGAGTTGTTTTGATTAAATTTCTTCTCTCACATGCTTCATTCTGCCCCATGATTTTTTTTTAAAGCTTGTGGTTGGTAATAATGGGGAAGAGTTTTCTATACAAAACATATACAGTGATGGAGAATCACTTTTAGGTGGCTCTGTTCCTATTCTGCTGCATGCCTTGCCTTCTCTTCAGAGCTGTTTGGGGTCTATGGACCCTATTCAATTAGAATTATGCCTGAACTATGTGGAGATAGTGTTAACACAACCCAACAAACAATCTGTATTTAATTCAGACATACTTACACAGCTGCACAAAGAAACCTAAGACATGCAGTGATGAAGGAATAATGAGTTCATTTCTCAAATAACTCTTCCTGATTCTGATGTTAAAGTACGTGTGTGAGAGATCAGCAATCCGTTTGCTTTATTTTCAGAAGACTAAATTTGAGAGCATGCTTCTCAATTTGTTTCTACTATCCCAAAGCCTGTTAAATTGTTATATTTATATGGAGGTATATTGAATAATAAAAGGTCTACAACTCTCTATACATACTAAAACTATATTTTTAACTTATTTGTGCACCATGACAAAATATAAACCATTTTGTCCTCTCAAACTGACCAAAAGATGAATTTCAACCCCATAATGGCATTAAAATGCATCAGAAATGAAAACAATGTAAGACTTCATCATAGGACAGAAAACAAAAGTGTTTTTAAACCACCAAGAGCATATTATATGCTATTCTATTTTTTCCCTCTTCAAGTTTTTGAAATATTTATTAAAGAATAATCTGCATAATGATGAATGTAGCTTTTCTATAGAAGTACAAAATGCATACTATATTTCTTGTAATCTTCTTAAATATTTATGTAGTTGTGTATTTCTGTTCATTTTGGGACTGGCTTCTGACTGCTCTTTCTCTTTACAAACATTGATGGTCCAGTCAAGGTAAAAAAGAAAGGCCACTCTTTTAGTGATGGTTACGCTGAAAAAAAGTGCTTTTCAATGTTTCAAGGGTTTCAGAACATTAGTAAGTTAAATATTTGACAAGGTAGTTACAGTTTTAATACTGTATATACCTCATAAATATAGCATGTTACAGTGCCCAAATGAAAGATGGGTGAAATGATACAGAAATATTAAATGTTCTAACCAGAGTAATTTTGTTCCTTTTAACTGAAAAGAAAATGTCATTCCCCCTGTGTGGGGTGTCCACCCCACACAAGTCCTGAAACGGTTAAAGTGGTTAGGTGAGGTGAACCACCTAGACTGCACCTGGTGGAGGAGCAATTAGAGATGAAGCTCAACTGGAGAGGAACAGGAGGGGCCTGTATAAAGCCTAGTAGTTGAGAGTAGAAGTGGGCTAGAGAGAGAGAAATTGCAGTCACTGTCAGGGTGAGAGAAAGTAAGCTAGGAAGTAGCTAGGGTTCCAGCAGTAAGGTTCAGGACTCTGCAGACCTTGACTGCCTGTTCTGGGGTCCCTGGGCTGGAACCCAGTGTAGAGGGCAGGCCTGCGTTCCCACACCAGCCACTGGAGAAGCAGCACTGTTAAGGGGATGGTGAAACGGAAGACTGCCTGGGACAGTGGGTTCGGATAGACTTAGATGCACACGATTTGCACAGAAGGGGAGAAAAGCACAATGACCCTTGCCAGGGGTTGGGGGGAAGCACACAACATGGGAGCAGTCGAGTTCCAGGAGAGCATGAGACTAAGAATTTGAATAGAGTACAACCACAGGAGGGGGTGTCAGCCTGGCAAAGCTAATCCCCAGACACAACCAGAAAGAGGCACTCGAGTAATGAGTAAAACACCCTGTGACTCCCACTAATAATTAACTTAAATGTATCATTGCCCAATATAGAAAGAGTTAAGTTACAAATCATATGCCAGACTTTTGGATGGAGTTAGGAATTATGAAAGCAATGCCTATTTATAAAGCCAAGGTAAAAAGTTCAGCACTACAGTACATCTAACGAAGTTATGAAAACATTTATTTCTGAATAAAAGAAATAAGGAAGATTTGCAGAATAGAAGAATATAGTTATTCTCAAAGTGAAAGAACAGAACATTAATAATGTACAGCATGTCTACATGCAATTAAAATGTAAGAAATAGTGAATAGTGTCTGGCTAAAGTATAAATTATTTCACACATCATATAATTCTATTGCATTAATGCAGTCTGTGGATTTCTAATGTGCCCATCACCTCAGTATATGTGTGCCAGACAGTAGTGATCATGTTTATTTAGAATCTCTACGTTACCTTGTAAATCCATGAAAGGTTAGTAGTTCATGATTGACAGTCAGTTATTGTTTTTTAAAAAAAATCTGGGGTTAGTTGAGTGTCTTTGCCAGGTGAACTCAGAACAGTCAAGAGTTGGGTTAAAGGGGACATGACATCCTTCAGCAGTTCTTGCTCCCAAAAGAGGTCTGACCACATCAAAGCTGATATGCTAGGTTGCACCTATAGCATCATTTTAATCAGCTAATAGCTGGGGACCAACCAGCAGCCTGTAAGTATGGCAGAATGAATTAATGAATGCATTTTAAATATAAGCTGAAAGAAATATGTTATAAATAAAATAAGAGGTTCTTGGAAATGTTGTTTCCCATCTGTGTGGGAAATGTATGTTTTGTACTCTCCCCTCATTGGCTGACGCAAGGGTTCTCCTCGCTTCCGTGTTCATGGCAGGCATGGATCATTGATTTGGTGCAAGCAAACTAACCTGTGACTGGGATTGCTAACATTATTTTGAGAAAGGAAAGCACGAAGTTTTTTATTGAGGGGTAGGGAACATTCTTGCTCTACTACCTAACGTAGGGAGCTTTTCCCAGCCCAGCACTGTCCCTCTCCACTTGTCTGGCTAAGAAGGTGTCAAGCTTTCGCTGAGTGGTACACAGGACATACGGAAAATCTCTGTTAAATTGTTGACAACATCCCTCTCCAAAGGTTCTTAAGCAAAGTAAGCTGTCATGGGATAAGAGGAAAGGTTCTCTGTATCAGTAACTGGTTAAATAGAGAAATCAAAAGGTAGGAATCAGTTTTCACAGTGGAGAGAGGTAAATAGCGGTGCCTGCCTCTCCTCCCCCAGGGGTCTGTACTGGGACCAGTGCTGTTCATAAATAATCTGGAAAAAGGGGTAGACCGTGAGGTGACAAAGTTTGCAGATGATACAAAATTACTCAAGATAGGTAAGTTCAAAGCTGACTGTGAAGAATTACAAAGGGATCTTGCAACACCGTGACTGAAATTCAATGTTACATGTGAATTAATACGCATTGGAAAACATAATCCCAACTATACATAAAAAAATGTCTAAGAGATCTTTTAATCATGGTGGTTAGTGCGCTGAAAACATCCGCTCAATGTGCAGTGACAGTCAAAAAAGCTGACAGTGGTAGCAACCATTAGGAAAAGGGATAGTTAATAAGACAGAAAATATCATAATGCCACTATATAAATCCCTGGTACTTCCTCACATCAATACTGCCTGCAGTTCTGATCACCCCATCTCAAGAAAGATATATTAGAATTGGAAAATTGTAGAGTGAGGGGTAACACAAAATGATTAGGGATATAGAACAGCTTCCTTATGAGGAGAGATTAAAAAGACCTGGGACTGTTCACTTTAGAAAATAGTTAAAGGAGGATATGATTGAGGTCTGTAAAATCATGAGTGGTGTGGAGAAAATGAATAAGGGAGTGTTAGTTATCCCTTCACATAACACAATAACCAGGGATCACCCAATGAAATTAATAGGAAACATGTTTAAAACAAACAGAAGGAAGTACTTCTTCACACAACGCACTGTCCACCTTTGGAACTTATTGCCTGGGGATGTTGTCAAGGCCAGTCATATAACTGGGTTCCAAAAAGAATTGGGTAAGTTCATGGAGGACAGGCCCATCAATGGCTATTAGCCAAGATGGTCAGGGAGGCAGCCCCATGTTCAAGAGTCCCTAAATCTCTGACTGCCCAAAGCTGAGTCTGGACAATGATCACTCCATAATTGCCCTGTTCTGTTCATTCCCTCTAACACACCTGGCACCAGCCACTGTTTGAAGACAGGATACTGGGATAGATGGACCATTGGTCTGACCAAGTATAGCCTTTCTTATGTTCTTGTGTAAATAGGGCTGGTTCAGTCCACAACCTCTACATGTGACTAACTTAGGTCTTATCAACAAGGGGGGGGGTTGACCAGAATAGCAACAGTAGAATAATTATTCTATTACGGCTATGCTAGTCCGTTCCCCTTTGTAGACAAGCCTATAGCTGGGTTGATCCTCACTTTGTTGCACTTGGCAAGCCTGATCGCCATGTTTGGCTTCACAAAGGACTTGGCCTGCAAATTTATAAATATCACTGTTACTTGTTGCCTGTTTACCATTCCCAAAGGGTTTTAAGAAATTGTATTGCCATTGCAAGTTGTATAATTTTGTTTCCAATTTCTAAAATCCAGAGGTAACAGACTTAATTAAGGCTGTTGCTTCATTATGTTAATTGCCTATTATTTTATTCTTTGGCTTCTTTGTGGTTTTAGACTGGAAAATGAGTTCTGTCAATGATAAAAATGAAAACTAAGATAAATTAACTTCTCATAACAAATACAAGTGTTATGAGGTCTGATTCTGGCAGAGGCAAGTGCAAAGTCCAGGTGATTCTAGTGCCCATGTTAATGCTAGACTCTTCAAAGGGGGACGGCACAAACATGCTCTGTCTCACTAAAGGCAGTTACAGCTACACTTCCTTGGCACCCTATATAAGAACTCTGACTGAGTTAGACAGAAAATGCTCTCAGGGATTTCTGGTGAAGCAAAACACCGTTTCACCCATTCCAATGAGGTCTGTGTCTCAACAAGCCACAGTTATAACTCTGAGTTCAGTGATGTGTAAACAGAAAATACTAGGTTGTCACATAATCAAATATTTATAGTCTTTGTACTTCTTGTTGAGCCTATTCCCAGGTCTCCATCACATGGTATGAATTGGGGTTTGAAAACAGCAAACAAAATTTCAATTCCAGGTATGATTTAATCTCTTCATGGTCAAATGTAAATCCCCTTTTTCTAAAAGAGATTTGCTGAAGGGGGAAAAAGAGATTTTTAAATACATTTCCTGATATTCATATATAAGAGAACAGGATTCAAAGAAAGTATTATTAATGATCCAATTAATATAGATAGATACAATATACATCAAGCAGGTCATTACTGTGGAGGTGGGGATGTTGCAATTTGTATTAAAGATTCATTTCAGGCTCCGTATCAAAGCAGTGTGAACTGCTTAGCTTACAAATTTGCTTTGCTAAATTGTGGAAATGTGTATTTAAGGTTGTTGTAGACCCCCTTCTGTTTCGACAAAAGCTACGCTATTTGATGGTTTGCCTCTGTTCTTGGGGAAATCTGAATTAATTGTTATGGTTGATTTGCATATACTGTGGATATCCCTTAATGTGAAGCTGATCATGTTAAATCACTCTGTGATTCTGATGACAAAGGCAGTTAAAGGGCCTGCTTGTATCCATGCAGAATCTTTATTTAGTGTGATTATTTAAGACAGTCTTACAAACTGTCTTCATAAATACCTATCTGTAAGAATTTTAGCCAGTAAACCTAAACTTTGCTATAAATTATTTTATGAACCAGCTCTTCTGAATGGTATTTCCAGGATTATCTGATACTTTTTGGATTTGCCTGCTATAGAAGAAATCTCATATACTCCCCACCTGGTTTTATGAATATCAATCAATTTTGAATTGTTTTGAATATCAATCTGAGGTGTGGGGAACCCTTAGTTTTCACAAACCTTAAAGATATTTTGCTTGGAAGAGAGATGTTATGGCTAAGGCATATCAAACAAAACTCTCAGGAGATTGGATACTTTAATGCTATTAGAAATTAATATATGGTCTTGTTTAAAAGCTTTAGAATTTGGATACCTCAGCTGATACATTCCCTCCAGCATTTTGCATTATGCTTTTTCCCCCCTGCTCTTTGGTTGTATCTGAATATTGATATTTGCTTATTTTTGGCACTAGTTTGCTGGAATTGACTAACTTCTGAAACCGGTGCTCATTTAAAAAAGTAGGAACATAGACATTTAAATAAGAGTATGCATAGCTGCAAATAACTTTTTAGGTTCAAAATTGTGCCCACAATTATTTGTGCCCATAAGTTACAGACTAAGAGAAGGAGGTTCTAGCTCTTCAGTTGTAAACATGACTTTTTAAAACATTTCATAATTGTGAAATAAAAGACTTTTGGTTTTCTTCGTACAATGCCTTGTTTGCTGTAAGATGTTCTAGGAGCAACTCTCTTTATCTGAAAGGGGAACACGTGAAAGCCGGGGAGTTGGCCAACTAGCGTTGCAATGCCCGCATTCTGGATAATAATGTAGCACAGCACAAATATCCTTGGCAGCAGTCTTTGTGGAGCTTGGAGAAGGGGCTGACGCTTAACGTCTCTGTGACTGAAAGGGGACAACGAATAAACTGATCTGCTTGGCTAGGCATAAAGAGGCTTTATTACATGTTCCAAACGTTGAAGTGAGGTAAAATCATGCCAGCAGGGCAGGGTTCAAATCTCTGGGGAACATAATCAGACTTAAGCATTTTGATTAACAATATGTGGTAAAAAAAAAAAAAGCCTTATAATGTATTTGTTTCTTTGTTTAGATGTCCACTTTTCTATTTTGTGGCAAAGCACTTTTGTGTTTATACTACAGAAATTGTCCTGAATCTGAACAGTGGTGAATTTGGGAGTATTTGAAATGCAAACTTCATAACTAGGGCCTTTTTCTTTTTAAGTTGGATTTATATTATTTCTCGTATACTTCTAGTTCTGCGTTTAAGTTGAGCACAATTACTGTTGCTATAAAGGTTGTAGATGGCAATGTGACAGCTTTAGATAAGGGTCATATCTATAGAGCTCTATTTATTGATCCAACAAAGGTTTTGGTACAGTTGACCATAAATTATTGTTACCATGTCTTGATGACACAGGTTGAGTGCAAAAGCCACTTGGTTGGTTTGGTAACTACCTCAAAAATAGATCCCAGCAGAATAAAATGAAGGGTCTGTTTTCTAACACAACAACAAAAGGGTAGGAGTTTTACAATGGGCCATTTTGAGTCAAAAGGCTGTTCATTATTTATTTATTAAGAGAGTAGTACTATAAACTCAAAGAGACACTTGTATGTATATTGTCATTTTCTTTGTGGTGGTGGTTTCTTAATTAATAAACTTCACAGAAGACTGCTGAAATCCAATTTAAAAATTATGTATTGCTAAAATGTAATCTAAAAAGAAACTAACTATATTTCTAATGTTCCGTAGACAATATTCTTATAGAATGGATGGATGCTAATAAGTGCAATGAATTATGGATGGACATTGAACTGAACTTTTCAAATCATATTGAACTTCCTGGATTCAACAGTTCAGGATTAAGCATAAAGGAGCAATCATTGCTTGCCATTTTGAGAAATTGATGGTTACATTTTTACCACTGGCAGGGTATAAGCCAATTAAGCTGCCCCTGTTTATTCAAAGACTTTGTCAAAACTTAAAAACCAAATCTAATGTGAAGCTCGTGCCTAAAGACTATCTACAGCTTACTGTGTCTCTACTTAACAGACATCTCAAGGGACACTTTGATTAAAACACTTGTGTTTGTCTATAAAGCAGCTTAAAGTCTTTTTCCAAATTACATGAATCTGCGTTTTCACAGACTCTTAAAGTGCCAATAGATTGAAATCACGAAATACTCTGTTGTATAATATTCCCAAGATTATGATTGTTTGGCAAAACATGATTCAGTTATTGGCTTCTTGAATATGGAATTTCTTACTGCAGGATTTGTAGTTAGAGAGCATTTTTGGAATGAGATTTCAAGTCAATGATGGATTATTTCATTGCTGAAGATGCTACTTGCTGACTACAGAGACTTTTTTTAATCTTGCAAAAGGCTTGCTTTAATTCTTTGATTTTCATTACAATGTTATCACTTCGTATAGTGCAGTAGTGAGACTGTTAGGATGACATGAAACCCACAGATAACTTGACCAGAACTGTCTAAGAAAGGCGAACGAATGAATGATTCTACCTACTGCTTGTAAAAGTGACCTGCATCTGTGAAACACTATCTACCTGTTTCTGTCCTCTGGGCAGTAGGTCAGTTACATTACTGATCTTGTTTTTACCAGTCATGACCTATTTCCAGTGCAAAGTGTGCAACATATGGACACTGATTGAAAAGCTATGTTGAAATATTGATGAAGAATGAGTTCCCTTATCATACATTTCATTTCTGGGTAGGTGGAGATATTAGTACACCTCCCTGGGGCTCATGCCTTACTTTTATCCCTAGCTATCCAAGAATGAAACTTCATGAGCAGCATACCTTTCCTCTTGGCATAATTTAAAAATGACGTGATGATATAACTTCACCATGGTTAAGGAAAAACTTTTTAGTATTAGTTAAGCAAATTCAATACTAAAAAGTTTATTTCCTTTAATATCAGACATAGTCATGTCCTTCTAAAATTATGACTTACCCATACTGGGCCATCCTAATTACAATTCAGTTGACTGCATCTTATTTTTAACTCATACTTCAGTGAAATTATACCATGGATGAATTTGGCCCATGTTGGTGCACAGTGGCTCTCTGGCATGTGGTAATTTTGCATAAAGTTTTGTGTCTATCCTTAATAATTGTAAGCCAGATGTGACGTGGTGATATTGGAGGTAACATATTGCTATGTGCATGCATACATTGTGCAGAATATGGTGGTACACCTTCTTTGTGGAGTTTCTTTTATGGAGCATATTACATCAGTGATTCAGAAACTGCACTTACTTTTAGTACAATTCCAGGTGCAGTTCAAGTTGCTGCTTTTAATCTACATAAAGCGTGTCATGGATTGAGTTCCATGTATTTCAGAGACAGACTTTCTTTCTTTCTGTGTTAAACAGCAGCACCTGAAATAACCGGAGACAAGTGACTTAAAAGTCCCTAGATTTACATATGATATGGATGGCTGCCACAGTTTCTCATCAGAAGACCCCCAACTCTAAAATTTGTTTTCCCTTTTGAGCCTAAATTTTTTGTCCTTCAGAGTACTTTGCAGCACTTGTCTATTTACCCAGACTTTTAATAAGATGGAGTTTAAGCATGTTAAAATCATAGAATATTGGCCACATCTGTTCTACATTCTGCTTTATTGCAAACTCCTGCACAAAGTTGAGTCATACAACATGCAGTAAGAGGCAGACAACCACATTTATAATAGTTTTAGACAGCTCCTTCTATGGCTATAGGAAGTCTAAATTATAAATCGGAGTCAATGTATCATTTGCCATTGTCATTGTTGAGGAAATCAAATTCATTTTGTGTACTGCTGTTAGTTCATTATGTTTCCTTTTCTGTATCAGATAATGGTTATTTTCAAATTTCACTTCTAATTCTCTTCCTTCTGAAACAATATTGTTGCTGTACACTTTCTATTTGTGTTTCACATCTCTGGTGTAATGTGTAAAGCCTCTCTCACTAGTTAATTTATTTTCACAAAGAGATTTATTTTGATCAGGTTATAGTTTGAGTATCTAGTGTGGTTAAATTAAATCTCTTTCTTACCTTGAAAGAAAATATTAAAAAATCTAATAGTGCCATCTTCCACACTGCACTCCTTGATTAGCACAAAATGTATATTTTACCCCCACACACACCCCTCTGCTATTTCCTTGCAGTAGCACTCTAATGTGACTGTCATTGGAATAATGCATATGAAAATCTTATATAGCAAGAAACAAGATCATTTTGTACTGTGGCTTGCAGTAGAATCAGTTTAGACCTCGTGTTCTTGGGAAACAAAGGAGTCATATTGATGATTAAATAGTATTTCTGTATGGGGGAACACCTGCCATTGTCCGTTCTTGATTATTGTTCATTTGGTTCAATTTTTCTCCATTGTATCTCAGTATGAATCTGTTGAGATTAAGAAATAATAATTCTGTTGGATTAAAGTTTCCTATTTAGATTTTCACCTCATCTGGCACAGGGAGATGTAATACAAACTTCCCTGCACCAGCTGTGTGTCCTGAGAGTATTAATCCCCCTGGAGCACTGGTGGAGGTACTGCTCAAATTAATGGAGTTAACACTTGGGAAGGACAGCTTTAAAATGATCTGGGGTTCTAGCAAATCAATATATCCAACTTCTCTTTGCCCACATTGCTCTGCTTTCCCCCAGTGCTCTGCTCTTGCCCCTGTTTATAGGACAGACGTCAGCTAGCTTTATGCAGTAACAGCCTCTACTAACAGCCTTTTTCCCCAGTGGGAGCCTCTGCCAGGGTCGTTGCCAAAATAGACCCTGGAATGACTATAACCCTGGGAGTTAAAAAAGAGGCTTGAGACTATATTTTTGAATATTAAAGGTGTGCCATGTACTCGGAAATTAATTTTAAAACATTATATAAACTATAAAGAAACTCACTTGCTTATAAGTAGGACTGGGTAAATGGATTCAGTTAAAATGAGGACTGGCTGGAGTCTTCACCTCTCCCTTAAGCTAAATCTAAGCCTTGTTTAAGAACATTCAGTATGACTGAACCAGCCTCCGTATGGCCCATTAGGCCTCCCTAGTCCTCCTTGCATATCTCGGATTACATTGGAAGAATCAGCAGTTCTCTTAACTTCTTTGATTAGCCCTAACAGCTGTTACAGTACATTGTAGGTCACAAAATTAATCTGAGACCCCACTGAAGTTGATTGGAGTTTTCACATTCTAGGAGTGAAATTCTGTCCTCACTGAAGTCTATGTCAAAACTCCCATCAACTTCAATGGTGCCAGGATTTCACTCCAAGAATTTGGGGCCTCACAGAAAGACTGCTGTAGGCACTGAGTTTCACTGTTGCTTGTCGCTGGCAGGAAGGCTTCTGGTTCCCTCCTTAGATGAGTGGTCTAAGGATGGGAAAGACGGAGAGCTCTCAGTACAGTTGCTGGAGGAATGGGGAGGTTGATCTTGAGCATCCCTTGACATATCAAGGAGCTGTTGGGAGAAAGAAGAGGAACAAACAAAAGATGTTAAGACAGAATTGGAGGTTTTCTTGACTTCACCTCTGAAAAGTAGAAGCTGTGGGCGACTTCCACAAAGGCATGAAGCTGGGTCTGCAGCGGTATGAATTATAAGCACAGATGCCTAGATAGATTAGAATTGAATGATGTGGGTCAGGAAAATTCCCTATTTTTTTTTTAATAACTGTCATTTGAAACAATCCAATGGGGGGAAATATTATGAAAGTTACATTATTACAATGCATTTGAAATGCCGTGCCTTTTGAATTGAGACATTGGTAGATGGGCACGAACTCATCGCTTATTACTTTAAGGACTCCCATTTCAGTTCAGCATTAAAGCGCTGATTATTATTTTTTTTTAATGTAGTGTACTGCACAGGCTGAGATTATAGTCCATGCTGATCCATTCTGTGGGAAGGGCAGCATGGTCTTTTCCAGTTTCAGTGAAAACATCTTCTATATGCCATTTCCACTTCTCTCGCCAATGAAAAGTTAGGCTTTTTTAAAGTGTGCAGCCTGTTTACTCTATGATAGAGTTTTTCACTAAAACTGAATTCCTTGAATAGCTGAGAACAAGAAGGCTCGGAGGCATACTTTCCCACAGAATATGTTAACTGTTCTTTTCTCACACCCTAGCTAAGTTAGACCTAATTGAGTCTTATGCTTCAGGGAGTTAGAAGACCAGGTGCCAGAAAGAGTTCCCCTCCTTTTCACCTTGGACAACATTGTACAATTAGACAACCACATTATAGATTTCTTCTTTTTTGCTTTTTGTCTTCCTTTAAGCATTAGGCACTAACCACTCCCAAGGCAGGATATCGGACTTAATGGGCCAGTAGTCTGAACTGGCATGATAGTCCTATGTTTCTTCTTTATGTGATGCCTAAGATGCATGACAATTTAAGGTCTTGAAATCATTGTACCTATTGGTGATTTAGCTCTGTTAAAATATGTAACTGTTAAAAATTGTAATTTTTTCCAGTACATTTTTAAAGATGATACAGACTCGGATGTGGTTTCTTGATTTGCAAAGGGAACTCCTATACGATACAAAAATTTTAATGGAATCTTTGATGTAATATATATAATCTCTACTTTTATTCACCTGAACATGAAAGTCAATATTCCATGAAAAAAACAATCTATCTCCAATTTCCAGTTTCAGCAAGTTGCTGCCTCTGAAGATATATAGAGAAAAGTTTAACCAGTCTGCCTACAGTACTATTACTGTCCTTTCACTGACAGCACTGCTGGAGGTACCATTAATACCCATATTACTGGCTGTGAATTTGTTGCAGCAGGCTTACTTCCTAAGGTGTATGGAACCATGGCAAACAGAGATGGTCATTTTCCTCATTTGCATACTGATGCTGCTTCCTGCTACACACTGGGAGTGACTTTGAGTCACTGGCAAATGCTGAATTTAAACGTGGTTCCTGCAACATTAATCTTACTGAAATTCTGCAATGATTTAATGCATTTCTGAACAACTTGCCTAAAGTACAGTAGGTAACAGCTTCATATCTGTGTCTGGTTTGACGGTGCTCTTCTTGCTAGTTGTTCTCATCTTCTTAAGTGTCGATGGAAATAATATTTTTTTCCTGGCAGCACTATTATCTCTATCATTACATATAGTTCCTTGGATATGTGCAATGCAGGCAACCAAGCTAAACAGGGCATCTTGCTGACACCTAAAAACATTTCATTTTAAGTGTACATCTATTTTAAAAAGTACATAAAAATGTGAAATGGAGTCACCAAATGCAAGGTAGTGTTGGCATATATTTTAATAAAGACTCCAAATTGATTACTTTCCTTCCTTTTTTATTTTAAAGAGCTATGACACTGTCCTGATGATACATGATATATTACTTTGGTTTTAGTCTCACATTGCCTATATTTATATGGGGTGTTATTTTGCTGTGGGGTGTGTGTGTTTCAGTTTTAAAGGGCTTATATTCTCTTTGATCAATATCTTAATAGGTGCTTCCCCCTTTTTTGGTTAGAAGTCTAAATAAAAGAAAAAAAGGTGTGTCCTAGTGCTATCTGAGGACATTAGTCAATAACAGTGTGTGTGTGTGTGTATGTGAGAGAGAGACCGAAAGAAACTTCATTTTAATGTTGTGTGATAACTGAAAGGGTTGGGGGGGGGGGGATAGCCCCCTTATGGACACCCAGCCAGCTAGTTAACTGTCAAATCCCTCTTGGTAGCTGTTCTCTGCTTGCTTTACTTGTAAAGGGTTAACAAGCCCACAGGTAAAAGAAAATGTGTGGGCACCCGACCAAAACAGCCAATGGGAAAGTAGAACTTTTTAAAATTGGGAAAGAAACTTTCCCTTTTTCTGTTGTTCTCTGGGCTGGAAGGACACGGAGCAGCAATGCTATAAGCAGAAATGCTGTGTAAGGCTTGAACCAGGTATGAAACTTCATCAGATCATCCCTAGAATTACTTATTTGAACCCCCCACCCCAAATATGTAAGTACATTAGGAATGTTTAGCTAGATGCGAACAGGTTTATTTTTTTATTTTGGCTTGTGGATCTCCTCTGTGCTATACCCATATGCTTTTGTTTTGCTTGTAACCTTTAAGCTGAACCTCAAGAGAGCTATCCTTATGCTTAATTTTTGTAATTGTTTCTTTTAAGATCTAGCAAAAAACCTAAGTTCCAAATGTATTTCCTTTCTTTTTGTTTTTAATAAAATTTACCTTTTTTAACAACAGGATTGGATTTTTAGTGTCCTAAGAGGTTTGTGCATGTTGTTTGATTAGCTGGTAGCCACAGCTAATTTCCTTTGTTTTCTTTCTCAGCTCTTCCCCGGAGAGGGAGTGAAAGGGCTTGAGGGTACCCCACAGGGAGGAATTCCCAAGTGCTCCTTCCTGGGTTCAAAAGGGTATTTTTGCATTTGGGTGGTGGCAGCGTTTACCAAGCCAAGGTCAGAGAAAAGCTATAACCTTGAGAGTATAATACAAGCCTGGACTGGCACGTATTAATTTTTAGAATCCTTGCGGGCCCCCCACCTTCTGTACTCGGAGTGACAGAGTGCGGATTCAGCCTTGACATGTGGTTAGGCATGTCTTAACATTAAGTTAAAAAGGGAATAATTCTAATTGGGTAGGGCATAGGGTTACCATACGTCCGGTTTTTCCCGGACATGTCCGGCTTTTCGGCAATCAAACCCCCGTCCGGGGGGAATTGCCAAAAAGCCGAACATGTCCGGGAAAATGCCGGCCAGGCACTACCCCTCCCACGGCTGCTCTGCTCCTCCCCTGACTCTTCGGCTCTGTTTAAGAGCCGAGCTGCCCGAGCGCTATGGGCTTCAGGCAGCCCCCTTGCCTCCGGACCCCAGCCGCCGGCCGGGCACTTCCCCTCCCGGGCTCCGGCGGTGCAGGGTCCGGAGGCATGGGGGCTGCCCAAAGCCCGTAGCGCTCGGCTCTTAAACAGAGCTGAAGAGTCAGGGGAGGAGCAGAGTCGCCGCGGCTGGAAGCTCTGCTCCTCCCCTGACTCTTCGGCTCTGTTTAAGAGCCGAGCTGCCCGAGTGCTACCGGCTTCGGGCAGCCCCCATGCCTCCGGACCCTGCGCCGCCGGAGCCCGGGAGGGGAAGTGCCCGGCCGGGGGCGCAGGGTCCGGAGGCATAGGGGCTGCCCGAAGCCCAAGCGCTACCGGCTTCACGGTTTGCCGGACAGCCTCCAGACCCTGCGCCCCCGGCTGGGCGCTTCCCCTCCCGGGCTCCAGCTGCGCTGGGGAAGCGCCGGCCGGGGGCGCAGGGTCTGGGGGCTGCCCGGCAAACCGTGAAGCCGGTAGCGCTCGGGCAGCCCTTTTCGCGTGGCTGGGAGTGGGAGGGAGGAGGGGGCGGAGTTAGGGTGGGGTTGGGGCGGGGAAGGGGCAGAGTTGGGGCGGGGCTGGGGGTGGGAAATGGGCGGGTCCAGGGCCCCGTGGAGGGTCCTCTTTTTTATTTGATAAATATGGTAACCCTAGTAGGGCACTTACAGCAGCCTGTGGAAGTAGCAGCCATTAAGTCATCCCTTAGACTTGAGATGTGCTGCAGAAGCAATGTACTGCAGCCTGTGGCCTGCCACTGATTCTGAGAGGGTTTTCCTTTTGGCTTTTATGAGAGTTTCGTGATATCATCCTGCATGATTGTGCAATGGTTGTAAAGCATTCTGAAAATGAAAATTGTGAACTGTTGCTGGCTGTTAGCACAGTAGGGTATACCATGCAGTTCCATACGCTAATTTATATTCCTTTTTTTCCTGTTTTCCTGTTTTTAAATATTTTATTTACCATTTATAATAATTGGAGGCAGTTGAAGGAAAACACATATATATATATTGAGATTTTGAAAACCATCTAATGGATTAGGATACCCCATTCTCACTTAAGGGAAGTGGATTTCCAAACCTCTAGGTGTGATTTTGAAAATCTCATTTGTATGTACACAATATACATTATTATAAAAACAACATTATGGATATTTCTAAAGTATTTTAGTTGTATAGTTCCTGGAAAAAAAATTCCCATCAGAGATTATTTACTAAAACTGCCATCCCTACATAATATTCTGCTACATTCAGTACTTACACAAATTTTCATTTTTTAAAGTTTTTTTTTAATATAAAATATACAATTTGATGGTGATATCTACAAGTAATGTATAACTGAGAAATTGCATATTCTGGTGGCTAAGGAAAAACTAGTGAAAGAAAAAATACATTAGTTCTTGATTCTTCCTCACATAAATTGATGTTAATAGTATGACTTATTTCTAGTGTCAAATCTTAATTATCAACCCTGGTGCACAATTAAAATATAGGTACTTTTATAAATCATATATGCTCAGTGAGACAAAATCAGTTCACAAAATATTCATCCTCAAAAACTATACTGCAGTTGTGTATGGAAGGAAATGCCTTGTTTGAAAGAAAGAATTTGGTTTGTTTAAATGTGGTTTAGGTGTAATACAAGATGGAACAGATTGTTTTGCATAAGTAGTTAACACATATTTAAAGGGACCATTCACTATGAAATGGCCTGTTAATACTCCTCCAGTCATAGGGAGGAAAGGAAGCCAGGGAGAAGTGCTGGGGGTGGAGGGTGTTATTAGTGGGTTATAGATTGTTGTAATAAGCTATAAATCTAGTATCTTTTTTCAATCCATATGTCTAGCAAAGTTATGAATTTAAGCTCCCAGGCTTGCCTTTTGAAAGTGTTGTGCAGGTTTCCTTTGAGGATTGAGAGATTAGATATAGAGTGATCACTTCATGGCTTAATGAGCCATAGCTTAATGGGTCAGGTGCACTGTCTACACTGCCACTTTACCGCACTGAAACTTGCATTGCTCAGGGGGGTGTTTTTTCACACCCCTGAGCGAGACAGTTTCAGTGCTGTAAAGTGGCAGTGTAGACAAGGCCTAACACTACAAAATTAAGTCAACCTAATTTACGTTGGCATACAGCCACCACCGTTATTAAATCACTTGTGTATATGTGCACACTGGGCTCTGAGTTGTCAGTGCGTATCCTCACTGACCACGCTTGTACTGATTGTATTGTTAGTCATAGGCGCTGACTCCATGGGTGCTCCGGGGCTGGAGCACCCATGGAAAATATTGGTGGGTGCTCAGCACCCACTGGCAGCTCCCCATGGCCCCGCCCCACCCCCCTGCTCCAGCTTACCTCCACCGCCGCCGCGTCCTGCTTCACACCCCCCCCCCAGCGCTTGTGCCACGAAACAGCTGATTTGTGGGGCGGGGAGGAGGGGGAACGTGGCGCGCTGGGGGAAGAGGTGGGGCCAGGGCGGGGATTTGGGGAAGGGATCCAATAGGGGCAGGGTGGGGGCGGAGTTAGGGTGGGGAATTTGGGAACGGGGTTCGAATGGGGGCGGGGAAAGGGGCAGCGGGGTGCAGGCTCCCACCAGCGCCAGAGAAAGTGGGCGCTTATGTTGTCAGTGTGGGGCATTGTGGCCCTGAAAGTCTGTAACAGTTGGCATAGGCAACAGTGTCTGCACTGACACTGTGTTGACTTAATTACATCGACTGTGACTCTACACTGCTCAGGACGATGGTGTTAATAAATCAGCGCAGAGAGGCACTTCGGCAGGAGCTAATTTAAGAGAAGAATCTTCCATCTAGGTTGATGCAAGGCAGATGACGTCGACCTAACCCTGTATTGTAGACCAGGCCTAAGTTACGCAGACCTGAGGAAAAGCTCTGTGTAAGCTCAAAAGCTAGTCTCACTCTCCAACAGAAGTTGGTCCAATAAAAGACATTACCTCACCCACCTGGTCTCTCTAATATTCTGGGACCAACACAGCTACAACACTATTGTGTACATGTTTGATCTATGTTGGAAAAAGTATTAATGCAAGTGAAAACTCTCAATAATCTGTGCTAAATAAGGAGAATTAATCAGTTTTGTTATTGTTGCTACAACGTGATAATTTGTTACAGAGCAACTTTTTTGCTTATTAGAAGTTATTACTGTTTCCGATTCAGGAGTGATTAACATTCCTCGACTAGATTGATAGTCTGAGAGAAAGGAATGTAATACTTCACTGTTGTCTTCTCTGTGTTAAGTATGAACTGGGAATTCATGAAAAATGTGAGCGACTGCAGTGTATGAACTTAAATGATGAACTGTGGTTTATTTACCATCTGGCTTTTAGTCATTTTCACCCTCCTTCATGTCATGAAAATTCACTTTCAGTAGCAAAGTATTATAAAAATCTATATCTAAAATTGTTGTCTAGGAAGTTATTGAGAATTTTAAACTATTTCCTTTTATATGATATATCTACAACCAATGTAATTATTCTATAGTTATCTGGGAAATACTGTACCATATAAACACATAATAGATGCAATTCCTGCAGATTAACTTGTAGCTATATCGGAAGAACTTTGGACCCCATTCCCAGATGCTGTAAAGTGGCCTCATTTTACTGAATTCAATGAACGAATGGCACTTTACACCAGCTGGCGATATGGCCACTTTTGTCTTGATGGTATTCTCCATGTACCCACTTGGTCTATAGTTATGAGGTAGTTATTATGTGACTATTTGTGCCTAGTTAAACCAAGAGAAATGAAAATTATTGTGTTTTATTTGTATATTGTAAAGTGAATACATTGCCCATAAAAGTGCTGCCAGGTCAACAGCAGTGGAGAATGTAATCCTTGTATCAAGCTCAAAATAAGTAGAGTTTAGGCAATGGCAGGGTAAGCTTCTCACACTGCTTTCCCAGTAAAGATTAACCCTATTCTGGCAGAGGACACACTCCCCTAAAAGCAGTTATTCAGTCTCTAGGTGCATTTAGTCCTTGGTCTAACTGTTGAAATTGCAGATTAGAGTGTCATTACCGAAATACTGTGCATACGAATGAAGCAATGGAATGAATAACAGTTGTAGTGGTGATATGCAACCCTCTTCCAACAGGAACTGGGTCACTTTCAGGTCACACAAACAACCAGACAGTCATTTGATGGCAACAGATTTTGATCATTACTGACTAGGGTGAACAGACAACAAGTATGAAAAATCGGGACAGGGTGTGGGGGTAATAGGAGCCTATATAAGAAAAAGACCCAAAAATCGGAACTATCCCTATAAAATCGGGACATCTGGTCACCCTACTACTGACCTTGATCAAATTCATGTTTGTATGACCTCAAGCTAGAGTCCCCTGAAATATTAAGTGACCTAATAACTGCATTTATTATCCCAACCGATTCTTCTAGACCATGGGCTGGCAACCTTTTCAGAAGTGTCAAGGATCAGAGAGGTAGCCGTGTTAGTCTGAATCTGTAAAAAGCAACAGAGGGTCCTCTGGCACCTTTAAGACTAACAGAAGTATTGGGAGCATAAGCTTTCGTGGGTAAGAACCTCACTTCTTCAGATGCAAGTAATGGAAATTTCCAGAGGCAGGTATAAATCAGTATGGAGATAAAGAGGTTAGTTCAATCAGGGAGGGTGAGGTGCTCTGCTAGCAGTTGAGGTGTGAACACCGAGGGAGGAGAAACTGCTTCTGTAGTTGGATAGCCATTCACAGTCTTTATTTAATCCTGATCTGATGGGGTCAAATTTGCAAATGAACTGGAACTCAGCAGTTTCTCTTTGGAGTCTGGTCCTGAAGTTTTTTTGATGTAAGATGGCTACCTTTACATCTGCTATTGTGTGGCCAGGGAGGTTGAAGTGTTCTCCTACAGGTTTTTGTATATTGCCATTCCTGATATCTGACTTGTGTCCATTTATCCTCTTGCGTAGACTGTCCAGTTTGGCCAATGTACATAGCAGAGGGGCATTGCTGGCACATGATGGCATATATAACATTGGTGGACATGCAGGTGAATGAGCCGGTGGTGTTGTAGCTGATCTGGTTAGGTCCAATTATTTCAAATTTGGTGACAATATATACCTCCAGACCAGTGGCACCACTATGGGCACCCGCCACAGGACCCTCTGTTGCTCTTTTCAGAAGTGGTGTGTCAAGTCTTCATTTATTCACTCTAATTTAAGGTTTCGCGTGCCAGTAATACATTTTAACATTTTTAGAAGATCTCTTTCTATAAGTCTATAATATATAACTAAACTATTGTTGTATGTAAAGTAAATAAGGTTTTTAAAATGTTTAAGAAGCTTCATTTAAAATTAAATTAAAATACAGAGCCCCCCCGGACTGGTGGCCAGGACCCGGACAGTGTAAGTGCCACTGAAAATCAGCTCGCCTACCGCCTTTGGCACACGTGCCATAGGTTGCTTACCCCTGTTCTAAACTCTGCAATTTTTGTTACAAGTGATAACATTAAAAGAACAATGGGGAAAAACAGGCTTTTCATCACCCATTTGATGCATTAAAGCACTGCTGTCTTGTGAGAACTTGTGGATAACCTAGCATGGTATATACCTGGAAGTGTCCTCTTGTGGACATAAAATATAGAATCTTTCAGTGTCAGATCATGAAGAGGTGGAAGGTGCAGTGTAGATCAATCACTTGGGAATCATAATGTAGGACAGAGGTTCTCAAACTGGGAGGGCATAGAATGTATTCTAGGGGTGTGTGAGAAGCTTTAGGGGGAAAAAAAAACCTTACTGCATACATTCAGAGCTGGGTGGCCAGAGAGTGGCACTGCTGGCTGGATGCCTAGCTCTCAAGGCAGCGCCAGCACCAGCGGAGGAGTAAGAGTGCCATGATATGGTATTGCCCCCCTTACTTCTGTGCTGCTGCTGGTGGAGGTGCTGCCTTCAGAACTGGGTGCCTATCCAGTACCTGCCACTCTCCACTCTGCCTTCAGAACTGGGTGGCTGGAGAGTGGCAGCTGCTAGCTGGACACCTGGGGGTGGGGGATGGGCATAAACTACTACAGACACAAAGAAAGGGGAAGCACAATCAAATTAATTGGAGAACCCTGGTATAGGGAAAGATGGGTGGAACCAGAAGGGGGAAGAGTTGGCCTATTAGTTGCTTGCTTGCTTGGTTTTTTTTATTTAAAGTCCTCAAATGCCACAGTGATGAGCATGATGTATCTACCTAGGTAAAGAGATCCTTCAGGGCCAAAAGATATTGCCCATTTCAGTTTCCCTAATAAAGAGAATCATTACTGAACCTCTCAATGGCATAGGAAAACTGCTAATGCAACTTGGCCCAGACACGTTCCTTCCTCACTGTAGGAAAGCTTAAAGAATAGCTGCATCTTACTGAAGCTTGAATCACATGAAGACACATTACCTTGTTTGCAGAGAAAGAGCAAACACCCTCTCAAAGAGGAGAAAGGAAAGAAAATATCTAGGAAGGAATGATGCCAGGTAGGGCCGGCTCCAGGGTTTTGGCCGCCCCAAGCAGCCAAACAAACAAACAAACAAAAAAAGCTGCGATCGCGATCTGCGGCGGCAATTCGGCGGGAGGTCCTTCGCTCCGAGCAGGAGTGAGGGACCGTCCGCCGAATTGCTGCCGAACAGCTGGACGTGCCTCCCCTCTCCGAAGTGGCCGCCCCAAGCACCTGCTTGGTAAGCTGGTGCCTGGAGCTGGCCCTGATGCCAGGGGATCTTCTTCCAAGCTAACAAATGGCTTCAGGTATGTTCCAGGGAGAGCTACATGGGAGGTCATAAACTGTCTGACATTGCTGTATAGTTTGTGCTTGAAGTCAGTGGGACATAAGCAGGTGCTTTAGTGCTTTGCTGAACCTGGGCCCTAATCTCTTTCCCCATTTTTAAAAGGTGATAACACAGGAGGATTGTTAAATAGTTAATGTTTGCAAAGCTCTTAGAGATCCTTGAAGTCAATGGGAGTCTTTCCGTTGTTTCTAAGTGAATGCTGAATCAGGCTACTTGTTATGGTCACACACACGCAGAGCCAGCAATATACAGCAATCTGAAATTTCTTGACTACCAGCTTTCCACTCATTCCATTAGGCCCTTTCCCCCCCACATTCTTTCCTATACCTCCCTCCTGGGACTGCAGCGCACATTATTTTAGCATTGTTCGATGCACTGAAAAGCCAGGTTCTAGCTATACCCCCAAATCTCCACAGAGTATAGTCAAAAGCATTGGTGTTGAGAAGCAATGTCCCAATAAAAGTAAGAAACACTTCCAAACTCTCAGATCTAATAAAAACGTCTGATCCTGAAATGTTTATTTTATTCGTTTAAATAAAAGTCTGGTGAAAAATTGATCTTGAGAAAGTCAGTTAGATTGGCTGAGCTTTGCCCCAGGTTTAGTGGTAAGGAAGGGCAAAAATCTGATTTATACTTGAAAGCTGCCAGCCTTAATTATGGAGAGAGATTTTCTTGCTCCATATACTTGTGATAATAATAAACTCTGACTTGTTTCTTCTGTAATGAAAATCCTCTAAAGTAGGTAAACACTGTTTAATAAAGCAGAAGGTTAAACTTCTATTTAAACATCTCAGATGGGTTCTTTTGGAAAGAAGTGGTGTAGTCGTCACATAGTATGTGAGAGAATCACAAGTTAGAACATGATACTTTATGCCTGATTTGTCAGTGTTTTGTTTTATGCAGTGTGACTGTAGCCCTGTTGGATATCAGAGACACAAAGTGGGTGAGATAATATCTTTTATTGAGTTAATTTTTGTTGATGAGAGAGACAAGCTTACATAGAGCTCTTCTTCAGACTTGATGTATGCTAAACCTCAGACTTGAACACTTGTCTCTCTCACCAATAAAAGTTGGTCCAATCAAAAATATTATCTCACCCACCTTTGTCTCTCCGTTGTTTTGTTTTTCTATAAATGTTTGGGATTTTACCCTTTTATGGTGGCAATTTCATTCAATTTTATTAGTAGATTGAAAATCTCCCCCTTTCTCTCTTAAAATTATTATCTTGTTATATGAGAGCCAAGAAGCATGCGTCAAAGACAGTTGTGAGAGTATAGGTTGAATTATAAGGGTGCTTGCTATAATTCCATGTTGAGTTTGAACATAAACAAATTAGAGTTGTTAATTCTGTGAGTAGCTTTATTTAAATTAGGCTTTCTCTCAAACTCCCACTTTCAAATTCCCTCAGAAAACAAAACAATAATTTGCTGTATAAATAATAACCATGGGGACTAAATCTCTCCAGATGCCCCCATCTGGCACAGAAAATCTGGTTGATAGCATAGCAAAAGGCTTGGTGAATTTCCTTAGTTCATATATAGATTTAAATTAATACAATTTAGCAAAACTTTCTGTAATATTCATAGGCTATAGTATAATAATTATCAATAATATTAGGAATCTTATACTAACTACTTTTGTAACATATTTATCACATCTAATATTATCTCTGTATTAGACAAGAGTAGAGAGGCAACATCTATCCAACCACTTCCTTATATTCATAATTGTTTGTTTAACTTCTATAAAGGTTCTCTCCTGCCCTCAAGTCACTGTTTGCTCTATGAAGGTGAATACTATAGTTGAATGGTGATTTCTTCCAGCAGCAAAAAAGAATATAAATCCCTATTCATGATTTTATTTTTATGTTAAACCATTTTTACCAAAATACAATTTATTTTTAAACTTTAATGGCTAACACTTTGTATTCTATATGTCCCTTTATGCTCCCAAACTATGGCAGGTATAAGGTTAATCATCCATATTAGGAACAGCTTCACATATGCCTTAGGCATGACCTAGTATCTTTCTACAAACAGTGAGATGGCACCTACCTATATGACATGTTGTTTCCTCATCTTTGTTATTAACAGCTTCAGGCTATGTGTACATTCCCTCAGCTTCATAGGCCAGATTAGGTTGCTATTCCCTGAAAATGAGGTCAATTTCAACATATTTTCTCTTAAGTGGCACCACTGTTTTATTTTACCTAGGGAATGCCTCTTCAAGGAAGATTAGTCCTGGAAGTAGCAGGGTTAAGTTTTCAACTCTTAGCTTATTCTACTGCTTTTTTATTAATTCATCCATCTATTTCCTTGGGTGTAAGGAAAAAAAACAAATAAAAAGCACACTTCTAACTGCTGTTATATTTGGGAAGTAACAGCACACTTTTAAATAAAAATGATCCACCAAGGCTTTTAGGTTGAATGGATATATCTGATAGCACCCTTCATGCAAATACTTGTGTCTCAGCAGCAAATACTTATCGCATGAGAAAAACAATAACAATATTTGTCTGAACGAATTCTCATTGTCATATGGTGCACAAAAATTAAATATTTATACCTGCTCACTAGGGTAAATAACACTGCAGTCAATTACATTGTAGACACCTCCTAATGGCTGTTGAAAGCTGTAATAACATTGCAACTCACAAAACATCAGGTGTAAACAAATAGGAGGAAAACATCATGGGAAAAGAGCCTCTGGCCTATAGAAAATCTACCTTATTAAAATAAAATAATAATTTGAAATAATGAGATAGCTGTGGCTATTCTGATCTTTACTGTCTATGTGAGCTGTGGAGGGCACTGCACCAGTGCCCTACCCACAGAGGACACACACGGGCAGAATGACTTTGGGGTTTCTCACTGAAGTAACTGAAGTTACTCTTCAGTACTGGCCCAAGCCTGCCAAATGCTGTGAAAGGCAAGGCAGGATATCAGTCCTTTTGAGCTGTCTAATGCTCCCAGTTTAAAATACCCTTGTTCACCCCTTGGATCCTACAGGTGTAGTTTGCAGGGTTCTTATTAGCACCTTTGCATGGGGAATTTCTCTGTTGTCTTTACTCATCCCCTCTTACTGCCCTATGGCTGTAGAGTCTGTTATAAATACCTAAGGCACATGCAGACTCCACACAGGTTTGTATTTATTTCGTTTTCTCATCTTGACTCTCATGGGAAGGCATAGATTATTTTAACCTTTGAAGTCAGAGCCTACGTTCAGCTGGAAAAAAATATCAGTGATACTTCAGAGAAAACATAGACTGGAAGACTCTTGGGGCAGCAACTTTATTTTTAATGTAAAGCATTTAGCACGTTTGGGTACCACATTGTGATCTAGACCCCAGTTCAGCAAGCTACTTAAGAACATGCCCAACTTTAAGCCTATGTGTAGTCTCATTACTTCAACACAGGCTTTGCTCTGTACATTTCTCAATCTGAGCCATACTGGGGATATAGAATGAAAGCAGCCTCTCTTTTGCAAGCTGCCTTCCTTTGTGACTTTCTGGGCCCTCTTAATCCTTCTCAGTGTAGGGATTTCCTTGTAGGATTCTTTGGCCATTATTTCTAGTGGAACTGGCCTTTCTAAATTTGCCAGTCCAGCAGCTCCAGCTTTATAGTGGCCATTTTGCATCTAGCTGCTGTTTCTCTATCACTTCCCAATGGTGAGTATTCTTACCTCTTGTTATATTTCCCCCACTCCCATTTTTCTCTTTCTCAGCCCTGAAGATGTGGCACATTCTTCTCATGCAACAACCACCATTAATAATCAGAATACAAAGGGCACAGAATTTGAAAGAAACATCTCTTAAATGTTGTTTTGAACACTGATGATATAAATAAATGGACTCCTGTGTGAGTAACTACACTAAAAAAAAAAAAAGGGATCTCTTTGGCTGGGCTGGAATTATTTTCTCACAGTAAATGAATCCACTGGTATGTTATTTCTTAACAAACTTTGCCAAATACAATGTGATTCTCATAATTGCTCACTGAGGATCAAATTTAAAAAAAACCTCTCAGACCTCAGATTGCTAGGTAGCTGTTGCTGTGTGTATATCCCGTGCCCCAGTGTGCATTTTTAATCTCCTCCAAGAACTTTGGCAATCTGTTTCACAAGTAATCCAGTTCTCTTACAACACTTTCATAGTTTTGAGGGCTGTGGCAAAGAAAAAAGAGAAAAAAACAGGAACTCTCAGGATCTCCATTGTCTATACTACCGTAATTCATTATTGATAAAAATAGATTAAAAGGTAAAATTAAAAAACACAAAAACAAGAACAAAACCAAAACCGCCTTGTAGTATGAATAGTATACACAAATGAATGGTGTAAGGATTCTATTTTTATCTTAGTAGCTTATAAGTGAGGGTATAGAGCAAGTACCTGATTTCAGGCACTGCCTCTCATGGGATTTCAATTTATTATACCGATGAATTAGTAAGGGGCAAAATATAGTATGCCATTTATTAGAAGAAAGTGTGTGTGTACGACATCTATTCAACTGTAAAAATATGTGAGTGAAGTTCATTGGCTAAAGTCAGAGGCTCAGACAAGTTCTGTTCTGTTCTAGGTTCAGTTCCTAGCTCTGCTGTTGCCTTTCTGTGTGGCCTTTGGCAACTCACTTAACCTCTTCTCTGCAATTTCTATTTATAAAATATATATAAATATATAAAAAACTATACTTTCCTCATTGGGTGAGATGAGGCTTTATTAAGATTTATGAAGTGCTTTGAGTGTTGGTTTGAAGGTGCTACATTGCAAAGGGTCACTGCATATTGTTAGAGATGGCTGAAGAGGCATGGATTGCAACAAAATCTGAATTAGGTTCAATTGTGTGTTCTGGTTAAAGGAAAAAAAATAGATCAAGAGTTCTATTATCTGTTTTCTGTATGAAAATGTTTGCTTAAGGAAGTTTACCTAAAATTTCTAATGCCTTTTATAGATTTGACGACAGATGTAGGGAAGAAATGCCTTTATGAATTAAGCCAGTAAGGAGTGGGTTGTCATTTTATACAATATTTATGGATTTAATTTATACACAAGTACTTTAAATTCATGATTTATACACATAATTTTGGATTTATATTGCATGCCACTGATTTCCAGTTTAAGCCCATCATTTATAAACATCGGAATGAATTATAAATTATGCTTATTTGTAGAAAATATGGCTGATTAGTAAATCAGGACTTTTTCCTTTAGGTATAAAATTTTGTCTATCAATTCATGTATCTATATCTATATCTATCTCTCTCTATATATAGGAAATATGTCTGACTACAGACTAACCAACTGTTCTGAGCTAATGGCTTTTTAATCTTAGATTTTATTTCTATGGGGAAGACAGTTTTTAAATTAAATCAATATCAGAATTGGGGGGGGGTGGTATTTCTGGGAAAAGTGAGAGACTATGTTAAATAGATTAAAGGTCACATAAGAAATACATAAAATGCAAATGGCATTGAATCTGTCCAGCAAATAACTGTAAGATTATTTATTATATTTTATTGTCTTGCATTTATAATAGAACTTTCCATGCCAGAGGATCCTTAACCATACAAACAGGAATAATTTGATCCCCCACAGGAAATGCAGTCACCTGTGGGGTGGATGAAGGCAGCTTTTTAATAATGCATAACATCATTACACAACAATTCAGGTAAAGACTGCTATTAACACTTTATCCATTTTGAAAGTACACTGCAAGTATAAAATTAGGTTAGGGCTGTCAAGCAATTAAAAAAATTAATCGCAATTAATGGCACTGTTTAAATATTTTTGAATGTTTTGTACATTTTCAAATATATTGATTTCAATTACAACAGAGAATACAAAGTGTACAATGCTCACTTTTTTTTTTTTTATTACAAGTATTTACACTGTAAAAAAACAAAAAAAAAATTGTTTTTCACCTAAAAAAAAAAAAAATACTGTAGCGCAATCTCTTTATCATGGAAGTTGAACTTACAAATGTAGAATTATGTAAAAAAAACTGCAATCAAAAATAAAACAATGTAAATTTTAGAGGCTTCAAGTCCATTCAGTCCTACCTCTTGTACAGTCAATCGCTCAGGTAAACAAACTTGTTTGTATTTGCAGGAGATAAAGCTGCCCACTTCTTGTTTAAAATGTCACATGGAAGTGAGAATAGGTGTTCTCATGGCACTGCTGTAGC
The DNA here is from genome assembly GCF_011386835.1 of Chrysemys picta bellii. Taxonomy (NCBI): domain Eukaryota; kingdom Metazoa; phylum Chordata; order Testudines; family Emydidae; genus Chrysemys; species Chrysemys picta. The sequence goes on from NC_088800.1 coordinate 60,506,160, forward strand.
CAGCGTAGCAAGATATTTACATGCCAGATGTACTAAAGATTCATATGTCCCTTCATGCTTCAACCACCAATTCAGGGGACATGTGTGCATGCTGATGATGGGTTTTACTCGATAATAAGCCAAAGCAGGGTGGACTGATGCATGTTCATTTTCATTATCTGAATCATATGCCACCAGCAGAAGGTTGATTTTCTTTTTTTGGTGTTTCAGGTTCTGTAGTTTCTGCATTGGAGTGTTGCTCTTTTAAGACTTCTGAAAGCATGCTCCACACCTCATCCCTCTCAGATTTTGGAAGGCACTTCAGAGTCTATAACCTTGGGTAGAGTGCTGTAGCTATCTTTAGAAATCTCACATTGGTATCTTCTTTGCATTTTGTCAAATCTGCAGTGAAAGAGTTCTTAAAATGACCAACATGTGCGGGGTCATCATCCGAGACTGCTGTAACAAGAAATATATGGCAGAATGCGGGTAAAACTGGACAGGGGACATACAATTATCTCCCAAGGAGTTCAGTCACAAATTTAATTAATGCCTTATTTTTTTAATGAGCATCATCAGCATGGAAACATGTCCTCTGGAATGGTGGCCGAAGCATGAAGGGGCATACGAATGTTTAGCATATCTGACACGTAAATACCTTGCAGTGCCGGCTACAAAAGTGCCATGCAAATGCCTGTTCTCACTTTCTGGTGACATTGTAAATAAGAAGCAGGCAGCATTATCTCCTGTAAATGTAAACAAACTTGTTTGTCTTAGCGATTGGTTGAACAAGAAGTAGGCCGGAGTGGACTTGTAGGATCTGAAGTTTTACCTTGTTTTGTTTTTGAGTTATGCAAGAACATCAAAAATCTACATTTGTAAATTGCACTTTCACGATAAAGAGATTGCACTACAGTACTTGTATGAGTTCAATTGAAAAATACTATTTCTTTATCATTTTTACAGTGCAAATATTTGTAATAAAAATAATATATACTTTGATTTCAATTACAACACACACTACAATATTTTTGAAAATATAGGAAAAGCATCCAAAATGTTTAATACATTTCAATTGGTATTCTATTGTTTAACAATGTGATTAAAGGTGTGATTAATCCTGAATAATTTTTTTAATCGCGATTAATTTTTTTGAGTTAATCATGTGAGTTAACTGCTATTAATCAACAGCCCTAAATTAGGTATAATATAATTATTCAAATTAGAATTCAGGTCCAGGTCCTGCAAGATCCCAAAATGCTTTACCAAGTACGCTCCTAATCCTGAAAAGATGTACACATGTTCAGTTTTATTAATTATTTTGCTGTGGTGCCTGAGAATTCCAGTTATGCATATAGAGTGGAATAAATATTGAGGAGATATATATACACACATACAGAGAGCATGAACAGGTGGGAGTTGTCTTACCAACTCTGAGAGGCCCGCAGGTCTGTCATTGAATGGCCAGACAGGTTAAAGTGTTCTCCCACTGGTTTTTGAGTATTATGATTCCTGATGTCAGATTTGTGTCCATTAATTCTTTTGCATAGAGACTGTCCGGTTTGGCCAATGTACATGGCAGAGGGGCATTGCTGGCACATGATGGCATATTTCACATTGGTAGATGTGCAGGTGAACGAGCCCCTGATGGTATGGCTGATGTGATTAGGTCCTATGATGATGTCACTTGAATAGATATGTGGACAGAGTTGGCATCGGGCTTTGTTACAAGGATAGGTTCCTGGGTCAGTGGTTTTGTTCAGTGATGTGTGGTTGCTGGTGAGTATTTGCTTTAGGTTGGGGGGGTTGTCTGTAAGCGAGGACAGGTCTGTCTCCCAAGATCTGTGAGAGTAAAGGATCATCTTTCAGGATAGGTTGTAGATCTCTGATGATGCGCTGGAGAGGTTTTAGTTGGGGGCTGAAGGTGACAGCTAGTGGTGTTCTGTTATTTTCTTTGTTGGGCCTGTCTTGTAGGAGGTGACTTCTGGGTACTCATCTGGCTCTGTCAATCTGTTTTTTCACCTGCTGAAGTGGAAGCCATTCAATGTCAGACCTGCGGGTGGCTATCTTACAACAGAAAAACTTCAGAAACAGACTCCAAGGAGAGACTGTTGAGCTGGAATTGATATGCAAACTAGACACAATCAACTCAGGATTGAATACAGACTGGGAATGGCTGAGCCATTACAAACATTGAATCTATCTCCCCTTGTAAGTATTCTCACACTTCTTATCAAACTGTCTGTACTGGGCTATCTTGATTATCACTTCAAAAGTTTTTTTTCTCTTACTTAATTGGCCTCTCAGAGTTGGTAAGACAACTCCCACCTGTTCATGCTCTCTGTATGTGTGTATATATATCTCCTCAATATTTATTCCACTCTATATGCATCCGAAGAAGTGGGCTGTAGTCCACGAAAGCTTATGCTCTAATAAATTTGTTAGTCTCTAAGGTGCCACAAGTACTTCTGTTCTTTTTACAAGATCTTTAATGGCTGTAAGTGATGAAGAAAATTTTAGGTGTGAAGATGAGAAAAGAAAGATTCCTCCCTTTGGAAGATGGATTATATCTGTTGTTCAAGAGGTGAATAACTTTGTTTATATGCCCTAGAACTAACACCAGCAGTGGGGATGAGGTAAAGATGCCAAAGGCTGATATGTATTTTCCTATTTTGCTTTGAAAAATACCTGCCCCACCTCTCTATTTATCTACCATGTATTAGAAGTAATCTGTCCCATAAGCCCAATAGAAATAAAAGTTATAAAAACTGCAATATTAGGAATTCTGACACTTAGCATGAAGTCCTGCACTAGAAGTGAGACAGAAATGGAGACACATCCTCTTCACAAATATTCCCATGTTCCAGGGGTGCTGGAACTAGGAGTGCGGGGGCTGCTGCCACACCCTATGGCTTGAAGTGGTTTCCATTATATACAGGATTTATAGTTTGGTTCAATGGCTCTCAGCGCCCCCACTATACAAATTGTTCAAATGTCCCTGCCGTGTTCTTTCTACTTTTCATTCTAGAAATAAAAATTGAGTTTTCCTCACTTCAAGCAAATGAATGTTTAAAAATTCTTTATTATTTGACTCGGGTGGGAAGTTTAGTACACATTTATTTGTCTGTTTAATTTCATTTTATTTCAGAATCTAGATACTAAAGTAATTTGCACTCGAGATAGACAGACCTCCAAATGGAAAGTGTTTGGGAAACAAGAGGTTAAGACCACTACAGCACATTGCAGAGTTCATGATTGAAATACGAGACTGTAGCATGCATGCAAAACCCACTTGCAATCACTGCATGTGGCATAATTGTATTTCTGTGTGGACTGAGCTATTAGTGCTGTGCAGTTTTTAACGGTATAACTTTTGTAATGGAAACACTAAAGACCTCTTAAGGTGTGGTTTATTATATTTTTGAATAATTTACTATATGCTGACTAGCTAATGTGTACATTACAGTTAGACTGTTATGCCTGAGATGACTGGGAACATTAAGCAAAAAATATTATTGCATGGATAGGAATCTTACTTTTGTAACACTGCTGAAATGCTTAGAATTACATTTTTACATGGTACTGTGATGGAAATAAGAATGCAATAAATCCATTTCAGAGTTTACCCTCAGCCATGATCTTTTACTAAAAATGTATTTGTATTTAACATATTTATATCAAGATAATATTACAAGCATTACTTTTTCAGGGTTTCTTTTTCAGTAAAGTATAAAGGTTACTGTTATACTGGAAGGAAAAATAAGAACATGCAGAGTTTTATGCCTAACCTAATTTTATACCTAACCTAATTTAATTTTTTTTAGCTATCCCAACTTCTTAGGCCTTGTCTACACTACGAGAGTAGTTCGATTTTACTTGCATCGAATTTTTGTAATCGATATTGCAAAGTCGAACGTGTGTGTCCACACTAAGGACAGTAATTCGACTTTGTGCGTCCACACTAACGGTGAAAGCGTCGACATTCGAAGCGGTGCACTGTGGTCAGCTATCCCACAGTTCCCGCAGTCCCCTCTGCCCATTGGAATTCTGGGTGTAGCCGGCAATGCCTTCTGGGTAACAAAATGAGTCGAGGGTGCTTTTGGGAAACTGTCGTCATCCGTCCATCACTCCCGCCCTCCCTCCCTGAAAGCGCCGGCGGGAAAACAGTTCGCGCGCTTTTCCAGTCATTGACAGCGCGGACGCCACTGTACTCCGAGCATGGAGCCCGCTGCGACCATCGCTGCAGTTGTGGCCGCTCTCAACGTCTCGCAGCTTATCATAAAGGTTTCCCTGAGGCAGATGCAGAAAAGTCAGGCGAGGAGGCTACGGCACCGCGGTGATGTCCTGAAGTCTGAGAGTAGCACAGACCTGTCAGAAAGCAGGCGACCCAGCGCCGAGGACATCACAGTGGCAATGGGTCATGTTGATGCCGTGGAACGGCGATTCTGGGCACGGGAAACAAGCACTGAGTGGTGGGACCGCATAGTGCTGCAGGTCTGGGATGAATCCCAGTGGCTGCGAAACTTTCGCATGCGGAAGGGAACTTTCCTGGAACTTTGTGAGTTGCTGTCCCCTGCCCTGAAGCGCAGTGACACCCGGTTGCGAGCTGCACTGAGTGTACAGAAGTGAGTGGCCATAGTCCTCTGGAAGCTTGCAACGCCAGACAGCTACCGGTCAGTCGCGAACCAGTTTGGGGTGGGCAAATCTACCGTGGGGGTTGTTGTGATGCAAATAGCGAAGGCAATCGTTGATGTACTGCTGCCAAAGGTAGTGACCCTGGGAAACGTGGAGGCGATCATAGATGGCTTCGCAGCGATGGGATACCCAAACTGCGGTGGGGCCATAGATGGAACTCACATCCCTATCCTGGCACCGGACCACCAGGCCACCCAGTACATTAACCGAAAGGGCTACTTTTCCATGGTGCTGCAAGTACTGGTGGACCACAGGGGACGTTTTACCAACATCTACGTGGGATGGCCGGGCAAGGTTCATGATGCTCGTGTTTTCAGGAACTCTGGTCTGTTTAGACGGCTGCAACAAGGTATTTACTTCCCGGACCACAAAATAACTGTTGGGGATGTGGAGATGCCTATAGTCATCCTCGGGGACCCAGCCTACCCGCTAATGCCCTGGCTCATGAAGCCCTATACTGGCGCCCTGGACACTGAAAAAGAACTCTTCAACTACCGGCTGAGCAAGTGCAGAATGGTGGTGGAGTGTGCTTTTGGCCGTCTCAAGGGGAGATGGAGAAGCTTACTGACTCGCTGTGATCTCAGCGAAACCAATATCCCCATTGTTATAGCAGCTTGCTGTGTGCTCCACAATCTCTGTGAGAGCAAGGGGGAGACCTTTATGGCGGGGTGGGAGGTTGAGGAAAATAGCCTGGCTGGTGATTACTCACAGCCAGACAGCCGGGCGATTAGAAGAGACCAGCGGGAAGCGCTGTGCATCCGGGAGGCTTTGAAAGCAAAGTTCCTGAGTGAGCAGGGTAACCTGTGACTTTATAGTTTGTGTACTGAGAAGCTAAACCTGCCCCCGTTTCTTTACCCAGGTAATGTTGACTATCCTATCCAGTTACATACCCCCTTCACCCCCCCTCCAACACACGTGTCGAAATAAAAATAGTTCTACTTTGTTAAAGCACACCGTTTTCTTTAATACTGTTTTCGCGGGGAATTTTTTAAAACTGGGACGCAGACTGTGGTGCGGGGCGGGTGTAGTGTAGTGACGCGAATGCAGCTTCTAAACTCAAGGATTGACAGGCTCCGCTGCGGTGGGATGCTTGTTTCAACGGAGCCTGTCAACCCTCCTGATCGGGACTGTGTGTATGGGGGGTCTATTTGACTTTGTGGCAGGGGGAGGACGGTTACAGATCCCATGCTGTGTGGCTCTGTGATCCTGCCTAAGGACCGGCGCTTAAGATCTGTAACTGCCCTCCCCCGCCACAAAGTCACAGAGCAACCCACCCCCCCCCAACATTACATGAAAACAACCTCCCAGACTAACCGGGGCAACTAGTCACTGCATCACTGCACTGTGTATGTGCCCTGCTGCTGTGCCTGCCCCCGACTATGTACCCTGCCAAAGGAGACTGTCCTGTCCAATTACCAACCCCCTTTCCCCTCCTCCTCCAAAAGAACATGATTGAAACAGTAGTTAACAGAAACGAATTTTTTATTATCAACTACACATGGCATTGGGAGGTGAAACTTGGACGGGGGCTTGTGTCAGGCGGGAAGGAAAGAACTTTTCAAATTTTGGGAAATGAGAGCCTTCTGCTACTAGAGCTCTCTGCAGGGGTGGAGTGAGACTTAGCAGGGACTCTGCCGCCTCTCCTTCTTTGCACTTTGGGTGAGGTGGGTATGGGACTTGGTGGCGGGGGAGGGCGGTTAGAGATGGACTGCAGCGGGGCTCTGTCCTCCTGCCTCCGTTCCTGCAGAACATCCACAAGGCGCCGGAGCGTGTCCGTTTGCTCCCTCAGTAGTCCAAGCAGCGTTTGAGTCGCCTGCTGGTCTTCCTGCCGCCACCTCTCCTCCCGATCCATGTTGGCTTGGTGCATTCGGGTCAAGTTCTCCCGCCACTGGGTCTGCTGTGCTGCCTGGGCTTGGGAAGAGGCCATAAGCTCAGAGAACATGTCCTCCCGTGTCCTCTTCTTCCTACGCCTAATCCGCGCTAGCCTCTGGGAGTGTGATTCCAGGCTAGGTTGTGAGACAGTCGCAGACGGGGCTGTGGAAATGGGAAAAAGGGAGTGAATTCCTCAGAAAGATAAATGTAGTTGTGAACAAAGAACATAGTCTTTCTCTGTGAACAAGACCATGCACAGCACTTTTCACATGCGCACTCAGCACAAGGTCGAATTCTCGGCCTTCGCATTCAGTGCCTGGGGTCTTGAACAGCACATTTGAGAAGCGAGGCAGCACAACGGAATTTCTGTTGCAGGCAGACATGGTAAGCCGTACACTTGTGGCAGTTCAAAACTTTTATATTACCACTGGCCTCATTTCACATTTAAATCAATGTCAGTCCCTGCTGCCAGCAATCCGGCAAGCGGGAACTCTGCCCCTGTCCCACCCCCTCGCGGCTGTCCCCGGGAACGATCCCTTTCAGCTGCCCCTCTCCCGCCTCCACCGCGTGGCTGCAAACCAGCGGTTACAGTTCTGTAAAGGAACGGGCAAGCAGTCCCAACACTAACATTCCCCTACCTAATTAAAAGCAGGTCACCATGGCCGACATCACCTTGATGAGGATCTCCGAGAGCGACAAAGAGAGAATGCTCCGGGAAAGCCTCCAAAGACCAGGGCCGTATGCCGCCCTGCTGTGCAGAGCAATGATCCCCGAGTACTTGATAATCTCGTGGCGCGGCAACGTGTCGTACTTCGGAGGACCCAATAAGGCCGCTCTCCCCAAGAACCTCATGCAACGGCTTTCAAGTTACCTCCAGGAGAGCTTCATCGAGATGTCCCAGGAGGATTACTGCTCTATCCCCGGACACATAGACCGCATTTTACTGTAGCTGCAGTAGCAGGGAATAAACAGTAGAGCGGCTTGTGCAGGACAATCACTGAAAACCGGACATTGCTAGATTTCTTTTCAAAACTTGCACTGCCCCTTACTAAACCGTTAAGCGCCTAGGGCACACTAATCATGAACAACCCATTCTTTTAATTGTTAATATTCCTGTTTTGTTAAAAATAAATGTTTAGATGTTTACAACACTTACTGGCTGATCCTTCACCAGATTCTGTGTCCGGGGTAACGGCTGGGGACGCTTCGTAGGGGATCTCTGTAAGGGTGATGAAGAGATCCTGGCTGTCGGGGAAATCAGCGTTGTGAGAGCTGCCGACTGCCTCGCCCTCCTCATCTCCTTCCTCATCTTCCCCGTCCCCTAACATGTCCGAGGAACCGGCCGTGGACAGTATCCCATCCTCAGAGTCCACGGTCACTGGTGGGGTAGTGGTGGCGGCAGCACCGAGGATGGAATGCAGTGCCTCGTAGAAACGGGATGTCTGGGGATGGGATCCGGAGCGTCCGTTTGCCTCTTTGGTCTTCTGGTAGCCTTGTCTCAGCTCCTTGATTTTCACGCGGCACTGCGTTGCATCCCGGCTGTATCCTCTCTCTGCCATGTCTTTAGAGATCTTCTCGTAGATCTTTGCATTCCTTCTTTTGGATCGCAGCTCGGAAAGCACGGACTCATCGCCCCACACAGCGATGAGATCCAAGACTTCACGATCAGTCCATGCTGGGGCTCTCTTTCTATTCCCAGACTGCACGGCCATCACTGCTGGAGAGCTCTGCATCGTTGCCAGTGCTGCTGTGCTCGCCACGATGTCCAGACAGGAAATGAGATTCAAACTGGCCAGACAGGAAAAGGAATTCAAATTCAAATTTTCCCGGGGCTTTTCCTGTGTGGCTGGTCAGAGCATCCAAGCTCGCACTGCTGTCCAGAGCGTCAACAGAGTGGTGCACTGTGGGATAGCTCCCGGAGCTATTAGCGTCGATTTCCATCCACACCTAGCCTAATTCGACATGGCCATGTCGAATTTAGCACTACTCCCCTCGTCGGGGAGGAGTACAGAAGTCGAATTAAAGAGACCTCTGTGTCGAACTAAATAGCATCGCAGTGTGGACGGGTGCAGGGTTAATTCGATTTAACGGCGCTAACTTCGACATAAACGCCTAGTGTAGACCAGGCCTTATTTATGTGTATTATGATAGTGTTTAGAGAGTGCAACAAAGATCAGGGCCATTGTGGTAGGCACTGTGCATACATATAGCAAAATACACTAGGGGACTAGTTTTCCTTTCTCATTAGCAATTGAAAAGAACAAGTGTGAAGAAACTGGCTAAAATCAAGTCACTACTCAGGTCATACGCTTTTAAAAGAGTACCAGAGTGATTACTTCCTTAACCTAAGATATCTAGATGAACGTTCTCTAAATCAGAGATTTGTAGATATGTAACTGTACATGGTTCTGACAAATTTCGGTGACTGTTGTTTCTTTACAGCCATTTCCGCTGCACAATGTCCGGTCTCTGACCGAACTGTGTAATGCTCCTCCACTGCAACACCCACAGTAGGGGACCAGAGAGATTAGGAACCCATGAGTTTCTACACAGAAAGTTTCAAAATCAGACCAGCAAAACCAGACCTCTCTTCCTTAATCACTTTTTGTTTGTTTTTGTCTTTATATTTTAGACTTTTATAAGCTCCCTGGGGTTTTCTAATCTTTGTTCCTGCAGGCTGATTGGTCTTCCTTCATTGTCTCTTCCTTCTGGTAGTCTTCTGCTCTGCTTTTTATACACCTGCTCATTCATTCCCCACTCTGCCAATTAACACAATTATCTGATTACCTGCCAGAAAATTCAAACCTTCCCACAGTTGGAGATTTACCGTACAAACTTACTTTAACTCTTTCAACCAACAGCACTAATAAAGTCAATTTCTCAGGCAGCTACTCTGCTTGACAAAACCCAAAGGAGTTCATGGCTGTTAAAAGTAATGTTGTACAATAAATGTTCTAATAATGAATTGGGCTACTTCATTGTTTTCAAATAAATGTATAAACAGCTGTAGCCAAACTTAAATGATCCTAGTATTCCTGGAATCAGTAGTCTGTAAATTCTGCTTTTACTGTACATTTGTATAGTTTCAACCCTACAAATAATTTTTTTATATGACAGGATATAATTCTTTTTTACCTCTGGAAAAAATATGTAATTTTTAATGAATTATAAATAACCTCCTATTTGCAAGTTTGCAGAAAGTCTCATTTGAACAAAAATTCAAGATCTCTCTGGATAGACTGCACAGGCTACAGGTATGCTGCTCCTGACATTGTAGAACATAATTCGGAGTGAAGTATTTTGTACAAACCTAGCCCAATGGGATCTTAGTACATGACTAAGGCTCCTAGGCATGATGATGAATAAATTGGCTTATCCTGACCTCTGAACTTGGTCTCTAGAGACCGTATCACTTGCTCTGCATCACCCACTCACTACCCGTACCTGGGTCACTGCTTGCCTCTATCGACTTGAGTGATATTGGCATCTACTCAAGGGACTATGGCCTCTGTGACTTGGTAAACAATGAGCTTTTTGCACTATTACTTATAGAGCTCCACTGATGACAGCAACAATGGGAACTGTGGTCAGATGTAGACAAGGCGCTGGGAGCTGTGATGTATTTACCACCGTACTGTCTAGATGTGCTGTGTGCTCCCACCACTGCTACTACCAGTGGGCCTGTATTGGCATTAGTCCAATGGGATTGAAAAATTGAAGAAAAAGTTCAGTGAAGACTTCAGGTGTTGCCAGCTTTTTATGTGGGGTGCTACAGTTCCATCTTCACATTGGAAAGTCACATACACTGATGTTGTTTCGCTTAACTATTGTCCTGATAATTTAAATGAAAGCTTTTATGGTTGTATTATGTTAATATTTATTTTATCATTTTTCTATTTGTTTTTCAGCCTCATTTTATGATTGAGTTTGTTTATACTTTTTCAGTGTTGTTTATTTGGTTACCATTAGTGTATCATTTTTAAACTAAAATCTATTTTATAACATTTAAATTCCATACAAACATCGTGGCTCCTTTTTCTGTGGTCACTCCAACTATTTTGCCAGCTGAGAGCAGAGTGGAGACTCTACACCATCTGTAGATCATACCATGTCTGGTTATACTGGATTTAGGGCTGGTTTGCAATAGCTAATTAGGCTAATGAGACTTCAAGATGATCATATATGTCTAGATTAATGTAGCCATTGTCTGAGAATACTGGAATAACATTTTGTTTTTATTTTCTAAAACATAGTAGTTACATTGTACCAGAACATTTTAAATTTATTTTGAGTAATTTCCCCTTAAAACATAATGTCAAACTCTTTGGTAGTTTATTAAATCACTATTTTTAATCAATTTTAAATATTTTTTGCTTTTATTTTAGTAAAATATCTTCCATGGTCTACTATGGTTTATTTATAGAGTGCACATTTGACTAGTGATACCATAAAAGGACAGGTGTGATCTTTTGGTCCTATTCTGTGCAATTCTTGGTTACAATCTCTTTCTAAAGCCATAATATGATGGGTTGTTATCAATTTTCACAAGTATCAGGACTGACATGCTTAACTTGAGGTATTTGGGTAGGCTAGCACCAAGGAAAACCCAGGTGCCACAGTGGAATACTATTTTCTGTTCCCTCACAGTCACTTTTGAAATGCCATAGCATGGCATACATGTGGGGCACAGTGTAGCTGGAGGTATTGTTTTTTAGACTAGATGTGACAATTAAGGCTGTAGGCATAAAGATTCCATGACAATTTTCACAAAAGGATTGGTTTGAATTTCAGTACGGTGGCCAAATTGCATCAAAGTAATTACATTCTGCCTGCCTTAAACTCTCACCATAGTTCAAATAGGATAAAATATGCTTTTCTTCCTGTTCTGATCTTTAGTCTGATTTTGGTGAGGTTTGTTAAACAACTGCCATGTTTCACACCTGAACTGACTGCATTTCATTAATTGTAAATGGGATTCCTATTTTTAGATATTATAAAGGAATTTGAAGTCTTTCCTGCATAATTCCATTATGATTATTGAAATTACCTACTGAGTGAACATGAATTGTAGAGCAAACATACTTAAGAGTTTTAAACTCATTTTCCTTAAATGACCTTGTTTTAAGTGCATTGGAAATTTTCTATGAGAAATCAAGAAGGAACAATAATTCTTTAAAATACTATTTTAAATTATCTTGGCAGAGTGTGAGTAACCTTTGTAGGAAAAATATATAGGTAGAAAGAAACATGGATGGTTCCTTGTGATGAGAAGTATTCTTGTGATATTAGATTAGAAGCACGTCATTTTTGTATTCTAAGCAGTTTTGGACACAGCGTTTCACTTTATTGCAAAGCACATTGTTTTTATAAAGCTTAAAAATCCAGTTATGTCTATAGCTGTGGGGGGGAAATGACAGCATGGTGCCAAGTTAAATTTAATTTTTAGCTAAAAAAAAGTACTACTAAATTCAATTTTTTTTTACATTTAGGGAATCTTATAGTTATAGCCAGCTTGCATAACTAGTGTATTAGAAAATGTGTTACTAGTGGGTATTTTTTTTACCCATTCATTATTTATGAAATGCAGAGAAAAATAGTTCAAAATTATTGTTTCAGGGGATTTCCTGTAGCTATTTTATTGTGTTCAAAGGACTTGCACGTACTGATTTAATTCCAACATTAAAAGTTAAATCTCTTTTTATTCTGACCTACATTTAAAAATAAAAAAAAAAGTTGAGGTCTTATATATAGGACATGAAATACTGGTTGAAAAAAATCCTCTTTTATAATCATACTCTTATGATATGTTATCTGTGCAGTATTTTCTTACATCATTGTTGTACACTCTAAAGTAGTTGGAGATAATGTGTAAAAATATGCATACAGTGCAAGGGCTTGATCCAGCAAACAGTTGTGCATGCACGTAATAGTCTCTAACACATGAAGAAGAACAGGAGTACTTGTGGCACCTTAGAGACTAACAAATCTAAGGTGCCACAAGTACTCCTGTTCTTCTTTTTGCGGATACAGACTAACACGACTGCTACTCTGAAATCTAACACATGAGTTGTCCCATTAACTTCAAGTGGTCTACTCACATAGACAGAGATGCATGTGGAAATGTTTTTCGATTCTGAGCCTGAGTGTATGGATGTATATCCATGTATATATGCCAGTGTTTTCAAACTGGGATGCTAAAGATAGACTTCTAAATTTAGGCACCCAAGTAAGAAGCCTGATTTTCCGAGCTTTGTGGGACTTTGTTGGTTTTTGTAAATGCTCAGAACCTTTATATGCCCAAATACGGAGCCTAATTTCAGGCACCCAACTTTGAAAATGTTGGTCATATTACATAATAATTTGTGTATATTATGCATACAGTCATACTGTAGATAGCCACCAGATGCAGATTCCTCATTTTTTCTATAATCGTATATCCAAGCAGTTATGTGAAAATTTGCATTACTGTTTTATATAAATAAAATTAGTTAGAAATGCTTATTTCAGAGGATTTCCCGTAGCTATGTTTAATTGTGTTCACAGAAATTCACATGCTATTTTAGTTCTATTTTTTAGTTAAATCTTTGTTTAGCAAACTGCAATATGTAGTCCTACCATAGCTAATATTAATTTACTTGGTTTAATTATCATATGCAGTATGTTGAAGATAATGATATAGTCCATGTTCATCATGGGCCTGATCAAAGGCCATTGAAGTCCATCTGCTTTGGATCAGGTGCTATAAAGTATTCTCACACAAAAATGGTCTAAATGGAGCTAAGGTTAAGATTACAGATAAGTAACTTAGAGTAAATACCTTACAATGATCTTGTTCTAAAAAACCCCAAACATCATAAATCCAGAAAATGTAGAGTTGGAGTTAAACATCAAAATGTTTGGATTTTTGTTTTTTAAAGTATGGAAATGCAGTTGACACCCAAACAAACTTAACTCTGGCCTAAAGTGACACCATGCAGTAGCTATGCCATGATGTTTCAATGAATATTAGTGTTTGTGGTTCCAAATTACACAAAATTGCCAACTCTCCCAATGTGTTTGCAAGTGACATGATTTTGCCTGTGCCTGGTTCCAGTCTTATGATGCAAGAAGCTCCAGCCCTCTAGGAAATTTCAGCCCTCTGATTGGCTGCCTACCCCACTCAGCCACTTCCTGAGGCAGAGCAACCTCTCTCCTGTTCCCCTTCCCCTCAGCAATCCCCAAAGCCATTCTCCCAGTAGGGGCCCTCACTGCAGCCTGCTACCTCCCACAAGAGAGGGTGAGGGCTCGTGGGGGCTGAACTGATGGGTGGTGCGGACTGAACTGATCAGGGGTGAGGGCTGGGTGGGGGCAGAATTAATTGATGATCAGGGGATGGACAGATGTGGGGTGAGAGCTCCTTCAAGAGGGGCCAAAATCACCTTCCGCAATAAATTTGGAAGTGCGGGCAACACTAATTTATTCTCTCTCTCTCTTTCTCTCTCTGAGAACTGCAAAAATCAAAAGATAGAACAAAAATACACAAGAGTCTTTGGCCCCAAAAATCATGAGGTATTTTTTACTCTCATGATGTAGGGGGAGGAGGAGGGAATTGACTCATGAATTTTGAGCTCTTGAGGTTGACATAACTCATTACATTAAATTGATTTTGAAGAGACATTATTTTAAGTTCCCCTGCTACACCTTCCTCTCCCAGTGTCCTCTCAGCTTGTACTTGCTGTGTATGTCTACACTTCAGCAGGGAGTGAGCCTACCAGCCCATGTAGACAGACTTGCGTGAGCGGGGCTCAAGCTAGTGTGCTAAAGATAGCTGTGTGAACATTGTGGCCCCATCAGATACTAGCCAGCTGAACTCAAGTCCACCTGACCCACCGAATCTCCAGCAGAGCTGTAATTGCACATCCACACAGCTATTTTTAGAGCACTACCTCAAACTCCGCTAGCATGAGTCTCTTTACCCAGGCTGGGAAACTTGCTTTCAGCTGCAATGTAGATATTCCCAATGAGGCTGTCCCTAGAGCTGTGTTCAGTTCAGCTGTACTCATGGGAACTGGGATGGGAGTGAGGTGCTTGCCATGGAGAATGTGGCATCCCACAGGGAAGACTGCACTGGCTATTCAGGTACAAAAAGTCCAGTCACCAAGTTGTTACAAAGTTGAGACGTGACAAGGCATGAAATTAAGTCATGTGGTTGGTGGGAGCTGCAGGGATTGAAAGGGAGCCAGATTCAAAGGGTGACTTTTCAAATCAGCTAAGAGATGGGAACAGAGGCACGGGAGAGTTTCATGTGTGTTCTAGTGATCTTGAGGTGATATTTTCCTGTCTTTCTCCATTTTTATCATAGTAAGAAGAATTTTTTAAAAAAATCATTAAAATGCTATCCATCAATGGCTATTAGCCAGGATGGGCAGGGATGGTGTCTATAGCCTCTGTTTGCCAGAAGCTGGGAATGGGCGACAGGGAATGGCTCACTTGATGATTACCTGTTCCATTCATTCCCTCTGGGGTACCTGACATTGGCCACTGTCGGAAGACAGGATACTGGGCTAGATGGACCTTTGGTCTTAACCAGTGTGGCTGTTCTTGCGTTATTATCAGAAATGTGCTTCACTTGGGAGCCTAATGTCACACAAAATCTTACACATTAAGAATATTGCCCCTTGAAAAAATTCTCCATGTTTTCATGTATGCACTGGGGAAGTAGTAAAGTAGATCAAAACCAGGAAGGGGATTATGTAGGGCCATGAAAGCAGGAAGAAGTTTAATTTTCTTCTTTGAGAAAACATAAAGTTCCTTTTTTAGCTGGCAGCCAACAGGTGTTTTCCTAAAAGTGGAAGAAACTGTATGTTTTTGGAATTGTAGGACAAAGGTTTCAGTCCCAGCTTTGCAGGTGTTTGTGGTTCACGTGCAGCAATGGATCTAGTGAAGGGTGGCTCCCAAATTTGTGGGGATTATTTGTTTTCTTTTAAAGAGATTTGGGTTAAACAGTTCTTGATTTCTACCATTAAAAGGTACCGAGGTTATAATGTGTCTAATAAGTACTTTGGTGGCCAAGAGTCAATATGTGTGTATGAAAAAGGAAAGAAAAGTGTGTTGTGGTAGCGATGGTGTTTGAAAGATTGCAAAAGTGCAAAAAAAAAGTGCAAATCCTTCTTCACAGTCTTTCAATCTCCTACTTTTTAATTCTAAAAAGAAATAGGATTACTAATACAGGCCATCTATTATGTTTCATGCAAAGCACATGCTAATATAATTGGTTCCATTTAAGGATTAAGAGAATTTGTATTTGCATAGGAAAGCTTTCAGCCTTACTGAACTTCATAGACCACAAGGTGCTTTAAAACTCTATTTGAGCTGGCATGAAGGTCTAATGAATGCATGAATTATAGGCTCTGCAGAGGAGAATCTGGTTTATTTCTTAGATCTATCCAATTATGGATCAGAAATGAAAATCCATCACAATAGCATTTCTTATGTAATCAGATGTCTGATTAAAGGAGGATGTGAATGCATAGCTTCTTTTCTTTATGTATCAACTTGCAAGGATTCTTTATATGTCTATATATTTTAAACCATTTAAAAGCTATTTGTTTAATAGATATATCTTGAAGTATCTCCTGCACTTTGTAAATAGGCTTCACAAGAGTAGCCAATTAAATAGTCTTTGCAAATTTACATTCAATTTAGCTGATTCTTTGTGTATGCCAGTGATTAATTCCAAGCCCTTGAGAAAAATGCTTAGACTTATTCAAATAAATAGAACAAGATGGGGAAATACTGTAAGTTTTACTTTATGTACTGTAAATGAGAGTATCTCTCTTGAAGAACTGTGCCAAACCAGCTCAACATAATTGGGTAGCCTGTCAACAGGGTGCCTGCCAATTTGAGAACTGCAGGTATTTACAGCTAGGTGTTTCTCTGAAATTAGTGTAGGGACAGTTCTCCAGGTTTTAGAATAGGTGGAAGGAACTTATTCATCTGTATAATTACTGTGACTTTAGCTTTCCAGTCATCAAGGGCTCTTTTCATTTGATTGTGGGATTATGAAGAAATACACTTTCTGAGAATTGAATCTTCAACACAAAACAGATGTAAATAGTGGCACTTGATGTGATGTAACGTTGAGTTTAGCAGATAGCTATCACCCAACCTAATAGAAGACTTTCGTTTTATACTTACTTGGTTCTATTTAAGTATTTGTACCTTTTTAGTCTGAAGTAGTAAGATGAACATAACTATATAAATCAGGTACTTTTAAAAATGTGTGTTTAGTTGGCCAGGGCAGGTAGTTGAAACCTGGTATATCTTTAGATACAAGTTTGCTTTCAACTCAGGAGGCTTTAGCACCGCTTTACTTGATAAATGACTGAATTAATTTTTGTGTGTTGCAATCATTCTGTGCTGTGGAAGAGTATTACCTTAAGGATACTCTCGTCTGAATTCTAAATTAGAATAAATTAAGCTAAAGTACATATTAAACTTGGAATAGTGCAATGCAATAGCTTTCTCTGTGTGCATGTGTGTGTTTTGGGGTGGGGGGGTTAAACAAAGGTTGTGGGATTTGTAAGATATTTTAGTAATCAGTTTTCTAAAGTGAATACCATCCAAATAAACTGTAGGGCATACCAAAAAAGCCTCCTTCCAACCTCAGTCAACAGACATGCTGTTTAAATTCTTTAATTCAAATGCTCCTGGTTGCATTTTCTTAATGCTCATGTCATCATTTATAGCGTGATGAATTACTTGAACCTTGCCATTAATTTAGCATACATTCAAAAAACACCACTTCTGTTACCCTGTCTCTATGCACTAGCTCAGTTACATGAAGCTCTATTAGATAAGGAAGCAGCCTCACAGTAGTACAAACTGCACCATACACACTGTTTGATTTCCAAGGACAGTCTTATAGAAAGGAGATAATGTATCATCCACATTTTAATGCACTCTATAAAGTTTTATTTTCTTGGTACTATGGTTTTGTAAAGGTAAGCACCTTGTAAAGGTAGTCAAGGATGCTGCCATATACAGCTACAGTGCAGAGTAGCAATAATATTTTACTAGAGATGTCTGGATATCTGAGCAACCGGACATGTTTGTTGCCAAAATGACTTGGTTAATATTCAAGGTTTTGGAGGGGGGGGGTTAACTACCTGGTTAATGCACCCTACATTTACTACAGACAAGTGAGCATAGAATTTTGCTCTTACATATAAAACTCCTGAGAGATTTCTGTGGGACTTGTGTAGGTTCACAAAGCACAGAAATTCCTCAGAAGGTACTGAAAGACTTTGTCATTCAAGAGAATAACACAGCCCCAAATAACCCCTGAGCAACAAATCCATGTGGCAGACTGTGAAGCATATCCAAGTTGCCAATGAAGTTTGTTAGAGATGTATGCCAAGGATGCAAGTATGACTCCAGAAAAACATCATCTTTGGTTTTGCAGTCTGATACTTCACCATTGAAAAAATAAAATGGCGTATACATTTTTAAGTTAATAGAATCCAATTGTGCCTCCCACACCTTTTTAAATTTAGATAGAATATAAATAAAATCGATATGTAAAATATTTCCACCCCGCTGCTGAGCAGTAGCAGATATTAGAGCCTTGCAGTTTGGGCTCCCTTTGGAGGGGAAATCACTGATGCAGAGTCTGGGTATATTCTTAGTGCAGCTTGTTATTTTACACTACATATTCCAGTTGTTGAAAAGAGGTGGTCACGACCAGTGGGGGTGGGATGGGGTGAGGGCTCCTGCTCTGGGTGTGGGCTCTGGGGTGGGGCCAGGATGAGGGATTTGGAGTGCAAAAGGGGGATCCAGGCTGGGGGATGGAGCTGAGGAGTTTAGAGTATGGGAGGGGGTGAGGGGGTACGGACTCTGAGCTAGGGGTGCAGGTTCTGGGGTGGGGCCAGTAATGAGGGGTTCAGGATGCGGGAGGGGGCTCTGGGCTGGGGCAGGAGGTTGGGGTGCGGGGGGGGTGAGGGCTCTGGCTGCGGGTGCGGGCTTTTGTGTGCGGCTGGGGATGTGGGATGCAGGAGGGTGCTCTGGGCTGGGACCAAGAAGTTTAGAGGGCAGGAGGGGGATCAGGGCTGGACTGTGCAGGGTGTGTGTGTGTGTGAGTAACATTCATGTTACTTAACTCAGATTAATTTGCAGTCAATTAGCTTGAGCTAAAGCACAATTAAAAACATTAATGTAGACATCTATGGAGCCTGTGCTAAAGAACCTGGTTAGTATCTGGATGGACCCTAAAGCTATTGTGTTATTTTGAAGGTTGTAAAGAAAATTCAAATTTCTGGATAGGATTTTGAGTTAGATTCCCAGGTGTTCATCCTACAGTGCCAGCTTAAGTATCTCATGAGCACCTAGCAGGGCTGCAGGGACTGAGCAGAGTTTCCCCCTCGCAGAGTTCTCCCTGTTACTGAAAGCTGCTATGGCACTAATGCTAAAGGGAAATTGCCTCTCCTCTGTCTGAATGTTCTCATTCCTGGTGCTCAGCCAAGATCCGTACCAAGGAAAAAAGAGAGGGAGGAGGAGAAGGTTAGTAGCTGGCTACCTTGGAGCCTTGCCAGCTGGGAAGTGAGAGGACGAGTGTGTGAGGTGAGGGTTTCAGGGAGGTGTTAATTTCAGCCTTCTGTTATTTCAGTAATAGATGATACATATGAATATAATCTCTTACACACACACAGCACCTGAGCTCATTTGCTTTGCTAAAGGTTGGGATGTGATGGTAAAGAGAACCGACTGTCTAGAGCCTGAGACCCATTAGGTCTTGTGTGTATGGTGGGGTAATGCACTCTACTGGGGTGTGATTTCTAAAGGGCACTACTAGCATGTTGCACATTAATTGGTCCGTGTAGACCCTGCCAATGTGCTCCAAAGTAAATGCACTAGGGAACCTCTAATGCACATCAGAAAGATCTACGCAGGTCAATTAATCTGCATCACAGTAGTGCCCTTTAGAAAGGACACCCCGATAGATATGACACCCCGATAGTGTGTGGTACCTAGACAAGCCCATAGTGTCATGGAGCTGACCTGAAATTTACCATCTAGCCATGCCATCTATATTTCCTCAAACAACCCCAGTGAAATTGCTTCTTCCCCCACATAATTCCATAACTTTTATTGATCACACCAAAAAGCATATGTTTTAAAAACTAAGAGGTACCTTTTCTTAAATATATGAAATGATGCATCAGTTGGTACTGTACAATCCCATAAAATCTGTTTAGGTTGCTATTTTAAAGTAGAAAAGGTTTATTAATTTTGTTAAATATGTCTGCCATATTACTTCACCGTCAGAAAGGAAGACCAAAACTAGATTCATGATAGATATAAAGGAATGATGTATAACACTTAGAAGCCTGTTATAGGGAACGATGATCAGTTTGAGCCCAAGGTTGACCTGGAAGTTGGAGGTGATCAGCACTTGTCAGGATTGAGCCATTTATACATACACTCACTCGTATAAAAGTAACATTTACATACAACAGAGAAGCTTATTTCAGATATTATCCTAAAAATTAATTAAGCCTTGAAGCAAAGTAATATATTTTGTGAAAATGCTCCTTAGTGATTTCAGTAAGGCCAAGCTGTGCCCTTAAAGGCACATGTATAGCTTCCATTGAAATGAAGGGGGAGTAGTGTGCACATCCAAGGGCTAAATTTGGCCTTATATTTAACTGAAATAGAACTGTAGCAAGTAACTAAAATACTACAAAATGACTGGTTCTTATACATGCATGCACATTGAGGGAAGGTATTTAATTAGGTGATGACAGCTGTCAAAAAGTAATAGTATATAAGCTAATATTAAAAATCCATTGGTGGATGTGGAATATTATATAAACTGCCATTAAGTCAGTAAGTCTGACTCCTTAGCAGCAGTAATAGGAACTCAACTTTGAATTGTCATTGTGTAGAGGGAATCTTTTTTTTCTGGTGCCTTGTGGCAATACTAAAAATCTAAAAGTCAAGCTTTCTGCTATGACATTTCAGTATGATTTACACGGCACTAACTGTAAAGCTTTGCAGTCTAAGGTTTTCTTTAACACTAGTGGGGGTGGAGTGAAATTTGCTTCTGCCTTACCAAAAGAATACTTGCTTTTTTATTTTTTTTATCACAGGAGGTTGGATTATCTCCAGAAGGTTAATATATTTTGGCCTGCATTCTTCTGGAGCAATTGATTCGACTTGTTTAACCTATAGATATCTGTTTTGTTTTGATTTGGTTTTTGGTTAAAAAAAATAGTTTCTTTTGCTCTGATTTATTCACTTAAATTTCAAGAGTGCTAAGAATTTTGAGATATAATCTCCAAGTCTGACTGAAAATGATTCTGCTCACTTGCACCATAATTAATTTGTTACTGTATTGTGCATGTTAAAGCAGCATTACAGTAGCTAATATCAGGGTTGTTTATATTTCTCATTATATCCTTATTCACTTTCTGGTGTTAATCTGGCCATAAAATTTATCTAAGTGTAATTTTAACACCCAAGGTCTAATTGCAGAAGCAGATATTTTTACATATTAAAACAATGATTTGGGACCATTTTAATAGCAGTGCAAGTTCACTGCCGCTTTTTGTTTGTTTGTTTGCAAGACTAAAATTTTCAAAAATATTTACATATAATGCTAATACTACACAATAGGCCATTTATACATACACACGCACAAATAAAACCCAGCATAATGTACTGTATCCTTGGTTGCATTGACAGCTGCATGTGTCATCAGCTAAACTGCCCTTTGCTGCTTGAAGTATAGAACCTAGAAGCTTAGGGCAGCCACTTCAGAGTTCCAGATAATCACAGACACTTAAGTATGATTTGAGTTGATATTCCATTCACTAGAGGGCAGTAGATTGAGAGTGATTTTGTGTGTGTGTGTAGATTTTAATGCCAGCAGGGACTTGTATGATGATTTAGTCTGACCTCCATAACCCAATGATTCCTACATAATCCCATAATTTCTAGTTAAACTACATACTTTAGAAGGACAATCAGTATTGATTTAAAGGCTTCAAGAGATGGAGAATCTGCCATGTTGTTGGTGAATTGTTCCACTGGTTAATTATCCTCAAAGTTAAAAGCTTGTGCCTACTTGTAGTCAAAATTTATCTAACTTCAGCTTCCTGCTATTGGATCTTGTTACACTTCTTCCTGCTCAGATAAAGACCCTTCTACTATCAGAAAGCTTCTCCCCATGTATTTATAATCTGTGACCAGGTCACCTCTTAACCTTCCCTTGGATGTAAACTAAATACTGGTAGTTTGACTTCTGAAGTCTCTCAGTGTAAGGCCGCTTTTACAGAACTCAACTCATTCTTGGAGTGTACACCAGTAATGGCCTCACTAATGTTATATACAATCCCACTTCTCTACTCTTCCTTGATAAGGATTGCATTAACTCTGTTTGACACAGCCCTACACTGGGAGCTCATGTTGGGTTGGTTATCCACCAGGACTCCTAAATCCTTTATATTGCTTTCCAGGATAGAGTGTCTTATCCTATGTGAGATTTACATTCTTTGTTCCTAGATGTATGACCTTGCATTTGGCTATATCAAAAGACATGTTTAAATGATTCCATATAACTTTGCATAACTGACTTGTCTTTATCATTACTTATCATTCTTTCTCCCTCCCCATCCCCGCTTTTTGTCCTCTGTAAACTTTGCTAGCAAAGATTTTAGGTTTTCTCTTGATATGTATCAAATAGAACTGAGCCAAGAACAGATCCCTGTGGGATTATACTAGAAACACACTCAGTAGATGGTAATTCCCCATTTACAATTGTTTCTTGAGACCTATCTGTTAGCCAGGTTTTAATTTATTTGATAGGTGCCATGTTGATATACATAATATGCATATACATACACACACAACTATATATATATATATATATAACATTAAAAATGATGTAAAACATTTAAACTTGAAAAATAATGGATTGAGGAGTTAGGAAATACCTTACTTAAGTTTATCCGTGCCATCTTAATTCTGCCTCCTAATGTGTATGATCACATACTATTTTTTCCAGAGGTATCCTGGCTCATTCAGTGCACAGGCCAGATGGTACTTATTGAATGGATAGCTATTCAATATGTCTCTGTCCTCATAATTCAGTATGTGGCCCTGGGCCTTATTTATCAACAACCTGCACTGAATATAGAATTTCCACATGCACTTTTCTATAGTGCTAGTATCATGATATCTTAGAGCTTTACCAAAATTAGTGAATTTATTTTCACAACATACCTGTGAGATGAGGTGTGTGTGCGCGCACACACACACGGTACATTATTTAAAAGCTGCCATGTCACCACTCCCTGCCACATATGTTTGGGTGACCAATAATCTGCATCCAAAGATAAAAGGATGGAGCTCCAGGACCCATTAATCCTGTTTATTCAATCATCTGACAGCAAGTATGTGGATCCTGTAGTATTTAAATATGAGATGAAGGGGTTTCCTGCAAGGAACTTCTACTACAGGAAGAGAAATCGTTATAAAAATAAGGTCCGATTCCAATGCGCCATACTTCTGGCAGTTGTGTACATAATTCAGACAGATGCTCACATATACTTGGGTATAAAATCTATCACTAAAACAGAGGTTTTCATAATCAAAGGGACCAACCAGATTGGGGCCCATGTACTATGCAATGAGCAATCATAAAGTAAGTTTATCTTTGGTATATAAATTAAAGCCAAACACCACTAGAGATGCATAAACTTTTAAGGTCCATATTCAGAAAACATTAAAAATGCTCTGTTTTATTTCATAGTTGACTTTGTTTGGGTAGGTGGGGAGGAAGGGAATTGAAAATTAGGGCTATATAAACTTTAATTTATTTTGAAACAAACACATGATTTCCCTTGTTACAGAAAAATATTATTTCTCTGCACAAGTAATATTCTTGGCTTGAAAACTCCAGGTAGACTGTGTTAGTTTCATTCAAACAGCATCAGCATTAATCATAGCACCCTGGAAATGTGAACTGCTCACAAAAAAATCAATTAAAAAGAAAAAAACGTAAAGTATCAATTAGACACAAAGGCAAAATGGTGGCAGTCTACGCCAACAATGCACATCTTTAGAAACCCACTCAATATGTGGACTCACAGATGTTTACTTTATGTTTTGGACTAGTGCAGCCATTCCTTCTATAAGTATAAGCTATCAGGTTGTCCAAAATAATTATGAGCATATGTTGTTGAGCTGAATTCTGCTTTCTGTTGAAATATGTTAAAGAATGTTCTGCACTGACTAAAGGACAGCTGCGGCCCTTCATTCTGTCATACTTCATCTGTGCTTGAACTATTTATACTTGGCTCCCTCAGAATCAATTTCACAGAATATAATGGAACTGTTAAATCTGCAACGTTGGCTCAATTTAGAGTCTACTTAGGAATATTTAAAACAAAGTTTTAATGATAAAGTTTGGGTTAAGATAATGTAGTATTTAAGGGCCATATTTTGAGACATGAGAGCTGCAGGAGCTCAGCACTTTCCAGGATTTGACTGAGGGTTTTTGGTTGCGTGGTTTTATTTTTGTGTGTTTTCCTACTAGAGTCAAGCAGCTTTTAATAATTTAATTGTCTGTGCTGCATTTTTTTTTTTACACATTTCAAGTGTAAGGTTAAGGGAATGTAACTGAGAACAGCCAAGTCAGGCAAATAGAATGTCTTTCAGTTCCAGAAATGCCTAATTTACCGAATCTTCATTTGAAATGAAACAAAATTAAATGAATAATGAGCCAAAATGATAGCCACATCGGTGGCTTGATCCAGCAGTCATTACTAAATCAAAATACTCTTTCAAGTCCAGGGCAATTTGATTCATACAACGATTTAGTATTCAATCTGTGTGGCTTTGTGCTGTTACCTCCAGCTAAGCAGGGTAAACTAGGTTAATAGAATTTACATGGGAGACCAGGAAAATGGTGCTGCAGGAATACAATGTGAATGACTTAGAGGTTCCTTTGAATCAGGATGGTCCGAAGGGGCAACATGATACTGGAGTTGCTATAGTTTTGATAAGACTTAAAAACCCAAAGCCTTGATCTCTTAGTCATTAAAAATCGCCTGGCACTTTTCCCTAACTGCACCCTTATTGACCAATTAGAATTGTGTGTATGCCTACCATATTCCCTTTCACTTTCAAAAGTGTATGCTGGTCTTCATTGCTTAACTCAACTTTTGTGTAGTGTTGCGGTGCACTGTTAAATTGCTTCCACATTTCATCCCAGAAGACACTGTGTTTCATTGATGGATTAAGTGATCTCTATATAGAATTTGTGTATCAGGGTTGTTGTGGTTTTTTTAAGTGAATTGCTATCCTTCAGGAAGAAAGGAGCTATACAAATATTAGGTGATATTATGATGGTGCTGCTGTTACTCATAAAATTTCACAGAATCAATGAAATGCAATGAAACTAGTTAATAATGGCCACCATTGGGACTCCATTTTTATTTGGCTTTCAGGCAGAAATCATTCTTCATTCAGTGCTACTTATGTACGCATAAAACAAAACAATTGTACTGGCTTGGAAAAGCATGATTTTAGTCCAGGTACTTCAGCAGATGCAGTATGGTACAAGACATAGAATTAAATATTGGTCTGTCATATGGTCCTCTGTAAGTTCTATGATGCAATAAGTCACAGTTTAAGTTAGCAAGAGTCAAAGCTAGAGTTGCCAACCCTCCAGGATTGTCCCGGAGTCCCAGGAATTAAAGATTAATCTTTAATTAAAGATTATGTCATTGATGAAATCTCCAGGAATTCATCCAACCAACGTTGGCAAAGTTGGTGACTCAAAGCTAGGCACTGACTTCATACTTAAAGAAGGCTCTGTGCCAGTTAAAAACAGTGACATTCCCCTTTTGGCACTAGAACTCCTTGGAACTATTCTTCCTGGCCTTCTCTTAGCTTCCTAACAAAGAGGTGGGATCACCTTCAACTCTTGCAAAATCTGCAGGAGTTCTTCCAGTTTTTCTGTGGCTGAACTGTATATCAGCTTGCTGCAGTGTAGATGTCCCTACTGTTATCTGTGAAAGCAGACTTCTGTGCATTCAACTTAAATGCTTAAAAGTTATTACTTTGATTGAAGGTCTTGTGTGGTGTGGTGTTTTTTTGTTTTTTGTTTTTGTTTGTTTTTTAAGATTGTAAAAGTTCTCTGTGACAGGGAATGTTATTTATTGTGTCTGTCAGGTACCCAGCCAGCACAATGGGATCCTATCCTGGTTGAGTTCTCTAGGCACTACTGTACCCAATACTGCTACCCTTCTGAATCTGCAGCAGATGTCATGAGAGAGTAAAGAAGTGTGAACTGTCTAAGACTCAAATCTAGCACAAATATACAGCCTGGGTTGGGCACTGGGGAGTTCCTCTGGACTGGAGAAGAAATCCTTTTCCCTGTACCTGACCGCTCTGTGGCAGTGGATCTGATCTGATCTGTGTCCGCTATTTCTCCATGTAATTTGTGCTCTCACTACCTCGAGGGAATGGCCAGAGAATGATCCTATGACTAATCTGCTGGCTTTACCTCCAAATTTTTATTGTGGAGTGCAAAAAGCTTCTGCAGAGATGGGCCCTGCAGCACACAGGTGGTTTACCTGCCCTACGAGAGCTACTCAAGGTGTAAGATACTATTCCATGCGAATAAGGGTGGCAGAATCTTGATCTAAAACCTGGCACCTTTTCATTTTTTTTTTAAATTAAAAGCCATTTGAAATGTACCTATTATGCCAAATGTCACTCATCTCTTCTTGTGTCTCCACATAAATGGCAGATTGGGATTTGAAAGGTTACTTAATGATCCACATTTCATGGCTTTCGCAGTTACCAGCAACTTTTCTTCCTCATCAGTCATGCTGATGCAGTTCTGCTCTGTTTAGCCAATTACCCTACCTGTTTTTTTCTACTGCTTGCTCAAATGACTATGAGAGTAAACAATAGCAAAAGAATACAGTTTCATCATTCATCTTAGGCTGAGAAGACCTCAAGTAGTCTGTTTCCAATACATTATGGTAAAGTCTCAGACTAAGCTGAGGTTCAGACTTGATAATCACTACTCTGGCTACTTTTATTTATACTTTCTGATGTTTTGGGGACATGGTGCTGGCTTAATGTACATCACATTTTAAATAGTGGTACCTGTGCTAGAGATGAAGTTGGTGTGCATTTCATGATGGAGATAAAATTCATGGACTTATTTTAGGATGGTTTCCTAGAGATATTCCTGGCATTTATTACTAGATATCAGATACAATCAATGTGAAGGACTTTGTGTTGTCTCGTGAGCAATTCTTTACTAGATGGACAGATGTTGGTAACATCATAGAATCATAGAATCATAGAATATAAGAGTTGGAAGGGACCTCAAGAGGTCATCTAGTCCAACCCCCTGCTCAAAGCAGGACCAATTCCCAGCTAAATCATCCCAGCCAGGGCTTTGTCAAGCCGGGCCTTAAAAACCTCCAAGGAAGGAGACTCCACCACCTCCCTAGGTAACGCATTCCAGTGTTTCACCACCCTCCTAGTGAAATAGTTTTTCCTGATATCCAACCTGGACCTCCCCCACTGCAACTTGAGACCATTGCTCCTTGTTCTGTCATCTGCCACCACTGAGAACAGCCGAGCTCCATCCTTTTTGGAACCCCCCTTCAGGTAGTTGAAGGCTGCTATCAAATCCCCCCTCATTCTTCTCTTCTGGAGACTAAACAATCCCAGTTCCCTCAGCCTCTCCTCATAAGTCATGTGCTCCAGACCCCTAATCATTTTTGTAGCCCTCCGCTGGACTCTTTCCAATTTTTCCACATCCTTCTTGTAGTGTGGGGCCCAAAACTGGACACAGTATTCCAGATGAGGCCTCACCAATGCCGAATAAAGGGGAACGATCACGTCCCTCGATCTGCTGGCAATGCCCCTACTTATACAGCCCAAAATGCCGTTAGCCTTCTTGGCAACAAGAGCACACTGTTGACTCATATCCAGCTTCTCGTCCACTGTGACCCCTAGGTCCTTTTCTGCAGAACTGCTACCTAGCCATTCGGTCCCTAGTCTGTAGCAGTGCATGGGATTCTTCCGTCCTAAGTGCAGGACTCTGCACTTGTCCTTGTTGAACCTCATCAGGTTTTTTTCGGCCCAATCCTCTAATTTGTCTAGGTCCCTCTGTATCCGATCCCTACCCTCTAGTGTATCTACCACGCCTCCTAGTTTAGTGTCATCTGCAAACTTGCTGAGAGTGCAGTCCACACCATCCTCCAGATCATTAATAAAGATATTAAACAAAACCGGCCCCAGGACCGACCCTTGGGGCACTCCGCTTGAAACCGGCTGCCAACTAGACATGGAGCCATTGATCACTACCCGTTGAGCCCGACGATCTAGCCAGCTTTCTATCCACCTTACAGTCCATTCATCCAGCCCATACTTCTTTAACTTGGCGGCAAGAATACTGTGGGAGACCGTATCAAAAGCTTTGCTAAAGTCAAGGAATAACACATCCACTGCTTTCCCCTCATCCACAGAGCCAGTTATCTCATCATAGAAAGCAATTAGGTTAGTCAGGCACGACTTTCCCTTCGTGAATCCATGCTGACTGTTCCTGATCACTTTCCTCTCCTCTAAATGTTTCATAATTGATTCCTTGAGGACCCGCTCCATGATTTTTCCAGGGACTGAGGTGAGGCTGACTGGCCTGTAGTTCGCCGGATCCTCCTTCTTCCCTTTTTTAAAGATGGGCACTACATTAGCCTTTTTCCAGTCATCTGGGACCTCCCCTGATCGCCATGAGTTTTCAAAAATAATCGCTAATGGCTCTGCAATCTCACCCGCCAACTCCTTTAGCACCCTCGGATGCAGCACATCCGGCCCCATGGACTTGTGCACGTCTAGTTTTTCTAAATAGTCCCGAACCACTTCTTTCTCCACAGAGGGTTGGTCACCTTCTCCCCATGCTGTACTGCCCAGTGCAGCAATCTGGGAGCTGACCTTGTGCGTGAAGACAGAGGCAAAAAAATCATTGAGTACATTAGCTTTTTCCACATCCTCGGTCACTAGGTTGCCTCCCTCATTCAATAAGGGGCCCACACTTTCCTTGATTTTCTTCTTGTTGCTAACATACCTGAAGAAACCCTTCTTGTTACTCTTAACATCTCTTGCTAACTGCAACTCCAAGTGTGATTTGGCCTTCCTGATTTCACTCCTGCACGCCTGAGCAATATTTTTATACTCCTCCCTGGTCATTTGTCCAATCTTCCACTTCTTGTAAGCTTCTTTTTTGCGTTTAAGATCAGCAAGGATTTCACTGTTTAGCCAAGCTGGTCGCCTGCCATATTTACTATTCTTTCTACACATCGGGATGGTTTGTTCCTGCAACCTCAATAAGGATTCTTTAAAATACAGCCAGCTCTCCTGGACCCCTTTGCCCTTCATGTTATTCTCCCAGGGGATCCTGCCCATCTGTTCCCTGAGGGAGTCAAAGTCTGCTTTTCTGAAGTCCAGGGTCCGTATTCTGCTGCTCTCCTTTCTTCCTTGTGTCAGGATCCTGAACTCGACCATTTCATGGTCACTGCCTCCCAGGTTCCCATCCACTTTTGCTTCCCCTACTAGTTCTTCCCTGTTTGTGAGTAGCAGGTCAAGAAAAGCTTTGCCCCTAGTTGGTTCCTCCAGCACTTGCACCAGGAAATTGTCCCCTACACTATCCAAAAATTTCCTGGATTGCCTGTGCACCGCTGTATTGCTCTCCCAGCAGATATCAGGGTGATTAAAGTCTCCCATGAGAACCAGGGCCTGTGATCTAGCAACTTCTGCTAGTTGCCAGAAGAAAGCCTCGTCCACCTCATCCCCCTGGTCTGGTGGTCTATAGCAGACTCCAACCACGACATCACCCTTGTTGCTCACACTTCTCAACTTTATCCAGAGACTCTCAGGTTTTTCTGCAGTTTCATACTGGAGCTCTGAGCAGTCATACTCCTCTCTTACATACAACATCACTGTAGGCAGCAAAATATCTCATGTATTGTAGATTTAACCGAGACATTAGCTTGTTTCAGGTGGTTCACATTTGAAGTGGAGCGTGAATGATCAATGATTCAACCATGTTTCCATCATTAAAGCCATTTACATTTAAGAAGAGAATCTCTCCCTCAGCTATTAAAAATTTATCACAAGTAGGCAGTATACTGGAGTATTGATTATATATCTACTAGCTTTCCTGTGGTAATATCCCTGTGGATTTAGCTGAAAAATCTTGCCATGAACTTTTCACAGAAAGTTTGACAGTTTTCCTTCCCCCTCTCGGAGCACGAGTCATAAACAATCTGCAGTGCTGTATAGCAGTAGTCCTTACGTTTACCCAATTTGATTCAAGTGATTACTACATACATTTTCTTTAGGAAGAAATAAAACTATGGATCCAAGAGTGTATTATTTAACTTTTTTAAAACATAGGTCAGATATTTATCTGTACTGGGAATTAATAAATGTATGATGCACAGAATTTAAACCAAGTTGTTGAATTCTTCATAAGAAGACATTGGGTAGGCGGTGAGATATAAATGTCAAGACACATAATTTACTGGTTATTACTGAGTTCTACTTCATAAATATATTATTTAATCAAAAGGCTGAAGTGAGGCAGTAAAAACTGCATGTGTCATATTTAAAGTTTATATAATTTATATCTTAAATGACATGGGACTATTGCTATTCCTTATCTCCTGATTTCAGTGATTCCTATTAGAATATTTTAAATTATACTCTGTACTGTCATTATTATTTAACACAAATAATGGGGCTTCCTACACTGTTTTTATTATAGTGGGTGCAAGTAATGCCTGCTTAGTTAATAATTGTGGGCTTGTCTACACAAACGCTTAGTTTGCTGCAAGCTGTGGGGTAAATCTCTGCTCAAGTCTGATGTGCACTCTCTGCGTACCCTGCTATTGCACATGAAAAGTTCTGTAACATTTTGATCTAACCTGCTTTCATCTTAACCTTTCTTTTTCATATTGTTTTGGGCCTGTGGTTTTTGATGTTTAGTGTCCACCTCAAAGGGAGCTGTTTTTTAAAGTTTAAGTGAAATCAGATGTAAACTTGTGGGTGAGGGAGGAATACTTTATTCATATACTCTGATAAATAAGCCATGGTGTTGGATAATTCGAACATAGATAAAGCTAGAACTTCAAAATCACATTGTATTCTAGAGTTGATTAAGTATTACACCAAGTTTGAAAAGAGTCTTTCAGTAATTTGAGTTTTATGAACACCTTAACTTCTTACTTGAAATTTTATCATTTATGAATGGCAAATTGGAGCAGATTAGAACATTGGGAATAGCTGAACCACTTTAGCTTTGAATGTTCTGCTTGCAGTGTTTCAGTTAAGGAGGTCTTGTTGACCACCTGCTAGCAACTAAATCTTCAACTCTTCATAATTATGTCTGAACAAAAAATTTACAATGAAAAATTATTTCAGCAAATCTAGCTGCTCTTTTCTACTCGCACAATATCTGTGAAAAGACAGTGATGTCCTCAGATGTATCTGTTGTTTGTATATTTTTAACAAACCTCTTTTTAAATGTTTTATTCTGTGGGTAACTATTCTGAATAAGAGTTGTGGTGTTAAGCTGATTTGTCAGAAGTCCTGTGGTATAGCATCTGCGCTTTGATTGGATGAACATGCAGGCAATTTTAGTATGAATACTGAAGTTCAGTTTGATATTGTACCAATGAAGAGGATCGCTTAAATGTTCATTGAAGGTGAACATAGAAAGAAGCATAAGCAAGGCTGAAGTAAATTTGTTTTAAACTTTGAACAGATATTCATAGGAAACTTATTGCATCATTTGCCCTGCACTATCCATAATGCCCATTGCTTTCACTCTAATCATAAATGACTATCAGTTACCCTGAGGTGTTTTTCCACAAAATAAACAGTTGTACAGAGAGTTTTCACCAATTTGGAGGGGTTTTTTGGCTTTTATCATTGCTTCCATTTTGCAGTATACTACTGAAAGTTATGTAGGATGAAGCAGAAACAATTCAGCAAGCGTCCTTTTGGCTGACTAGAGCATGGTTTTGAACTTGGTTGAATTGGCAGTTCATCCAAGCCTATTTCTGATTCACTCTAATAATCTCAGCTAGGGTTATGCTTTACAGACACAGCCAGACCATACCTGCTACCTTGTCTCCTGAGAGGCAGTGATTTCAGTAAGAGGGATACAGCGATAGAGCTCATGTGTATTTTGTTGAGAAATGAATTCACTTCTCCATTTTATCCTATAATCGGGAACATTTTTCATCATGATATAAGGAGAATCAAGTCACTCAGAATGGAGTCTCTAATAGATTGACTTTTGATCATTGTCATGGGATGAATATGGTTTATGCTAGAGGAATCTTAAGCCCTAATTCTGAAAACTATTCTTAGTGAGACTTACTGCTCCTGTTGAGGTTGATGGGCTTCACAAGGGCTCAGTGGGGTGCTGGCACAGAGCAGTTTGCAGAATCAGGGCCTTAGTTGTTCCTCATTTCACTGTTAAAGCTTTCCATTGGCTTTGCTCTCAGTCTGGCTACTCATCCTTCATAGAGCCTGATCTTAGGGGTAGAAGCTGTGATATGATCTTTCCTGAACTGGCACTTTTAGTGCCATTTTTAAAAAAATGCTGTCTTCGTATTTCTGCTTCCTTTAATATTGATTTTAAAAAGGAAGAAAATTAAAGGCTCTTTGCATTCTCTGAAGTGAGTTATAAGAATAATATTGTGTATTTTAAGAGAGAGAGAGAGAGAAGTACTAGACATTGTCCATTTCTGTCAGGCAGTTGCTACCATTATGTATAACGTGCGTCTCCTCTTCTGTCAATGAGGCAAGTGGTAACCAAACTTGTGCCAGAACTATGTGTGTATTAGAACGTTTAGAGCTAGAGAAAAAATGTGATTAGTTTGCCCTACGCTTCCTAACTTGCCACTTTGTCTGAGCCTGGTTCAACACTGTGGTCATGGTGGAAAACATTTAACAGGTCAGATAAAAAAAAATAATTCCAGATCCATGGAACTGTGTTTTTGCCATATGCCTTGAATTATTTTTTTCTCCTGGCAGAGTATATATGGCATAGTACAGCCACAGTCACAACCACCCTCCAAATCATTGTGTAAAGGTGCAAAGAGGGTGGCTCCTTCACAGGTTTACAGGTCAATAGAAATGTAACTGGAGAAGGCTTATGTGGTCATTAAAGCATACCTTCACTATCCATGGTAGACCTGTATGGTTCTGTAGAAGCCATAATTGGATAAAAGATAATTTGATCTACTCTTTCTGGTAGTAGATTGCTCTTTCAGGTCTCTCTTGTCACATCACCTAAAGTAATGCTAAGATATTTGCTCATGAATTGGTGAGAGGATCCATGAAAAATGATCAATTACTGGTAATGGGATAAGTATTTTTAAGGCATTCTCTATACTGTTTCCTTCCCACTCATCTTCATATTAATTTGTTTTTTGTGAATGTATGCAAATTTTCAGAGTAGGGAGTTGCTGGATTAAATACACTAATCTGCCCTGTGTAGTTCCTAACATGTTTTTGCCCATTCCTGGTCTTAAGTGGAAATGAAATTCTTTGTAAAAGAATAACTAACTGGTTTGTGGTCTGATAAGAACAAATACCACTTGGGTTTAGAAAACACTTCTCTCCTCTGACAAATACTTTCATGTCTAGTATTGTACAGTTGATGCTGTCTGCTGCTTCCTTAAAACATCTTTATACTCAGTGACACATACTAGTGGTGGATTAGGAATGCTTCAGGAAAGCCCTGTCTTAAATACTGGTTTAGTCCTCACTCTTGATGTCATCAAGGGAACTTGTTTTCCTCATAAGTAGTAACGTTATAGGCGTTAGAATAACCACAGCACTGAAACTTACTTGTTTCTCAGAATGCGCTGCTACATTAAGATAATGTTTTGTTTTCATTGTTGAAGTCCATATCAACATTTTAATACCATACTGTCGTATTATATATATTCTCCTACTGATATAATGCAACAGGATTAAATCATTGTAATGCTATAAAATACAAATACATCGGGATGCAATTGAAATTAATAATAAATGTTACTCAGTTCAATGGGAAGACCAAATTGTTAATGTAGGCAACTGAAAATTTGTCCAAAATGTCAATTTCTTTCTATACAGGCCAATAACTATTCTGAATCCCAAAATTAACTCCTTTGGCACAGATACACAGAAGTGTACATGATTCGGAGTCACTTTATTTGACCGTGTTATAACATGTATCCAGTGGCATAATCCTCACTTTTAGATTGAGTGCCCCAAATTCTTCACCCTCAGTACGAGCAGGATTGGAATAAGGATATTCATGACCACAAACGTAAGAGTCTGAATTAGGGACTGAATGGTGAACCTTCAAATAACAGTTGTTTAAAAAGAGTTGTTAAACATGACTTGTGTTGGTTTTGCAAGTCAGAATATTGTCAGTAAATGTATCTAGCTAAATATAATTTTTGAAAATAGATCCTGCCATAGCAAACTGCTATAATGATCTGCGCATAAAGGGATGTTAGTAAAAGTACATAAAACTACAAAGCGGCTCCTAGCCAAGGATCTCAAGGTATTTCTCAAATATCAATAAATTAAATAAAATTGACATGTATGATAAAACTGAATGATATTGAAACTGAATTGTGTTCAAACTGCTCGAAAGATTTGGTGAGGGGAGCATAGAGTTTTTTGTTTTTATTTTTTTCTGTTCAGCTTCAGCAATACCAACTGTTCTAGTTTGTGAATTAACTTTATATTCAACATTTTGTCATGTACATTAGGTGTTATAGTGCATGAAATGAATACATAGTCACATACCAGTAGTTGCAGTTGCAAGCGGTGATCGACAATACTGCCTCTAGCTAGCTAACACTTTTCCTATGAAATATTTTCTGCATGACCACATCACAAGTCAGCAGACAGCAATGGAATTTATGAACTGGTTGTAGTAATCAGTAGTATTGAGATACTGGTAGAGAAAGAAGTGTTGTAAACAAATTGAGCTAAAAGCAAATTTGTTTTTTAGAAATAGAAAAAATAACCAACTTAAATATTGTCAATATTTGACACCGATTTTTTAACTTGCCCCTTATTGACAGTGTCATTTATATTCTGTTGTATATAGAACATATTTTCTAATATATTTTATTACATTTATCACTAGATGTCATCTCTTCAATTGAGAGTATTTCTGTTGAAGTAAAGTGATGGAAAGAATTAAGAGGACTATGACATGAAATAATTATTTGAATGTTATCATAAGTACATTTGGATATGTCTGGTTATGAGGCATGGTTTTATGATTTGTTTACAGAGCTGAGAGTCAGGAACTCCTAAATTCTCATTAGGGCTAATTCTCTGCTGGTCCAATTGAGCACAATTCCATTGAACTCTCTGGAGTTTTGCTCATTTACTCTAGAGAAGTTTGCCCTCTTTCTCTGATGTTCACAGTGACTTGGCATTGGGCACGTCCCTTAACTCCGCTGCCTCAGTTTCTCTCTGTGTAAAATGGAAGAATTTTAACACTCACTAACCCACATAGGTATTTACTTGAACAAGTCAGCTCACATGTTTAAATTTTAAAATATGCATACGTGTTTATTGAGGCCTAATTCACTAATGTTTGTAAAGTGTTTTGAAGATGAAAAGTATTACATAAGTTTGAAGCATTATTTATAACTCTAGATCTGTGGCCCAGCCACAGAATTTTAATCCAATCTTCTTCAAAGCAGGTAAAATCAAAAGACCTTAAGGTGGTTCTTGATATCATTGCCTTTCATGATCTTTCTTCCCCTCTTGTCACTTAGACCAGTGTAAATCAGTTCAGAATGTGGCCACCAGTCTCTTTCTTTCTTTAACCTTTCTTGGTGATGTTTTAATTAAATTGATTTAGGCCCTGATCCTGCATAACTTCAAGTCATTTTGACTTCTATGGGTTTAGTTACATACTTAAAATTGCACATGTGCTTAAGGGCTTTGATTAACTGAGTCCTTAATGTCTCTGAGTCTTAGTCACACTGTCTGAAAATTGAGGATAATGATACTTATTTTAGAGGATGTTGTGAGGATTCTTTAGTTGATGTCTGTAAAGTGCTTTGAATATATTTAAAGCACATATGTAAATGCTAATGCTAAGAGAAAATACAATTTTCCTTTAAATATCTTCACAGAATAATTTCTATTGCTTTACCCATTGGGAAATACTTTTGAGAGGAGGGGCTATAAGAGTTCTGTGTATTTCGTTGTAGTGTAACAGTTTAATTAATGGGGAAAAACAAGTCCTGTCTCACTACTGCATCCTTTATAAGTTACAGTTAATAATGGCAACACATGCTGCCCAGGCTCATTTGTTGGACAGTGTAAGTATTATGTATCAGAGGGATAGCCGTGTTAGTCTGAATCTGTAAAAAGTAACAGAGGGTCCTGTGGCACCTTTAAGACTAACAGAAGTATTGGGAGCATAAGCTTTTGTGGGTAAGAACCTCACTTCTTCAGGTGAGGTTCTTACCCACGAAAGCTTATGCTCCCAATACTTCTGTTAGTCTTAAAGGTGCCACAGGACCCTCTGTTACTTTGTAAGTATTATATCATTCTACTGCTAGTGATGATTGTAGCATGAGCACTTTTGCTAAATGCTTTGTTTGTTGTTCTAAATTGAACACTTTATTTTAAATATGCAATGGCACTAATACACCTCTACCTCCATAGAATGCTGTCCTTGGGAGCCAAAAAATCTTACCGCATTATAGATGAAACCGCATTATATCGAACTTGCTTTGATCTGCCAGAGTGCGCAGCCCCGCCCCCGTGAAGAGAGTGAGTCCACTGGGGAGAATGAGTCCACTGGAAATGGGTCAAGGGTGCTGTGTGTGGAACTGTGTGGTTCAGGGTCTGAAATTCTTGAATATAACACTTTGGTGGGAGGGGAAATTCAAGTTTTCTTGCTCCTAGGAAACCCCTTCCCTTCCTCAAGTGTTTTAGCTTAGTTATATATAACTTTTTATTCAGCTTTAATAAATACATTGTTAAAATGGATTAACCTACCACTGTGTACTATAGTCTATATCCTTAGACTTTACAGTAGCACAGTCCTCTAAAGCAGAGATGTCAAACTTATTCATAGTAGAGGTCTGGATTCCATGTTTAATTATAGTACATGGGTCATGATGTAAATTCAGGACTTCATACTCCTCTCAGGCTACAGCAGATCTCACACTGCTGACAATAGGAGTTATGCTCAGAGATAAGAGAAGAATGTAGCCTTTTAATAGTAATTAAACTTCAACTTATGATTTAGTAGCATCTTGTCGTCACCTTGAATATCACTCAGTGATAAAATCTGCTCCCCATTAGGCACCCACTAGTTCTGTCCTGTGTTTGTCTACTTTCCTCATCCTCCTTCTTATTTTTATTCCTTCTTCCCTGTCTTTGTGAGTCTCTGCTGAATCTGATCTTCCCTGCAGTAACTTGCTTTTCCTGTATTGCCAACCCCAAGCATTATAAAATCAGGAGTCAAGCCCCAAAAAATTATGATTGGTTTTAAAAGGAGGAGATTTTTTTTTAAATGTTGGTTTCCTTTGTATTGTCTTCTGGTTTCTAAGCCTTTAGATTACACTTGCTTCCCATTTTCAGGCTTTTCTCTGCAACCATGAGATACTCACATAATCAGATGTCTCCTGAAACTGGAACTTCAAGAAAAACACCAGATATCAAAATACTCGTAAAATAAAATCACAAGAGTTGGCAACGCTGCAGTTCACTTCCTTGAGGGTTCCTCTCCCACTCCTTTTCTGGTTCCTGCTTAAATGACCAGAAGTGGAATACTTAATTTATGCTTCAATCTACCTTTGAGCTTTACAGCTGAGATACCAGTAAAATTAATAGGAGTCCGTACTGCTGAGTCATTCTTTCAGGCTGTCTGGAGACTCAGGCAGACATCATGTCATCAATGTACACTTTGTTCATTTTTGTAAGGTTAACTCTGCAGCCACGGGACCTAGAAA
Organism: Chrysemys picta bellii; assembly: GCF_011386835.1. Taxonomy (NCBI): domain Eukaryota; kingdom Metazoa; phylum Chordata; order Testudines; family Emydidae; genus Chrysemys; species Chrysemys picta. The sequence goes on from NC_088800.1 coordinate 60,543,773, forward strand.
CATACTTTTACTTCAATTCTGAACACTCTGTATATACAGGCAACATAAATGCATCATGTTTGGCCAGATCAGATCCACTTGCTGTATGTTTCATACCATCCCTGCTTGAGGGCCTTATCCCAAAAAATGTATGTAAATGTCTAATCCTGCTCCTATTGAAGTCAGTAACAGAAATCCATTTGACTTCAATGAAAAAAGATTGGATCATCAGTGTATAGACAGAAAATACCAATTACAAAATGGTAACTATGAACACACAAAAATAAGCAAGAAAGCTTCAGCCATGGTGCTGCCTTCTGAGACCAAGGGATAGAAAAGTAATGGTTTCTGCTTTTACAGGTTGTTCTTGAATATGATCACCTGTAGTGGATCATGGAGCCCTCCTTCCCTCCTCCTAGTCTACTACTAGGAGGCTGTATTGACCCTGGTTTTGTTTTTGTTTCCTTTTTGTGGGTTTCAGTGGGTTAACTCCCAGAAGACGACTAAATTTGGGTCTTGCCCCACTTGGAACTAATTAGTTACAACCTACTTGGTTTTAGCACCTTAAAGAAGAGCCAGATCTGCCAAGTGTTATGCATTTTGTGTGACACTCACATATGTGGGCCTCCCTTCACACATTCCTGCAGCCGTGAGTGAATGGCGCAGACACACATGGGCTTCAGGAATGGTCGGCAATTGCTGCTCAAGGCAAATGTGGCACCAGCTTCCTCACTTCTGAACTTCTACCCCCATCTTCCCACAGCCACTGAACTTCATGTATTTGTGGTGGTTTTGTTAAACTTATGTAACCCTTCTGCCCCTCTGAGTTGGCAGCAATAAGGTTCAGTATCTAGGGGTTCCGTTTCAATAACACGATGCAAAACCGGCTCAAGGCCCCACCCAGTGACCTGGGACAATTACATACCACCCCCCGGGTGCCTCTAGGAGGCAATAATTCCCCTCCCGCAAGCACGGAGTCTGAGTGTAGCAAAAGCCTTTTAATAAAGGAGGGAAACAATGCGGCATCATGTTGGGGAAACACCACGAACAGGATTCATAACACAAACCATGAGCAAAAGACCCACCTCCAAGTGGGTTTGGCAATGTCCTTTTCCCCTCGGGATCTTAAGTCCAATCCCCCCAAAGTCCAACAACCCCAAAGTCTCTGTCCCTGGTCAGTGCCACCCCAGAGTTCAAAAGTTTATCCAGCCTGGGTGGAAATGGAGGGGGCACCACACAGGGAGTTAAGGGGCACCTTACATGGTCCAAGGCCAACTGCCCCGCCTCTCCATGGAGTTCTGCTGCAGCCTTCACCATGAACGGCTCTGCTCTACCAGCCTCTCCGGTCCGGTTCTCCAACCATCCCCCCAAACTGCTCTGCTCTGCCAGCCACTTAGCAATATATCTTCAGGCTCCCCCACTAGTTAACACAGTACTCAGTGATTTCAGCTCTTAGTGATTTCAGCTTGTAGTAGGGGAGCCCCAGTGCAGATGCACCATTGGCCCAAAGTGAATTCAGTTCATCAGCCTCTAGCTAGACTCCTAATGGAATCAAAATTAGCTCTGCTATTCAACAGTGGAGAGAGGAGAAGGTGCAATTGGTGTTTCAGACCCTCAAAAGGGGCCCATGCCATCAAGTACACATACCTATCCCCAACGTCTCTCAATTCACTAGGTTTTGGAACCCATGTCCCTTGTCTAGCGAATGCTACTTAGGTGATGGTGAGACCCTCTGTCATAAAACAGTTTCATTGTCCTTGATCCACATAATCAGCATAACAACACTTTATTCCTCCTGCCCCAATAACAGAGAAACTGGGGATCCTACAGCTGCCAAAGTGACCATTTTGGGCTGCTGTGGGATCATGCTAGGTGGGGTGGGTGTGTCTATGCAAACAAGATCAGCCCCTGAAGTTTTTTTCCACACTCGCCATAATTCACCACCTGATGTCAGGGTACAGTTCATCCTGACTCTGCTTACACTTAGAACCACTGAAATAAATCTTTGTGTTTAAATCTGAATATCGTGTGACCTCTCTTTTCCATTCCAATACTCGTCCTACCGCAAAACTGGTCTTACATCAAAGTTAATTATTCTAATTAAAATAAGCATATTCTCCAGTCATCTTGATGGTAATGTTAATATAAATTATATATTTCAATGTTCTTGTTTCTTTTTTCTGGGAAATGCAACAAATAGGCTATCACTTATTTACCATATGGGCAAAATCCTGTCAAAAGCAATTTTGATTGACTGTTTTTTTAATAAAAATAAGACAGCCACTGTATTTAAATGACCGCAGTTGCAGTATTAACTCTAGTTGGAGCAAGCACATTAAAGCTAGTCAACCAAAAGTCAGTTCAGCTTCACATGAACTTTGGAATGCTGTCACACACTTGAAGGTTTGGTTTGGTGTTGGTATCCCCTGGCTGACTTTGCCAAAGCAGTCTCTCTCTCTCTCTCTCACACACACACACACTTACTTTTCATTGTCATAGCTTTTACCAATAAATAACTGAAGATATTTTTTAAAAATATTGTGGGGGAGAAGGAGTTCGACTACTTTTCAGAAGTCTAGTTAGGGCTGATTATTTAAATCACGTTTTTCACTAAAATCTGTGGTGGTGGTGTTTGTAAATCACAGCTACATTGACTAAGCCTCAAATTAGATTTAAATAAATATCCTGTTACAGACAGCTGCTAAGAATATCATAGATTTTTGAGGGGAAAAACATTACCGTTGCATGTTAAGTAGACGTGCTCTGAAATGAGTAAAATTACACTGCTCTACAGCCAAAATGCTTCTGAAATAAATGTAGTCAAACTTTACTAATTGTGGGTCACTGAGAACGAAAATGATGCTTAAAATTGTTGATTGGCTCTAGTTTTCAAGATATGCTATTGGGTCAGTATATACGACCCTTGACTTGGGAATGGCGGAGGATAAGTGAGTTATAAAGGGAAGGGATCTCAATTTAAACCAGAAATGACTAAAATACATCTTTGACTGGATCTATGAATAAATCTATCACTGGGTTTGGACAGTACTTGCTTTTTAGGCAAAACAATGAATGATGCAATCGGAAGCTGGTATTGCGTCATACATGAGATGAATTGCATCATGTTATTCCTAGAAGTCATGGATGATGCAATCATAACGAAGCTTACATCACTCTGCTGAACAAATTGCCCTATATCAGCTCTAGAAATCATACAGTGTCGTGCTCTCTTATTTGTCAGTGTTTGATTTTGCAAAGGGACACATTTCTGTTTAGCCAAAGTGACCAGAGATGCCTCGTACTTGTGTGAACAGTGCAGATAACTTCTGCTATGTTTGTGGTGAAGTGACTTTTGCATCACAAAAGCGCAGTATAACCACTATGGTTAAGAAAGCCTATCACCTTTATTTTGGCTGCAAAATTGGAGATAAGGACAAGAGGTGGGCCCCACACATATGCTGCAACACTTGTGCAACAAATCTTGGCCAGTGGTTGAACAGGAAAAGGAAATGTATGCCTTTTGCAGTGCCAATGATTTGGAGAGAGCCAACAGATCATACCAGTAGTTGTTACTTCTGCATGGTGCCTCCAGTTGGGAAAGGTGTGTCAAAGAAGAAAAAGTGGACTGTGCATTATCCAAACATTCCATCAGCTATACGCCCAGTACCCCACGGAGAAGGACTGCCGGTTCCTGATGCACCAGAATCATTCTCTCTTGAGTCAGACGAGGAAAAGGAAGAGAATGAAACTTTTGGTCCTGAACCATTAACGTCACAGGACCCACATTTTCTCCCATCCTCCTCCTCTGAACCACATCTCATAACACAAGGTGAACTGAATGACCTTGTCAGGGATTTGGAACTACCGAAGAGTAAGGCAGAGCTGTTGGGCTCCAGACTACAGCAGTGGAATCTCCTGGCAGGTGATGTTAGGGTTTCCGTGTTCCATGACCGTCAAAAGGATCTTGTCCCATTCTTCTTCATGGAAGGTGATCTTGTAGCCTGCAACAACATCGATGGTGTGATGGCAGCCCTCAACATCGTTCACGATTCAGATGAGTGGAGACTGTTCATTGATTCATCGAAGACGAGTCTTAAAGCTGTTTTACTGCATAATGGCAATGTTTTGCCATCAATTCCAGTTGGTCATGCAGTCCATATGAAGGAAACCTATGACAACATGAAACAACTTTTGAGGTGCATAAACTATGACCAACATCAGTGGCAGCTTTGTGGCGATTTGAAGGTTGTTGCTCTCTTGCTTGGTCTGCAGACTGGACACACAAAGTACTGCTGTTTTCTCTGCGAATGGGATAGTCGTGCAAGAGATTCCCACTACATCAAGAAAGATTGGAAACTCCGACAGTCATTGGAGCCTGGGAGGAAAGGTGTTCAGCATCCACCACTTGTTGAATCAAGGAAGATTTTTTTACCACCCTTACACCTCAAACTGGGTCTGATGAAGAACTTTGTCAAGGCCATTGACAGAACACAAGCAGCTTTCAAGTACCTCTGTGGAAAATTTCCAAGGTTAAGTGAAGCTAAGATAAAGGAAGGTGTCTTTGTTGGTCCTCAGATTTGTGAACTTCTTCGAGATGATGCATTTGACCATGCACTGCATGGCAAGGAAAAGACGGCATGGAAAGCCTTCCAGTTAGTGGCAATAAATTTTCTAGGAAACAACAAGGCAGACAACTACAGGTTGTTGGTGGAAAACCTCCTCAAGGCATACAAAAGCCTTGGTTGCAACATGTCACTAAAGATACATTTTTTGCACTCTCATCTAGATTTTTTCCCACCGAACTGTGGAGCAGTGAGCGACGAGCACGGCGAGCGATTTCACCAGGACATTGCAACAATGGAGAATCGCTATCAGGGCAAATGGAGCCCATCAATGCTTGCAGACTATTGCTGGACAGTGACAAGAGATGCTCCATTTAAAGAATACAAGAGACAAGCCAAGAAGCGCCGAGTAGACACTGAATAGGACTAAGCTATGTACATAATAGTTTTTTGCCTTTTGTTTCATAATCAATTTTATTTATATAACCCTTTTGCTGATTTTTAAAGTGTTACATAAACAGGACAGGACTTTATCATGTAAAGCAACCATAAACACATGAAAAGACCTAGGTTTACAATTTATGATTAAAACTCTTCTATCTACACAATATACATAGACATAAAATGTAAAAACTTAAATATCTTAGAAACAGTAGCCAATCAGTTGTTTTAATTGTCATATTTGAATTCAGCACATCAAAATACATAATAAATAGCACATTTTATCTCTGAAGCAGACAACTTCTCAAAAATTGTAGACCAGTGTTATGAGAGTCCTCTTTCTTCCATTATGTTATCTAGAAGTGCGGAGAGGGGTGGTTGTTTTAACTCGCCATTAATTCAGATTGGGATGTCACTGTTACAATACACTGACTATTAAAAGAAGTTTCAAAATATCAAATTGAACATGAAGAACCATTCCGATGGCACATTTGAAAAAATAAGTTTGATATATATAAATGATCAAACTGTTAAGGAGTTCTTTTTGACCCAAGGAGGAAATCTTACTTATCCATAGAAAATACTATTACAAGCGCTTTTTGACCCATTGGGAAATTATGATTCTCTCCTGTCTGTTGGTATAGAATACTCATTTCTATCCCTGTTGGGTCACAAGAAAACAGACCTTAAACCTGTCACTTTCTCAGGATTGCATACTGCCAATCCTGTCCAGTAGACTGTACTTTTGGGGTAGTATTATTGTGCTAGGCACTCTATATACTCTCACAGTAAGAGGTAATCCCTGCCCCAAACATTTTACAGACTAAGTTGATAAGATAGACAAATGATAGAAAAAAAGAAATATTATTGCAGAAGGGAGTATGAGACACAGAGACATCAAGTGATTTTTACCCAATGTCTCACAGGAAGTCAGTGACAGAAGCAGTAACTGAACACCTAACTCTTGATTTCTAGTCCAGTCTAGTCTTCCTTTCTGAAATGTTTAGAAACTGGGTAGAGTGTGCATCATTAAAGTGTAATTGATTTGGGGGGAATCCCCATTTTGAGAATAGGGACTATTTTTGGAATTAGTGGAAGATTTCAAGCATGCCAAACATAATGTTGTGTGATCCATTTTGGATTTGGAGTGTGCTACCATTCAAAGTATATGCCATGTACGCATATCTAATATCTACATTAAGCAGAAATTGGAGTATCTCATGATAAAGTAATTGTGTGTGAAAATCAGAATTTGTATGTGCCACTACCTGGTTGGCATGTGCAATTGAATGCATATTTGCTTCATTTATATGTGGTTGGGTTGTTTTTGTTTGGTTGGTTAGTTCGTTTTTTGAGGAGAGATTATTTTGTAGGTGACCGTGGGCCTCCAGTTTTCAAGAAGTTGGCACTTTAATTTTCCTTTTAACAATTATTTTAGAAATATATGTAGAGGAAACATTGATTTACATCACACTCAAAGAGCTTTTAATATTTTTGCATAAAAGATAATGTGTGGAGAAAAGGGGGCAAACTGATTACAAAGTTAGCAATAAATCAATCAAATCATCTTGGTAATACCACATATTGTGGGAATGAGGCATGTTTAGTATGACATTTTAAGATCCCAGAAGTTGATTTATATTTCCAGTAATCAGTGTCCCCATCCATTAGTTTTTATAACATATAGAGATGTGTCACTAGTTTTTCCTTTAATAATTGGTATTTTTAAATTACAGAGCTATAGATCAAGATAAAATAACAGATTTTTAAAAAATTAATAACATCACTCTAGAACTACTGTTATGTATTGGAGTTGGTACATTTTATTGTGCAACACAATTTTACATCACATCAGTAGGTAGCTTTTTGTGTTTTGTTTTTTTCCTTAATGTGTATCTGATATAAGTTATGGTTTATAACTGTTATAATGCTAGTTTTTGTATTGTGTTTACGTGATGATATTTCCATAGAATTCCAAATTAAAATATTCCATCCTTAGATGGAAGACATTTTGCATGTAGGCATTCAGTTCAATATATTTATAAAATGTGCCCAATTATCAAAAATGGCCATGTAAAAAAAACTTAAACACAGTGAGTGAAATTCTGGCCCCACTGAAGACTATGAGAGTTATACCATTGACTTCAATGGGGCCAGTATTTCACCCATTATTTCAACAATTACAATTTTAGTAATAAAACACTTTAGTTCCCATAAAACCACTTACATGTCCACCTATTAGTCCTATACTCTCATAGTCCACTTACACAAATGCCTCAAGCAAAAATCTAAATATACGTGTTTTGTATCGTATTCTAAAGATCATCAGATTCAAGCTCTTTCAGTCCAGTGTGGGAAGTGAATTCCAGACTTGAGGGTCTTCTGCTCAAATTGCCTGGCTTGGCTCCCTGATGTTTAAATCTGGGGACTGTAAATTGAGTTTCTTAGCTAATATTAACTGGCTCAGTCATCTATGGAGGCTAGGCAGTTTCTCTGATAACAAAGACCTGAACTATATAAAGCTTTATAGATCAAAGTCCTCATCCTGGATGTGAATAGGAAGTAAGTCCAATACCTTGAAAATGTCACATATAGACAGTCAAATTTTGCACCAGCTGTGATTTATGAATGATCAGTGCGCCATGTAAACAAATTTCAGTAATCCACTCTGATGTCACAGAAGTATGGATAACTGTGGTAATTGCCAACCAGAGGTCTACTGACAAAATGTGACTTTGGACAATGACACCACCTCACATTCCTGGAGTCACTGTGGGTATAAAAGCACTCATTAAATTTTTGAAGTTGATAGAGAAACTGTAGTGCAAGCAAGGCCTTCTTTCCAGAGCTTTCCCCTGACCTAAAAGCACCACTTCTGCTTTTGCTGTGTTATGCTTTAGGCTGTTCACTCTTCTCTAAGTCCCAAACTTTTCCAGGCACTAAACAGCAAAGATAGGGGAAAAAGACATTTTATTATGTGTTATCTGCATACTAAAAGTAGTACATCACAAAGAGTTATGTTTCTCCCTCTCAGTCACATGTTGAATCAAAAGGGTGACAAAATGGAATCTTGCAGAGCTATGCAGGTTCAATTGAGAGACTACCCAGAATTACCCTCTGATGTCTGTCATGGAAGAAAGAACAATTAAGTGACGCTGCCTATTTTAGCTTGAGTTTGAAGGTATGTCAACAGGTTGCTGACATATAAAATAATCAATAAGAATAACTAACATTCCTCCACCACTAGATCATCAATCACTAAGACTTTTAAGTCTTAAAACTTTTTTTAAAAAACAGCAGCCGTGTGTGTTGTTTGTTTAAATATGACCATTGCTGATCTGATAGAGTAGACTCAGTTGCTGTGTTCATTCCAGATTGTAAGAGGTTGGCTTCTCCTCACTCTCCATTATGATCTTTTAATTCAATTTAATCATGTTTCTTATGTTGCACAGCACTTTGAGATCCTGGTGGCAAAGGGGGCACTTTAATTAAAACATATTTTTCATATTTTCAATTATGCATTTATTTTTATTTAACTCACTGGTGGTTATTTTATTCTGGTTCCATACACAAGGCTAGCCAGAGTATGTTTATATCTTACTTGAACCCAAATCCTGCCTCTTAGTTGTAGCCAGTTAGTTCACTTTATTATTTAATTGTGTTATTGTCCTGGTTAATTCATATGGTATTTCATCAGTAATGAAGGAGATTTAAGTTGAAGGGTTATAGGAGTACAAGATTGACAGGTATTTAGGAGTGATGAGTGTGTATTAAGCATGCAAATCAAGTAAGGCCATAGTGCAAGGCATATAGGCTAAGGCAGTGGTTCTCAAACTTTTTTTTTCGTGGACCACTTGAAAATTGCTGAGGGTCTTGGCGGACCACTTAACAATCTTTCCAAATGTTGTTTGTAACGTTAGCTAATTATTGTAAAGCGCTTTGGATAAAAGCGCTATATAAAAAACCCCTTAATTAATGTTGTTTTGTTCCACAAATAAAAGCGCACGACTCATACTTTAATATCAGTAATCTTACCTTTCTAATGCGATGGATGTGCCCTCTCTCCCCCTCCATGGCAGCCCCTGAGCTGGGGCTGGGAAGGAGGGGGTCTGTCCGCCGCCACAGCAGCCCCAGGGCTGGGAAGGAGAGGGGTCTCTCCCCTGCTGCAGCAGCCCCCAAGCTGGGGAAAGTTGCCTCTTTGGCCACCGCAGCCCTGCACATCCCAAATTCCTCCCACCCCTTCTTCTCACAGTAACCTGCAGTCAGAGCAGAACTTTTCATGATGTTACCATCAGGTGTCTTACAGTCTAGATAGGTACACTGCAGTCTAGATGGGCACACTTTGAGATATTTTCTGGAACTTCACCTATTGGTGGGAGGGCTAACTCAGTGGTTTGAGCATTGGCCTGCTAAAGCCACGGTTGTGAGTTCAATCCTTGAGGGGGCTATTTAGGGATCTGAGGCAAAAATCTGTCTGGGGATTGGTTCTGCTCTGAACAGTGGGTTGGACTAGATGACCTCCTGAGGTCCCTTCCAACCCTGATATTCTATGATTCTATGAGCCTTTACTGTAATTATGTAACCTTACTGTCATAGGGTCATTCCTGGGTCACCCACTCATGTCAAGTCTCCTTAAGTCTGAAGCCTAGAGTAGCTAAACTGCAATTTTACAGGCCTTAGCAGACCATATTTCCCTAGTTTGCGTATGAGAACATCATATGGGACTGTATCAAAAGCCTTACTAAAATTGACATGTTACATCATCTGCTTCTCTCCATCCACTAGGCCAGTAACCCTGTCAAAGAAGGAAATTAGGTTGGTTTGCTATGGTTTGTTCTTGACAAATCCATGCTGGATATTCCTTATAATCTTACTATCCTCCAGGTGCTCACAAATCCATTTGTTTAATAATGTATTCCAGAATGTTTCCAGGTATCAGAGTTAGTCTGATTGGTTTATAAATTCCCCAGTCCTCTTTGTTCCCCATTTTAAAGATAGTTATTACATTTGTCCTTCTCCAGTCCCCTGGGACCTCACTCATCCTCCATGTGTTCTCAAAGATAATTGATAATGGTTCCTAGATTGCTTCAGCTAGTTCCTTATGTACCCTAGGATGAATTCCATTAGGGCCTGCTAACTTGAATACAACCTAGTATATCTAAATAGTCTTTAACATTTTATTTTCCTATTTTGGCTTGTGTTTCTTCCCCCATGTTGTTAGTATTAATTGTGTTGAGTATATGGCCACTATAAACCCTTTTAGTAAGAGTGAAACAAAATAGGTATTAAACAACTTGGGCTTCCTGATATTGTCTATTAGCTCTCCTTCCACTCTAGGTAAAGGACCTATACTTTCCTTTGTCTTTCTTTTGCTCCTAATGTATTTAAGGAACTTCTTATTCTCTTATGTCCCTTGCTAGGTGTAACTCATTTTGTGCCTTAACCTTTCTGATTTTGTTCCTACGTGATTATGCTGTTCTTTTCTACTACTCCTTAGCAATTTATCCATGTGTCCACTTTTTGTAGGATTGATTTTTCAAGTCATTAAAGAACTCCTGATCGAGCAATATTGGTCTCTTATTATTCTTCCTATCTTTCCTTTGCATTGGTATAGTTTGCAATTGTGCCTTTAATGTTGTCTCTAGAAACTGCCGGTTCTCCTGAACTCTTTTTTTCCCTTAGAGTTTCTTCCCATGGAACCTTACCTACCAGTTCTCGGAGTTATTCAAGTCTGCTTTTTTGTAGTCCATTGTCCTTATTCTATTTCTCACTTAAGCATAGGCATAAGCTTACAGGCTTTGCTGTCTTTGGGCCTATTTTCGCAGCTGGGGCATGTGAAGTTTATTTGTTACCCTTAGTATTTATGTGTAGTTCTTAAATCAGAATATAATTCACATTCTAAAGGCATGTGCATATATCTGCAATAGATACACTGTTTGCTATCACTGTACTAAGGAATTGAATTTAATTTTTTTCTTGGTGGAAGCAGAAACTAGAAGAAATAAGATACTAGGCTAATGCAAGTGATATGTAGTTAGTGATAGGCTATTTTTATTTTGATTTGTTTTTTTAATTTTGCATTGGAGGTTAACTCTTTGATCCTTAGTGTTATCTGCCTAATCTATTCAGATCTATCCATTCAGAGGGAATGATCACTCGGTCAGGTTTGGGAATGTTCTTGTGATACTATCTTTACAAATTTTTTAAAAAGTGTGGGGGGGGAAAGTTAACTTCATATGGAAATCTACAAAAGTAGTGCCACAGCATTTTTTCCAGTAAGCTTGGCACTCTTTGCTGAGTTTTGCACTATGCAGCCATTAGCAGGCTGGTCAATGCATTGCTTTATGAGGCAATTATTTCAGCACACTCCATTCAAAATACACATTAGAACTTAACCTTCTGAATCCTGAAGTAGCATTTTTATCACCCAACATTAGAAAAGAGTTGGAGTCAGCAATTTTCCCCCTCTTTTTATGATCTGGTATCATTAATAAAGCATTGTGCTGGTAGCTTCTCACAATTCTCCAGGATAATTTGTGACACAAAAGGCGCTGCTGTGATACAATTGTCTGTTGACTTATTCAATAGCAAGGGAAACAGAGATGGCTTAAAAATAAAAAAGGAGTACAGAGAAACAAGAGCTCTCAAAACGAATATGGGTCTGATACATAGGATATTAGGGCTGCTGTTATTGGATATGCACAAGTAGAAATGGGAAGTTAATATGGAATTTCTAATTAGAGTCACATGCTAATGAACTCCCTCTTCATGTTAGTTTTATGCCGCTTCAGAAATTTTTTATCATATGCTTAAAAATTTATGGCTAGAAACATTAATGAAAATGAGGCGTGAATTGGAAATTGTGCTATTATGGAGATGAGTGTGGCCATGGCTTGCCTGATTTCTAAGGAGGGATCCTTTTATTGCCTTTTTTTGAGGGCTGAGGAGTGATACAAGTAAAATTAATGACTAGACGTATTCTTTGCCCTGACATGGCCAGCATTATTATATTTAAAGTTATAAAAGTTGGATTGTAATAAAATTTTGAATTAATTATAAGGGAGATTATTAATCATAATTGACAATTTTAGGACAAAAATTTATAACATAGTAAAATTATAAATGTAATATAGTCAAAATATATATTAGGAAACATATTTTTCTGTTGACTTTGTTGTTAGAATATTTCAGGTTGATGTATTTGTAGGGCTTTCTATCTTTCCTGCTATTTAAATACATACTTGTCCTTAAAATGTGTATCAGAATATGTTTAGATATAAAACTTGGAGGATTAGAGGATTTGTCTCCCTGTAAGACAGGATCTTACAAGTCAGAAGGAAAACTGAGCTGTCTAGTCGAAAAGAATATTTTTAGGAGCAGGGAAGTTGTACGTCTAGTATTCCATCTAATTTTTGAGCTGCCTTTGGAAATATTCTGGTAAATTTTGACAGCTTGGATTTTCAAGGATATTTATTGCGCTGTAACTTCTTCATGAAAAGCTGATGAACTGCCAAAAACTGAAAATGATATAAATCATTTTTATACTGATATGAAATATATGTAATAAAATGAAAGACATTTCTATAAAATACAAAGATGTGACAATGTAAAAACATTAGTGTTAAAGGGAGACTTACAGCATCTTTATGAATGTTTATGTGGATTTTCCTGGACCAGAGCCACCAGGACATGTTTCTAGACTTAGCAGAGATCTTCAAAGGAAGATTTTTCATTAACAATAATAGCATGTGTTGGTCTCATTTATGTAATATTAGTGAGAAGACAGGGTTAGATAGAGCTCTGACTTATAGCTAAACTTTTACCCCATGAAATAAACTATTGCTACAGGATAGAATAGGGGTATCTCAGTAACCAATGCAGGAGAAGACTAAACCAAGAAAAAAAATAGACAACACAAATACAAACTGAAGTGGCATGTAGGATGGGACACAGGAATTGCAATTTGGATGGAGGAATATCCTTTCTGCTGAGTGACAGAAGTGAATAATAGGAAGAATCAGAGGCTATAGTGGTCCACAGTGTTCTAAGTACTGCAATAAAGAAAAGTAATGGGAAAAAAAAGAAATGAAATCAATTCCCTTTTGGAGAAAGTAATTATATTGATGGGAAATAAAATATAAACACAATGAGTAGGTGTTAAAGAAGAAACACTTGCATCAATTCTGCAAAGCTGTGCACTGCTCTCATTTTGGAAATCCCACAAAGGCTTGTGAGGGGCATATCAATAAGGAGTCCAGAGAGGTAGCATTATCAGGAATAGGATATTTCTTGCCCCTTTTCTGCAGATTGGGCAGTGTGGATGGCCTTCTCACCCTGAGAAGCCTCCTTTGAGGATTGGAGAGTTGCAGAACTGAAGAGGCAAAAGAAGAAAGATTGTCAGTCCTTTTTTGAAGACTTGGTGTATGTTGGCCAAACTCCCCCAGGACTTACTGTAGGGCCGAACAAAAGGTATTAGGCAGTGCCCATTTGAAAACTTCATTAGTTGGACTCATTAATGGGGACAATGGCTGGGAGACAAGTGTGAAGAGGAATTTGCAACTGCAAAGCCCTAAAACTCAGCCCAGTTATCAGTTTTCACTTCCTAGGATGGAGTTTCATCAGACTAAGCCTGAGAACAGGCTAGTTTAGATTTTATAACAGAAATTTTGCACAGTCTTTCTCCACACATGGTGCTCTAATATTGCATACAAAAAAAGGGAGATGGGGAGAAGGAAGGAAGGTCAGATGTAAAGTACTTTTGCCTAACAGACAACTACAAGTAGGTTTTTTTGAAAATGTTAATGTATTTAGGCATCAAATTTCACTGGTAAAACTGCAAACGAGGGTACTGATTGCATTTTTGTTTTTTTCAATATTACTATTTGCTTTTAGGATCATACTTGAGCAGAACTCTGACCACATGCTCCTTCTGTCATATAGAAAATGTGCCATGTTGGGCATATGAGGAGAAAGACTGAATACCTCGGGGGGGGGGCGGGACAGGGGGGAGGGTGGATGGAAAGAAGGTGGCTCATCTAAGTAACTTAAATCTCACATGTTTGAGAATAAATGAGGGTATGATTTAAAAAAAAAAAAACCGCAAATATTATCCAAGGAATTGAAGGTGTATCTGAGAGGTGCTGGGACTGGGCATGACAGCCCAGCCTTTTTTGAACAGTATAATAAAGGAAATAAACCATAAACAAAAGAGTAAAATATTGAGAGCATTGTCTCTCATGTAGTACATCCCAGGCAAACGGGCTTCATAATTTGGATAATGGCATAGAGAATACACTTGTAAAATTTGGGGCAGTACCAAGCTGGGAGGGGTTGCAAGTTCTTTGGAGGACAGCATTAGAATTCAGAATGATCTTGACAAACTGGAGAAATTATCAGAAATAAATAAGATGAAATTCAATAAGGACAAATGCAAAGTTCTGCACTTCCAAAGGAATAATGAATGGCAGACATACAAAATGGGAAATGACTTCCTCGAAAGGAGTAGTGCAGAAAGGGATCTGGGGGTCATGGTGGATCGCAAACTAGATATGAGTCAACAATAAATACTGTTGCCAAAAAAATGCAAGCATCACTCTGGGATCTATTAGTGGAGTGTTGAAAGCAAGACATGAGAAGTAATTTTTCCACTCTCCTGAGCACTGATAAGGCCTCAACTGAAGTATTGTGTCCAGTTCTGGGCACCACACTTCGGGAATGATGGAGTCAAAATTGGAGAAAGCCCAAAGGAGAGCAACACATATGATTAAAGGTCTAGAAAATATGGCATATGAGGAAAGATTGAAAAAAGTGGTATTTTTTAGTCTGGAGAAGAGAAGACTGAGGGGAGACATGAGAATAGTGTTCAAGTATGTACAAGGTTGTTATAAAGAGTAGGGTGATATCTTGTTCTCCTTATTCACCTTGGGATGGGACAAGAAGTAATTGGCTTAAATTGCAGCAAGGGCAGTTTAGGTTGCACATTAGGAAAAACTTCCTGTCAGGGTAGTTAAGCCCTGGAAGAAATTACCTAGGGAGGTTGTGGAATCTCCGTCATTGGAGGATTTTAAGAATGTGTTAGACAAACAGTCTAGATAATACATATCCCTGCTTCAGTGCAGGGTTCTAGACTAGATGACCTTTTGAATCATTTCTCTTGTTCTGTGATAGAGCAGGTTGGGAAAGCGGGAGGGATGGGGGACAAAACACTGTTTCCACTCCTTACATTGCCATTCTTGATACATGGAACTCTACTTGTACTTATTACTAAAGGTCCCAAAGCAATTAAATGGACATAGTTATAATATATTAAACTAGTAAATGTAACTGAAATAAACAAATTAATTTCAGATCGGTTTGAATTTTTTAGAGGAACTAGATAGGGGAACCTTCTCTTTATCCTTTTGGGCTGAACAGTGGGTTTGAGCTACAACCTATAACAGAGTGTGGTCTGGAAATGCAGGGTCCCAGCAAGAACTGTCATATTTCAGGCAGCAACAATGCCTCCTGAAGCATAAGGAAAGCACAGATGCTAGGATATCCATAGAAAGGCAACAGTGTGCATTCCCATATGTTGGAGGCCTGACCCACACTACTTCTGTCAGTGCTCTCTGTGGATGAGGCTACCATACAGTCCTTCAGCTCCCTGAGTGTAAGAACTGTCCTTTGGCCCTGAACTCAAACAGAACTGTGAGGCAGGCTTATAGCACCTTTATCCCTGCCTCTTTGCAGGCCTCGGGCCCAATTTGGCCTTTTGTATCTGATTATCTTTTGAACACTTTGCCACCAACTTCAGAGAAGACTACCTTCTAATATAATGCCACTATATGCAGATGGCACGATAATTTTCTGATGCAGAACAGATGCTAGAAGGAATACTAAACAGAATGAAAGAGTGTTAAAAGGGTCTGATTTAGACCACTGATAAAGACAATGACAGAAGTGTACCATCTGCCCTTTAATTGAGCACAGACCACTATCAAACGCTAACATGTATCAGACTCTCATGTAGCAGTTGTCAACCTATATCAAAATAAGGAAGATTTATAGGAAAGCAATTTATACATTTATACATTGGACTAATTGAAGAATAGAATTGGAAAGAAATAGGTGGCATGTATATACATGAAAAGTTCATGATCATCCTCCTGGAAAAGGAACCTCTGCAGCAGATATCAACAACTCCAAAGAATGGGGAGGAATTTATATTTCATACCATTGTAAAAGATGTCAGAAATGCCATAAAATGGAAAGGAGGGTGGGATGGGATGAGATATATGATATACTTGGAAATGATCAAGTCTGAAGTGTTTGTGAAATAAAATTGCAGATTGAAATGGAGGAGGTACCTGGGAAAGTTGAGCAGCCCATTCAATTTATTTATTAATCATTTGTCCCCCACTTTGATTAAACAATGAAAATTTTCAAACAGTCAAAATCAAAGTAGTATCTAATGATGCATGCCTGATATAGGCTAGTGTAATATAAAGTCCTAAATAGCATAGATGTGGTGACTTAAATTAAACCAAATGAACCCTGAAAAACCCAAATGATGCCTCAAATGCCCTATGAAAGTTGTTCCTTCCTTGCTCCTGCTAGAGAGTGAGCCTCTATGCAGATTTTGGAATGCAGTTGTTAACATAGTCTCTGATGTTACCCAAAAGGCTTTTCAAATAGATGTGGAGCTAGGCTTATCAAGCTTTTCAGAGAAGGTGATGAGAGCGGTGAGCTCTGTGAAATGGCAGGCCTGGCACTTGTGATAGCCAAAAGAAAGAAAGAATTGCCATAAAAAAGGGGTAAACAGGGAGGTGGCAAAATTTCCAGATGATACAAAACTACTCAGAATAGTAAGTCCCAAGCAGACTGCAAAGAGCTACAAAAGGATCTCAGAAAACTGGGTGATTGGGCAACAAAAGGCAGATGAAGTTCAACGTTGATAAATGCAAAGTAATGCACATTGGAAAACATAATCCCAACTATACATATAAAATGGGGGGGGTCTGAATTAGCTGTTAACACTCATGAAAGAAATCTTGGAGTCAGTGTAGAGAGTTCTCTGAAAACATCCATTCAATGTGCAGCGGCAGTCAAAAAAGTGAACAGAATGTTGGGAATCATTAAGAAAGGGATAGATAATAAGACAGATAATATCATATTGCCTCTGTATAAATCCATGGTACGCCCACATCTTGAATATTGTGTGCAGATGTGGTTGCCCCATCTCAAAAAAGATATATTGGAATTTGAAAAGGTTTAAAAAAAAGGGCTACAAAAATGATTAGGGGTATGGAATCGCTTCCATCTGAGGAGAGATTAATAAGACTGGGACTTTTCATCTTGGAAAAGAGACGACTGGGAGGATATGATAGAGGTCTACAAAATCATGATGGGTGTGGAGAAAGTAAATAAGGAAGTGTTATTTACTCCTCCTCATAATACACAAACTAGGGGGTCACCAAATGAAATTAATAGGCAGCAGGTTTAAAACAAACAAAAGGAAGTATTTTTTTTTCACACAACACAGTCAACCTGTCAAACTCCTTGCCAGAGGATGTAGTGAAGGCCAATACTATAACAGGGTATAGACCTCATCCTGCTTAGTACCATTGCGAACACACCATCAAAAATCATTTTAATCTTTTATTAAAGATAAAGAAAAAAAGGAAAACAGTTAAAGAATTTGAAATGTGAAGATGGTGGTAGTCATGATGGCAAAGTTCACTCCAGTAGAAATTTGTCTCCTCTTTCTTAAGGACCACTGAAAGAGAATAATGGGTGGATTAACCCATCCCCTCATTATTTTGCCACCTATTATGCAGTTTCTGACACACCAATTTTGACTCATTGATTTTTGGTCTCACATTGTTCTTGTTTACTAGGCATAATCTTAACCCAGTCCAATGCTTGCCTTATATCAATAGATCTTTTTGTTTCGACTAATTCAGTCTCTCTCTTTTGCACCTTTTCCCATTCAACATCTGTTATTGTATGTTCTATACACCTCTACCCTGATATAACGCTGTCCTCGGGAGCCAAAAAATCTTATTGCGTTATAGGTGAAAATGCATTATATTGAACTTGCTTTGATCCGCCAGAGTGCGCAGCCCCGCCCCCCGGGGGCGCTGCTTTACCGCATTATATCCAAATTCATGTTATATCAGGTTGCGTTATATCGGGGTAGAGGTGTATCTTATGAATTTATGCTCACTTTTTACAGTTAAACTCACAATTAGGATAAATTTGTAGGCCTGATTATTACAACATTGCTCAACAAATGATCAGTTAATAAAAACTGCTCACTGTTAGAGATTCAAGAATCCTTTTTACAGCCCATCAAAGGGTAGCTGGCCCTCTGAAGGGTTCAGGGGCCCAGCCTACCTCTGAGCATCTCCACTAGAGGTAATGAGGCATTCGGTCGGGGAAATAGAAAAGGAGATATGATCTGGGGGAAAGCTGGGCTCTGAACCCACAGCTCGGGGTCTAGGTTAGAAACCCCATCCTAGAGGCTATTTATTGTTACAGTGCTGATATTTTAACTATTCCTTGGTGATATAAATGATGCTCTGTTCTTTGGGGGGAGGTTTCTGTCCCCCCCTGCCCCTTTTTGTGTGTGTGTAGTTGGGAGTTGCTTCACCAGCCTACAAGTACCAAAAAGAATTTAATTACACATAATCTTACCTAAATATCATTAAACGGCTTGGAATCTGATAACTTTATGCGGCAAAATAGAGACTAGAGGAATAAACATTGGGAAACTTCACATTCCATCATCCTATGAGACAAATTAATAGGATTAGTACCAGCAACCCTAACTCTTAATGGTTATTACTAACCATGCTTTGGTGTGTCAGATAGCTCCCATACAAGGACATAAGAAATTAAAGTGTTTGTTAACTTTCATAAGTTGGCTTGTTATGTTTATGAGCCAGTTTAGGGTTTAATTTGCATGTTTTAATTTCATTTGTAGGACATATTATGGAAAAAATGTAAAAACTATATAAATCTGTAACAAAACTATATTTTAAAAAGAAATTATTGTGCAACTTTGTAATTTAGTAGATATCTAAATTTAATCTTTGGTCAACACACCTATCTCACTGATCCTATTTTAGGATATGCAGTAGGACCTCACCTATTTGTGATTTAGTTACACTGTAAAATTATACAGAAATGGATTTCTAGTTTTGCTGTTCTCTGAAGGAGGAGTCAACCAAGGATATATTCAGTGGTGGTGTGCTCTGTGCGAAATAATGTCAAATCACTCTGTGGTCTTTGCTGGTGACCTGAGACAGGGGTACTACCATCCCTACTCCAGACTGCTCCTTCTGCAGGTGCCACTTGAGGTGGCGTAGGGGAGAGGGTGTCACTGCTCTTGCATGGATGCCCTGAGATGGATTGAAGAGAGACTTGACGGATTCAAGTAGCAAAGATGACGAGGCCTTTAGAAAGTCGGACACTCTGCTCCATTCTTCAGCAGGAAGTCTTAAGAAGGCTGATGCATTGAGCCCACCTTTGAGTAGCAGAGAGGAGGTGGTTAAAAAAACAACAAGGTAGTGGACTCTTGTCCCTCCCTTACTTAAATCTATTTGATTCCTCTTCCCCCACCATGTCTGACACACCTCTAATGGCAGTTTGGAGTATTGCAAAAAAGTATAAGGAGTCCGGTGGCACCTCAAAGACTAACAGATTTATTTGGGCATAAGCTTTCGTGGGTAAAAAATCCACTTCTTCAGATGCAACATAAGTATAAGGCTGTCGCTGAAGTTAAACACTGCTCAGCTTTTCCCCCAAGTCGTCTGTAAAGACTCACAGGTGAAACACCTCCAGCCCAAATAGGAATGAATCAGTACAGATCTTTTGTCAAGCGAACACAAGTGTTTTAATTTACCCACGTTGACTTGTAAAAGTAGAAGCCACTGTGGCTGCCCATATACTAAATTGTCCATTTTAACAGTCTCCCTCAGGAATTGGGCATCTGGAAACAAGATGAGTGCTAATGCTTTGCTGTTCGTCAGCCTGGAAATTTTGCCTTTAATAAAAGCTGAGAGGTGTTTTTTTTTTTTTAATGAGTGAGAGGAGATTCTTCACAGAAAATAAATAAAAGTTTCACAGATCATCCACCTGAAATTGGGGTCCTGAGGTTTTTTTTTTTGTGTTCATAAAGGAAAAAAATGGGAAGGAATATTGGAGCTTGTGTTGCTGCTGCTGCTTCCAAGAAGGGAGATAATCCAACTTAAATAAACTAACAAAACACCTTGATTCCACCTTCTTCTTACCCTGGCAAGTTTTATTAAAGACTGACTAGCAGCTGAGTATTAGCACTCATGCTCCCAGATAGCCAGCAACATCGAATGTTCAAGATCCATATGTTTATTCATTTAAACTTGTAATTTGGAAAACTTCACAAATATAAGACAACATGCCAGATGCAGATCAGCCACAAAGCTACTTTTATTGTTGTGTTCCTGCTAAGAAGAAGATTCAAGATAGTTTCAAAGTCAATAGTAAAAGTGGATTAACCTGCCTCTGAAATATACTTTGGATAGCAACATTAACCACTACATAAAAAACAGAGAGATTAAGATATATACTTTAGTGAGTGAAAGAGAAATGTATGTGCATGTGAGAGTGTGTGTGTAAAAATATAAATCTCTTGTTATGCAGCAGCTTACCATACCATACCATGACCCTATGTTACAACAGAAAAATGTCAAGACCTCCTAACATAGTTTCAAGACCCCAGTCTCATCTAGCTGGGAAGGTTTGGAGGGTGGTTGCAACCCCAGTGGATTTGGTTTCCACATTCTGAGAATAGCAATTCCCCAAGCAGAGTATCGGTGGGTTATTTCACTATTTGAGATAAAATTGTACTTCTGCCTTCTGGGCTTTAAGAGTTTACACTTCAATGAAAAGTTCTGAAGCAGTTAATCGTTTGAGTTTAGATATAGAAACCGTTTTCTAAACCAGGAATAGTCATTTGATTTATCCACTGTATTCTGCTTCACTAGCAACCAACTTAATATACCGGTAATCTATAAAAAGAAGTACATAGACAAAAATATTGAAATAAAACAGCTTGTTAGTTGAACAGTGTATTTTATGCTTCACTGCAGCATACAAAGGGCATTTTAAGTATGTAGTAGGCTACCTTAACAGGTGTATAAAAATGCCATGCATTGTCTCCAGTTGCTTTCTAATTCAAGATCAAGGTATTGTACTGTGCCAGTGAGTTTTTAGGCCAATATTAAATAATGAATTTTAACAAGGGAGGCCATAAAATGAATTGGCAGATTTTGTGAGGGATTGGACTGTAAATTTGAAATGAGAGTCCCTTCATCACAGCATCAGTTCTTCCCACCAACTGTTCAAATGCCTCAGGTGCCAGAAAGGATTAGAAAACCCCGTGAGAAAGGTTGGCAGTTCTGCTGATGATAGTGAAAAAGCAGCTCTGTTTTTTCTGCTTTTAAGTGAACACCATGAGCACAGTTTGAGACTTTACATTTTACAATCTTAGTCTGGGTCATGAGAAGATTCTATTACAATGCATCAGTTACCTTTGTGTTTATAATCAGAGCTAATGCAATAAAGTAATATCCCGCAGGTGTCTGCCTGGGTGCCATCTGATTGGTTTTAACCCTGTTTTCAAGCCTTTCCTTTTGTTATACCTGAAGGTACAAAATATAACTTGGTAGTGCACAGTGACAGTCAACATTTAAAGAGGCAGTCTAAATTAAAATACGAAGAAAAAGGAAAATCCCTTAACCATGTTAGCAATGCTGGGCATAAAAAATGAATTTTTTTTAATTGAATTTTCTTTCCAGCATATATACTATGTATTTTTGCACTTCACTCAGCTTGAATGGTTATCTGTGCACCATAAACTACATTTTGTGATCTTTTCATATACTAGTCCAATCCTACACTAAAACAAGACATTAAAAACCCTTCTTTTTATCGATCATAAAATGATTTATTTTTCTAATAAGTTGTATAAAACAGTTGTTGGCAAAATCTAAATGCCGAGCCATAGATACTTGGCAGTGGCCCTTTAAATCATATACACCTAGATTGAAATCCTTGCCCTGTTGAAGTCAATAGCAAAACTCCCATCAACTTCAGTGGGGTCAGGATTTCACCCCTAAAGTTTAAGTGTTGAATTTTACTGTCTGAAAGAACTGACATAAAGCCAGCATTTATGAAAAAAACCCAGTGCCAGTGCAGGGAGACTTGCCCAGCATTATTGTTATGTTCCCAGTGATTTTTAACTAGAAATGTTTCTACTGTGGTGTGATAAGGTATCCACCTGACACAAGCCCTGAGCAAGGTTAATGTGAGCCAGAAGAAGCCAATTAATTTAAGATCCTGCACCTGGAGGAGATCCAGGGATTGATAGGGCCTAGTGGCAGATGAAGCCCAGCTGGAGGGGGAGCTGGGATGGCATTAAAAAGCTACCAATGAGAGCAGAAAGTGGCATCAGGGAGCAGTTCTGCAGTTACTCCCTAGAGGGAAAGTGAGTTGGTCAAAGACAAGTAAGGGATCCGGGGGAGAGTAAGAGCTGGAACCCAGAGTAGTAGGCAGGCCTTGGTTCCCCTGCCAGCCATTGGCAAAGTGGCACAGGACCAGGAGTTGGAACAGCAGATTGCCTGAGATGGCATATGAAAGGAGGGGACTATGTAGTGACCTGGCTGGGTGGCTGAGTCATGAAGAGAGAACACCCGAAGGCACAGTGAGAGAGAGAGAGGTCACAGTGTGAGGAACTGACAAAAGGGAGTGCCAGACAGGGCAAGAGCTAATTCCCAGGAGCAACCACAAGGAGATGTAGCTGTGGTGAGTGGAGCACTTTTATGTGGATTATATCTTAGGTAGTATTTAACTTGTTGGCCCAATGCATATACAAATATCCGTGTCTTGCAAAAATGGATGAGCTCTAGAAATGGCTAGAAGATTCTGGCTCCTTATTGAGAAGAAAAGATTTGCCACAGAAGACCTCAGGCAATCAAAAGTGAGGAGCTGGAGCACCCATGCGGATGTGGTCCCTGTGGCATGTACTCCACTACAGCTATTTTGCTGTAAATTTAAACACCTCCTCCATGGCTGAGAATCAAGATGTTTTCCTATGAGGGAGATGCCATAGAACAAATAGACTTGATAGCTTATTCTCCGGGATAAAGATAAGCAAAGCTTATATTGGAGTGTTATGGGGATCCTCCAGGCCCTTATTATTGGGATTTTTTGGTGTTGAAAACAGTTTTCTTTATCCTCTTTTACTGCTCTCTTACTCAGGCCCGATTCACAGCTTACATGATACAAGTAACATTGGAGAACCAGGCCCCCAGCTGATGTGTTGTTTCCATAGATCCTAGGAGAGTCATTTATAAATGGCTTTTCGTGGCTGAGTTCTGGAATGTACCTGCCATCTATGGAGGATCACAATGATACAATATAGCCATGGCTCCTTCAAGTTTCACAACAGCTGTCTTTTAATATGTTTAGTTGGGCAATCCATCTTCTCAGTGTAGTAGGTGCACACCATAGAGCAGGGGTCGGCAACGCTCGGCACGCGGCTCGCCAGGGTAAGCACCCTGGCGGGCCGGGCCAGTTTTATTTAGCTGCTGACGCGGCAGGTTCGGCCAATCGCGGCCCCCACTGGCCGCGGTTCGCCGTCCCGGGCCAATGGGGGCGGCGAGAAGCGGCGTGGGCAAGCGATGTGCTGGCCGCGGCTTCTCGCCGCCCCCATTGGCCCGGGACGGCGAACCGCGGCCAGTGGGGGGCGCGATCAGCCGAACCTGCCGCGTCAGCAGCTAAATAAAACTGGCCCGGCCCGCCAGGGTGCTTACCCTGGCGAGCCGCGTGCCGAACGTTGCCGACCCCTGCCATAGAGTAAACTCATGGCAGTTCCACTGATGCACTCTCAAGTGCATAACCGACACAGTCATGTTTGTATGCAACATGTGATGGCTTTGATCTTTCGTTACATTTATCTTTACAAGTGTGATACTATTTGGTAGCTCAGGAGCAGCATAGTAACACCACCTACTTCATGTGAGTGAAGTTAAGTGTCATAAATGACTGAAACCAGGATGTATTACACATAGTGCATGTCTCTACTTCTTTGTTTTTCATATTTTGTTTACTCATGACTTGCAATTTAAAACGCACTTGAAGTAGCAGTTGTCATGTCAATGCTTTTGCCCTTGTAGCTCAAGGAAATGATGAGTGAGGGTAAGATCCTTAGGCTAGTGGCTGAGAGATTCTTCTTGTTGAGTTAAATATTTCATTTGATTTGTATGTCTCTCCTGGTGCATCGGAGCACTGGCACTAATGTACAGCATTGATTGGGAGAGATTCCAGCTAAAAAGTTAAAAAGTTAAAATTCTTGTATGTGAAAAAGGGTTATTGTACCATTAAGCTATTTTAAGCCTGGTCTATACAGTTTTTGTACCAGTATGACTATATCAGGTAGGGTCATGATTCTGCACCAAAATAGTTATATTATTACAGCCCTAGTGTGGACAGAGTTATACCGGTAAAGGTACCTTATACCCATCTAACTTATTCCCATTCCCCAATAAGAATAAGTTTTAGATCAGTATAAGCACATTCATGCTAAGGGATAATACTACCAGTGTAGTCAAGCAGTGCCACTTTTAAATGCAGATGCATCTTAAACTTGGCAAAAGCAACTTAAATGCAGGTAATTGGAAATATATTTATTACTGTAAAAGGATGAAATTGATTCTTTGGCTAGCCCTCTGCATAAAGATTAATTTATCTCTACATGAATTTATCTAGGGAGGAGCCCAAGCTATGAATTTTGGATCAAAAGCTGAGCTTAATCTATATTTCAAGCTTAGCATTTGCAGTCTGTTGACTTTGGGTTATCACTAAATTAACAGAAAATACTTATTTTTGTTTTTTCTGAAGCATCTACTCAACAAGCTCCTGTTGGAGCACCACTAGAATTTCAGTCATGAGTGAATCAAGATTGTTCAATGGACAAAGCAGAAACTGCAGGGTTAAAAAGAATTTGTGTGTTTACTGGATAAATGAATAAAATATCCCAATTTGAGTACCATGCAAAGCAATCCACTTTTAATTCATTCACCTCTTTAGAAAATGTCTTGTTCATTATGACAAATACCATAAAGGGAAAGCAAGTACTGATCAAGGAAGGGTCATATTACAATGGTTGACATGTCAGATAAACTTGAACTACAAGATGCCATAATAGTCAAGAGAAAACATCTATCATTTACAAAGTGCTTCAGTCAGTAATACTAAAAATGAAATGTGAGATTAATAGACCTTCCTGAACATTAAGTGGGGATCTTGCCTTCATTTGAACTGCTGCTTTTTCTGAAGGAAAAAACAATTTCATTACAAGCATAATAGATGAGCACATATGCCTGTTGCATCATGGGTTCAGTGATGTTTATATTTTCTTGCCATAGGGATTAGAGTGTTAGAAACTGTAATTTGAAGGAAAATTCATCAGTTGAGAAGCAAACTTCTTGATTGGCACAAATATTCACATTCAGGTTCAGATTGGGGGAGAGTAGGCCCCAGTCATCTATTTGGCAGATAAGAGGTGGTTAGCTAGCCTGCTCCCACAGCTTTCTGCTTCCTCCCTGCCAAGACACATTAAGCAATCTTCTGGGGAACCTGTGCCCAAAATATAATTAAGCGCCTGATGCAAAGCCCACTGAAGTCAACAGAAAGACTCTTCCTGACTTTGTTGATGTTTCGATCGGGTCCCAAATCTCTAACATAAATCTCTTTGATAAAAGAATAGTTTTAGATTTAAGTATCTTTTATTAAATTTGGGCAAAAACATATTGAATTTGCATGAGTGGCAATACTATAACTGATTATTGTTATCTTGTGGGTTTGACTACCACAGAGCGAATGTGTAATATGTTCTGTTTATTCAACATAATAAAACCCATATCTGAATGCACTGCAGATTTTTAACTTAGAACACTCAATGATACACTCTAGACTAACCATTCAGTAACACTGGAAAATAACCTCATTTTTGGCGTGCGCGCACACACACACACACACAAGTGTATGTATATACCAGTGGCTATATCCTTGGGGGGAGAGGGGGAGGTTGTGTTCTGTGTGTGTCTGAACATTTACTAATTCAGACATTTAAAACGACTGATACTTGAAAGTACAGGTTAAGAGCCCGTAGAAGACAATTTAATAGGGAAAGAGAGATCTTGTTTAATTTAGTAGAAACACTAGTTTGGCAATACCCATTTGCCTTTTGAGATTGCCTGTAAAAAGTTAATGTCCCATTAGCTTGCCACTACTGTAATGACATCTGTCCAAAAATTGTGGTACCCTGAATGGATTTTTTTCTTTAATTAAAATGTGTTTAAATTTCCCCGCATTCACTAAGATGAAGTATGTGCACTATGTGTCAGTTATTTGGGCCAAAAATTTACAACTTGAGTGCTCAAAATTACATTTGGATTTAGATGTCTGGGCACCTAAATAAATGCCTTGGGTTTCAGAACTGCTGGCCATCAACAACTCTGACTTCAGTGCTGCGCTCCCACAGTTCAAGCCTATCAAATATAGCTGTAGCCAGCCTTGTTACACTTGGCACTATGACAGGATGAATTTAATCCATTTAGCTGTGGGCTTACGTATACTGTACCATGTGCCTCAGTTTGGAAAAATATGTTGAAAAACTATCACATTTTGCTTGAGTAGATTTGGAATGTATAGACTTTATTCTAAAACTCTATTCCACTATATAAGTCTAATGCTTGTGGTATAATATCTCATTTAGTTAAGCTATCTCGCATAGGTATGCCAAAAATCTGCTGAGGTGTAATTTAGGTATTAGTGTAAATTGACCATTATGTCATCCTATGAGAGATGACCTTATTCCATGTTGTGGGGAAATGTTGTAACTTTTATAATGTTGTCATTTTGTTTCTGTAATTACTGTGCATAACACTGATTATATTTAAAACTTAGCAAATAAAGTTTAGCTTGCCTACAGTATATGGATCTAAAGCTAAGCCAAAGTTCTTTGGAGCAAAGAAATAATAAGGATTAAGAGCTACTTTTTGTACCTTTCTATTGAATGTGGGGCCTCATCTTGTGATTGATTAAAATCAATAGCTTTGAAACCAACAAAACAATATATTATGGAAAGGATAAGAGTCAGCATGACAACAAAATGATACAAATGATCTTGACTATAACACTTAAAGCTTTTAGAGTACAACCTCTTTCCTCTTCACAAGGGAAGTAGTACTGTGAGCAATTTAATCAGTATCCACTATTCAACCGTGGGGGTCAAAAACCCTATAATGTAGCTGGTGTTGCTAAACTGAAACCATTTCTAGCTTCTAACAAGCCATTATGTCATTTTAAGGTTTAAAAAAAATAAAAAAAGAAACATGTCATAAAACACAAGTTAATGCTCTCTGTTCTGAGGGAAAAAGGAGTTTTATTGGGCATTCCTTCAGCTGAAAAACAGTCCTCCCATTTCTCACTATGATATTGCGCGTGTACACACACACACACACACACACACACACACACCAAAAAACCTCAGTTAAAAGGCTATTCTTAAGGTTGCCAAGTCAAGCCCTTAAATGTTCGGCAATCCCAAAATTTAAATTCCCTGTGCAATGTTATTCAGCTCCCTTGTGCATATGATATCACATTATGATACAAGTCTTTAATTATAGGGTGGTGATTTTATATGTATTGTCATTACAACTTAGGAGACGTAGTCATGGACATAAACCTAGTGAAGAAACACAGAACAGTCCCTGCCAGAAAGACCTCAGACTAGAGATAACAGATGGATACAGAAAGACCAATGGGGGAGTGACCATCATGATAGGGAGTGTCTATCCCTATCACAGCATTAGCCATTGTGTTAAGGAGTGGTCTCAGCACACCAGCTGCCTAAACATTGTAAAGTGTGTTTTTTGTTTCCAATTTTTAAAGGAAGATAATGAGGTAGCTTTAAGGATGTTTATGGGGAGTTCCTCCCAAGGGTGAGGGGCAGCATGGGAGAGAGGATGAAGGTGCTTGTTTGAAAGGCTGGCTAAAATAGCTGTAAAGCAATTACCAAATAATTATCATTTTTGTATATTCTGAGTTTGTTGTTGATACAGGAAACTATCTTCCACCTGGACACACAATGTTCATCTGAGATTTGTTTGCTGTATTGCATGGTTGCAAGTTTACTGGTTAAAAGTGGACCTTATCAAACCAATTTAGCTTTGTATTTTACATGACTCAATGGGTAACTCACAGAGTTAGGAACTCAACTCTGGAGTCCTGAGATTGACAGTTCCCTTTTATAATCACTAGATACACTCCCTCCAAATAGGGAAAGTTTATGTATTTATGTTCTGAGTTACTTTGGTTAGGAAAATAATTTTGTTCATACTGTTTGTCTTATCTACTAGAACATGTTAAAATGGAAGACTCTCAAACAACACATGGACAATTGATGTCTTATTAATACACTGACTTTACAGTACACGTTGCGGGCATTTAACTGACGTAACAAAATAACTGTAGCAAGGAAATTACAGCTCATTATGCTGCAAAGTGGATTAATTGACATTTAATAAATATATTAATTCATATAATACAATTAACTAATCTGCTAGCTGGCTTTCTTTCTATATTTAATAGCAAGAATCATTCCTTCCTAAATAAACACTACAAATACCAAATAATTAAACAGTATTTATGTAATTAGAAAACAGTATCACTAATGTGCAGATGAAAACAAAACACAATCCTCAAGAAGAGCAGTTGTGTTTTTGACCAAAGTCTTATAACCACATATGCAACAAATTTCCAGTTTCCACATTTTATAAGCGTTACTTTCTTATGTGATTAGGCATGAGATTGGATTAAGCCTTCCCTAACCTAAAGTTACTGAAATCCAGATTGCCATTGCTACTGTGAAGCAGTAGAAACACTATAGTTATGGAAGAGTCTAGTTTATTGTGTAACTGCTTTTTCTAATTTATGTCAAGAAAAGGCTTCTTATTTTTTCCCCAAATAATGTAAAGAAACATATGTTCCCATGTTTATAAAGGAGAAAACAATAGAGTAAAAGAGTATTGCAGGATAGAGGAAAATAATAAATGTTTTGATATACCAGTGTACATATAGTTATGTACAATTTTAATATTAATATTTTGGACATCAGTGCCTTCACTTTTTTAAACTGGAAATTAAGATTTATTCCCCAATACATTGTGCAATAGTCCTTTTTTGCACAATGCTAATTATATTTTCATGTTTGCCTTCATCTATTTTTAATAATTAATTTAGTCTGCAGCTGTAACAATCTTTGCATCTTCTGACTGTTCCAAGCATTATGATAACTATATAATGGTAATTTTTCTGTGTACATGAAAGAAAATACTGGAACTGAAATAAGTAAAGTAAAGTAAGAACATAGTGTAAACTCTTGTCACTTTTCTCAACTTAATTTTGTTTCTGTCACTTCAGAATTAATTTTGAGGTAATGTTTAATTTAGTGGCTCTGTAACTCTTGTAACATAGCTGGATTTCAACATATCAGCTATGGTTATGATGACTGAAAGTCCATACCATTTTATGGTGATTTGGTGGCCTATGTGAAATGGTCCCAAGACAGTTGTTAGGGTCCAAATATCTTCTTCCTCATAATTAGCACCTTTGTTAGCAGTTTATTAAACTATTAGGGTTGCAAAGTAAGTATGCCTAAGATAGACAACTTTACTTTGGGCATTTTGTATTCAAATTTAATACGTCTGCCTTTGGTTTATTCATTATGCTCTGGTCTAGTCTTTGATACAAAATCACATTCTAGTTGTTCTACAGACCCCCTGCCTCTTTTACTGCACAGAATGGACAGTGAATGAAGCAGAGGGTGTAAAAAGGGAAAGGATGTTCTCTTGTGGTTAAGACTCTAGACTTGGACCTAGGAAATCTGAACTCAGCTTTTCTTATGTGAAGTTGGGCAAAACTATCATGAAGTATAAGCCCTGCTCTCTCCCTATTCCCCTCATTTTTATTTTTTGCCTCCCCTTGCTTGAACCCAGGACCAATCGACTCAGTGTTCAACCATGCCTTCTCTTGCCTCTAATTTCTTCTACCAAATAAACAATGAAGAATGGGAAAATGATTTAGGCATCAGGCATAAAGTAAATGAGAGGAAAGAAAAATAAATGTGGTGGTGTGCCTGTGACTCCTCTCCCAGGATCCTCTTCCACTAGCAGGCTTTCTCTGCCTCCCTCACTGGCAGTATCAGCCCCTTTTTGTATTGTGGACTGTGTCCAAGCAGAGCTCAGCAGTGAAGAAAACATTTATGCAGAGATTCACACAACAGATTTGGAATTTTTCACTCGGGTCCCTGGATCACAAGCCTGCCTAGGTCAAGGGTTATGGAGTTGGATTACCATATTTTTCAGACCCTGGTAACTTTAGCACTGCGAAGATTAGGACAGATGAGGAACTTGCAGTCCAACTGAGTTTTCTTTTGCCACGCAGCGCCTTTGAGAATCTCTGGGACTAGAGCTCTCCAAGGTTGCAGGTTGTCCCTGGAACTCAATTGCAATATCAGTTTTATGAACCTTCAGTTCTGGGAGCAGAGATTGAGATCAGTTTTTTTCTTCCATTGTGATAACAGGACAATTAAATACTGTATTTATAAATGGGGGACAAAGGAATGCCCCAATGTTGGCACGATCCATTATGCTTTGGGGGTGGGAGGTTGGATTAAGGCTTCCAATAGGGCTATGTCTTCTCCATCTGGATAGGATGGATGTCCTCTTTATGCTTACCCTGTGAGCAGAGTTCTGTGGGATGGTGTAGCCCCATGTTACTCCCCTTGCTCAGTGTCCCATTAGTTCAATCATTCCCGTACATGAACCTGAGCCATCAGGCTTTGGTTTCATGGAGTTTGAATTGGCGAACTGCCAGCTGAGGGATTCTTCTAGGGGGAGAGGGGCTTCTTCTGTGTGTGATGGTCCAATTGGCCCCAAAGCCACCAGGAGTCTGCTTGTCACTTATATAGACTCTCACTAGTGTAAATCTACAGTATGCTGGGTTTTCACTTTGGGATTTTCAGCAAGGTTAATGTATGACCTCTGAAGGTGCAAACTCCACTTACTGTGCCCCAATATAGGTGGCAAAAATATTTTTGTTTTATTTATTTGGTTATTTGTACAGTGCATATAAAGTTCTAACTGTGTGGTATAACCATTGCATTGTTTTTTGTCTTTGTGGTTTGGCCTCATTATAGGGATAAAATTACAGATGGAATTTTTGCTCTAACCCTTTGGCTAGTCCTCTTGGAGTTTGTCATGGTCATGTTTGTGGCTGTGCTTCAAACAAAGGGGAGGTTGATTGCCTTTATCTTTGGCCTTTCGTTGATGGGAGATGAAGTTGGGTAGGTCCCAAGATAGATTTGCCATTCTACAGAGAACAGCACTGCACATACAGTGAGCCTTTGTATTTTATGTGGTCAAGATAGTTCAGAAACAAAATATGCTAGTTGGTTTTTGCTCAAAAATGCTATGGCGCTTTGAGGCTTTTAAATCCCACCTATTCTCAGTGGTTAAAACTTTCTCTTGCTCTACACCTTTTCTAAACCCATCTAGGTGCACACAGCCAGAGGGATAACAGTAATGTGGGTGAAGAATGTTGGCATTTCCACTGAGGGCATTTGTAAGGCAGCAATGTGGAACATGGTCAACAGCCCCTCCTCTGTTCATCACCCTCTGCAGATTACATCTTTTGTCATCAGCTGAGACATCCTTCAGAAAGAAAAGTTCTACATGAAGCTAGGTTACAGAAAAGATCTTCCTCTTGCTTATTGCTAGTGTAACTCTACTCATGTCTATGCCACTTGGGGGATGGGGAAGTGTGTGACGTAACAAAAAGGAAAACTACATACCAAAATGAGTTGATTGTCACATTTCACCCCTTATCTCCTGCCTTCATAATCATTCCTGTGTGCACACAACTAATTGGAGGAGCTCTAGAAATAATTGGGCTATTGTGGGGGTAAGGTTATTTTATTCTGGATGCCTGGCTGTTTTTTCTACCTTCTCCTGGAAAGTGGAGTCATGGCAACTAACTGTAATGATCAGGAAAGGGGAAAATGAAGGACCAATAAACACACATACAGGTAAACAATTTCCCTTAAACCCAAGAATTGCTTCCATGCTACTCTACTAATTATAAAATGCCTGCAACAAAAAATGCAAATGCAATAGAGGGGGTGTGCTTAAAAGTAACAACAAAAGCTCATTATTTGTGATCTGAAGTTATCTGGCTCAGTCATTTAGCTTACCAGCCTGCAGTAGCACACTATATGAATCAGTAGTAACCTAATTATGGTTATTAGGCAGGTGTATCCACTTTTTTTTTTTATAAATGATCATTGATTCCAGAAATAAAGTAAGAAAAAGGTAGACAACAATTAGGTGCGCCTAGAAAACACCAGAAAAGAGTAGAGTTGATATAATTATCTGTTTGCAGTACAGTCAGCAGTTTTTGCCAACTTTTTAAATAAGATTATAGAAGATGAAACAGAAGAGCTTACTTCAGCTCTTAAGAAAGATGTAAGCAATTTTAAATTGTACTTAGTCCCCAGGGAGAGTGTGAAAATATTTCTAGTATATTAAAGTATAATAAAAGCATTTGCTGGATAACATATTTTTCATATTAATTTCTTAATTTCTAGGATGCTTAATTGTAGATCTCAAGGGCATGAGGTTAAAGCAGCACATTTCCATGTTGACTCTGTATACTATGTGGCTTTTATCATTGCCACTTTTTAGCTAGAAAATGTGGTCTGTCTCTTCCCTCCAGATTCTCCAGAAATCTGGGGTTTATTTAATTTTTATTTAGAACTAGACTGTACAAATTTTACACATGTAGTGAGCATTTACTCAAACAAGAAGTCCCAGCTTGAGTGAGGGTTACATAGCCTACTACAAGGTTTCTTTTGACAATCATTTGGGATGGAAATTTAAAGGGGGGTGCACATGTCAAAGACACAGTTTCAAAACTTAACCAGGGAGAGGAAAAGGGGGGTCACTAGGCAAAAGATTGTCTCTCTCTCCTCCAAACTAAATGATTGCCATAGGATGGAGGAGTCTCCTCACAGGAATCATCTTTTTATTTATATTTATTTTGACATTCTGGTTCCTCAAAGCAGTGTAGTCTGTCCTCCTTCCTGATGGGGCAATATAAAGCAATTATGGGAGGGAATTGCCATGAGATTGTTAGTTTTCAAGAGGGAAGGATCACATCCTTCGAAGTGTGCCAGAAAAGAAAAAGTGCATTACAAGCGGGGTAGTCTATCCCCGTTACCTGGCCTATAGTCCTCTGGGAAAACTGTCACCAGCTGGACTTGCTTTGTGTCTAATGTGGGGAGACTCAGTCTTATGAAATCATGGGTCCTAATGATGAATTCCATCCAGTGAAACAGATAGTCTAGTGCTGACAAGAAGACTTGAGTTAACTGGAATATTTGCTAGCATGAATGGGAGTGGTGTGAATTTACTACTCTGATTAGGAAGATCAGGCTTTGCTTAAGTCAATCTTGTAAACTTTAAGGGTTTAGAATAATAAAATGGATGGCTGTATTTTCACCTCTTCTGTATCAAAAATGTCATCGATGTTACCAATATAACTCAAAAAGTTACTTTTTGCCCAAGAGGCATAGTGCATTTTAAAGACATGCAAATCGCATGTAAAATGCTGGAAGCAGTTTGCTAAAGTTTACTAGCTTCATTGCATTACAACGTGATTAGCTGCTACCTATCACTTTTCTTCAGCTCAGAAGAATGCTGCATGCCCCATGGCTGTTTTAATGATAATATACTGTATGTCACTAGCAAACTTGTTAGAACATATTACATTTACTCTGAGATGATCAAGGATAATTAAGTATAAAACCCCTTTCCGCTCTGTTTATGTGAAATCATGTTAGGGCTATAACACAAACCAAATAAATAAATGAAGATAAGTAAATGTAAGGCGAACACAGGGTCTAAAATGCATGAAACCATACATGTATAAAGGAAAAATGGTGAGAGATGTGTGAACCAAATCTTTGAGATAATTTATCTCTGTTCCATCCTTTGCATTTTTAACTATAACAATTTTTATCACTGCATAATAATTACATATTGTGGTAGTGGTGGTTTTTGGGAGACATCAGGGTGGCTTTCATATATCTGAGATTTTAAAGACGGATGACATTGTTATGATATAGTCCAACAGCTTAACATAACAAAGTCTGTACAACTTGAGTGAACCTCTTCTGTCCAGCCCTCATGACTGCATTATCCATTTTTCTACTTTTATTTATTAGAGTGTAGAAGAAGTTTATATGCCAGGTAATCACTTTGGAAAAATGTGTCTGCTGTCAGGGGGTAGATCATCAGCCCTTATGTCTTGCTTTCAACTCCCAAGTGCTCCTCCTCTACTGTGCTGTCCTTTTGCCCTATGTGTATGTCCTGAAAAAATTCCTTTAGTATAGTCTGTGTAATATTTATACACATACACTTTAAAAAATCCTTTGTGTTAACTTCAGGTTTGCCATTTCCTTTCAAAACATACTAGCCTCCACTGGCTTAAATGATTGTTTGGAATGACTTTCTTAGGAGGGCTCAGTTGAATGATTAAAACTCCTAACCCCTGTCCAGATTAGGGGTGTATGTGAATAGGACATTAAGAATCAAAAGGAATAACAAAGTGCAGGTGTGCAGCCTCTTTCATAAAGTGTAGTAGTGTATGTAAGCTCCTACTATAAAAGGGAAGTGGTGGGACCCTCATGATTATTTTAGAAATAAACCTGTTCTCTAGTACAATACTGAGTCTCCTTCTTCAGACCATATTGGGAATTCATTAGTATGCTTTCCTTTATTTCATACTGCAGTTGTCGCTGTAGCATATTAGCCACCAGGCCACAAGAGTTGATGACACTGGAAATAACATTTCCTGTCTGTCCCTGGCTGGAAATAACATTTCCTGTCTGTCTCTGGCTGGAAATGCTACCAAATGAGGGGCAAATTCAATAAAAGAAAGCCCATCAGATAGGCAGCACTAGGAAAACAATGAAATCATTGAAAAACATGAATAGTGGATACATGCACTGTCATTCCACCCTCTAGTAGCTGAATCACAGAGGAACTAAAAAGCCCCAATGGAGAGGCTCTGGTGGCTTTAGAAATAGAAACTTTGTGTTTTGGTAACTAAAGGTCTAACCTGATGCTGATGGTTTCTGCTTTAGCTGGTGACCATGGATTCTGTTGTAAGCAACAAAGTGATTTGTTAGGTTTGACAAGTATGAATAGCAGAAAGAAGCGGGAAGTGAAGGGAATGAAGAGGAAAAGATGTAAAATGATGAAAAGAGCACAAGGACTGTTTGGAGCACTGTCTCCTGCCAAATTGTATTATTGGTGGCTTTCACTCTCCATCTTTGCAATTACATAGTTTTGTTTATATATATATTTTTACTTTGCTGTAAAATGAATATTCACTGTGTGTCTGTGTGTGTGAGTATGCTGTTGGTTGAAGCCAAGGAAAGTTACAAATATTTTTGGTCATTTAAATATCATGCTATACCAATAAATTCCACCCCTCTCCCCCGCCTCCCAAACACTCCAATGGAGAACTATCACTACAAAGGTACAGGATCTGAAAATTAGATTTTAAAGTCAATGTAGTACTCAAGACAACTATAAGGGACCTGGCAGGAAGCATCATCATGTATGCATTTCTTTGTTTAACTGTAACACATCTTAAGGCCCTGATCATGCAAAGATTTATTCACCTGGTTTACTTTATACACGGTGGATGAGATTCTCATCCCTGCTCCAGTCCCATCACATTGGGTAACAGGGCTGGAGCGGAATCAGGCATTCCTTAAAGACCCAGTTCTGACTCCCAGTGCATTCTCCTAGTGCAGGCACTATGGAAAACAGCCATAAGACTGTCTTCTGAAGACCCACTTGCAGACCCCACTGGTATAGGAGGCATGCTGGGGTGAGACCACATCACATCGTGCTGTGGAAATTCCACACAGTTTTGTGGCATATAAAGCAGCCACAGAATGCTGCCATAATTTAGGTAATCCCTCAGAACAGCACAGGATTGGGAAAGTGCAAAGATTATTTAGCGGCGCAGTACAGAATCCAACCTTGTGAGTAGTCTCAAATCAATGGGACTGCCCATTTGTAAAGTTATGCATGAGCAAAAAATCTTTGCAGGACTTAGGCCTAACTATGTATTTATCATGAATGTGCTTTTCTTATCCTTCTAAAACTATGCTAGGAAACGAAAGTGTATAAATTTTTTCCTGTGTGCTGTTTGAAATTTTACGATGTACTGTAGAAAGAATTCTTAGGACAGATAGTGGCTATATACAAAAGTGATTGCTTCTCGGCTTTTTGAATACAACTTCTTTTTCAAAGATACTCCTTTTTAACATGAATTATAGTGTTATCTCATTTGCATTGTTAAAATGAGATCTATAGAGAGTATTGCCTACATTCTTTATAGGTGAAAAGAGAATGTGGGGGAGAGTGTGGGGGGAACCTCAGCAAAATAACACACAGGAAGAACAGAAATAAAAGGAATGCTACAACGGGCAGAAAAGCCTGATTTCATCATTTGTGCTTTTACCGGAAATCTAAATTCAAATAGATCAATACAACACAACCTAAATAGAGGTTGAGTTAATGAGAAAATTATAAATGATTTTCATTTTAAAATAGGAGGAAAAGAGTCTGTCCAATTAGTTCTCTACTTTAAAAATTAAATACATATAATAGTACACAAGAACATTATTCTTTTTATGCCTAATGATAGATTTTAATATTGCAGCTGCAGCCAAATACCCAATTAGAGTCCTGCATGGTATATTTTCCTCATTTTCCATGTTAGTCCACCACATTAATCTTCTCTTGAGCTGTTTGTACAGATTTTATTAATCAGTATTATATCAGAGATACCGTTGGCTTTAAATGACTTACTTTCTGGTGTATGTAACAAAATCACTATGCATGGACTGAGCACCATTGATGGCTAATCAATGTATAGCAGGTTTAACATTTAAAAAAAATATGTAATAGTTTTTTTAATATATTTTTGAGCCTGTTACTTTGGGTCTCGGTGTCTATAATGCTGATCTTTCTTAAGATTTTTTTTTTGTGAAAAGGTGGAATCCTTAAAATCAGAACACGATAGTTTTGCCTCATTTCAGAATTATTTTTGTCCACTCATATTTATCAAAATAGACATCTTTACAGTGTGTGTATGTGTAAAAACAAAACAAAAAACCACAAAACAAGCAAACAAAAACAACCATCCACCAATACTGGAGGAAAGTGGGTGGGCAGGAATTTAAAAAAGAAAAGATACAAATTAAATGGATTACTTTGAAGTCCAAAGCAGTAAATGAGAAATTCAGTTATTGGTGCCTTCCAACCTATAACTTTATTTTGCATAGTGAGGCACAAGGGGCATTTGAACATATGGAAAGACTTGAGCTTAATTGTTAAGATTCTGCTCAGCTATTCCACCTCTTCACGGTGATTTGCACTGTTTAGCATTCCTGTACATTAGGTAGTATATTTAATGTTTCCCATTTCAATCCAATTTATGTATGTTTGGCTGCAGACCAGAGCTGTGGGCACACAGTATGGAATTGTCATAAATCTGCCTATGCTGGATACAAGTGCTGTATCGCTACAGTCGATAGCATGCTTGCATGATCGTTTCAGAATGCTTGTGGAGCAATACTGCCTATTCCCGGCAAATCTCCTAGGGACTAAATTAATGTATCTCATATTGTATTGATTGTAGCCAATAAGTGCCTAAATGATTTGATGTGAGGCAGAGGGATTATGAAGGGAAGAGGGAAGAGGCAGCTTGAAAGAAATATGCGGTTTAATTACGGGATGAATTTCGCCAATCTACTTCCCCCTAGGAATTTAACAAATAGGCCTAAGTGCACTTAGCTGTTCTTGACATCTGTTGAAATGATATCTGCCCATGATGAGGGAATCATGGGAATTGGTCTAAGGGTATTGTCAGGATCAGTGAGCCACAGGAAACTGCTTTCCTGTCTGCAAAATTAGAAGAAAGAAAAGGGTACATTAGCAGTTTTAGGTTAAGCTACAATGATTACAGCTTTCTGTAATAGAATTCCTCTCTTTGATTTAATGAAACTGGCTCTCTTCGATAAGATGTAAAATAAATTCCCCCTCCCCCCCAAATATATATATATATATATATATAAAGACAGGTTTGAGTCCAAAACTGTACTTATGGTGTGCTGTTGGTGGAAGCTTTATGTATGTTGTTTGCAAGAAGTATCCAAGTTTATATTTTTTATGACTCATAACATTTTGTAATGGAACTTGGAATCTCTTAGGTAAACAGCAGATATAATAAAAACTATAGCTTCCATGTAAATGCAATGTAAAGACCAGCATTGTGAAGACTGATGTTTCCTCATTTTGATTACATCTATAATTCAGAAGAAAGTACAGATCACTTAATCTTACTGCATTTGATAGTATTTACCTCTACAAAAGAGAACCTGGTAAATACCTTTGAAGTCCTAAGAGCTATAAGTCCTCTGCCTTATTTGAAATCTTTTGCAATGATTGGAGCATTTGTGTATTACTTGGTGCATTATATATAAGCCATTTCCTTTGGAAAAAATGATAAGCATTTATCATAGGAGGTAGAAACACAAGATGAGATTGTATATCATGTTATCCAAAGCTGCATGGGTATCAGGACTATTCATAAACAAGGAATACACACAAAACTAAGGTTTCTCCATTTGTTTTAAATAACTACTATTTTTATAAGCCCACATCAATGGTTCTTTTTCAATTAATTTAATAGAAAATAAGACAAGCATACTTTTACAGTAAAATACAAATGAGAGTGCATTGTCAGTATAAAAAGCATTACGGAAGAACCCAATTCAAAATTATATTTATTATTTTTGTTTACAAGTGCTGTTCTTGTGAAAAACATTTCAGATTGACTTAGTCTCTGCTATTTCATTGGAAATTACTTGTTTAAATCCACATCCATCTAAATTCATGATATTTTATATTGTTTTCTCAGAGTCTGCAATAATATTAAATGCCCAAGCATTTGATTGAAGAAAAAAGGTTGTCCTATCAATGCTCAGCACTTAGTATTTCTGTGTATTCTGTCATGGTATGTTCCAACCGCACAAACATGCATGGTTCATGGAGAGGAAACACACAGAAAATGAACAGGTTATGAACTTAGAGAGAGAGATGCCAAGTACTACTGCATGCATTTCAAACATGTGTCTACTCTTATTGCTCTTGGTGGGTGCAACTGGTTGCAGAGCACTTTGGAAAACCTAGCCATTAGTGAAATATCTATTATAAAATGGTCTCTAAAAATCAAACACATTAACTTCATAGACTTGCAGTGTTGTAGTCATGTTGATCCCAGGATATTTGAGAGTAAATGTGGGTGAAGAAACCTCTTTTATTGGACCAAAATCTGTTGGTGAAAGAGACAAACTTTTGAGCTTACACAGAGCTAAGAGCATTTCAAACATGCAACACTTTGCATATGCTGCCCCTTGAATTATAATAAATAGGGAATTAGCTGAGGAAAGCACAGGATTCTGTTTGGAAATGTAACTAGAGCAGGGCAGTCTTTGCAAACAGCTGCGAAGAAAGTGCCTAAGCCATCTCAAATAACTCATAATGAAGGTGTAGAATTATGAAAACAGCTGATACATGCTTGAAAATCTGAAGTGAGGAAAGGATAGGCATTCCAGAGAAAGCTTAGAAGTTAAAATGGAGAGTTTGTTTATAGCAAGGATATTTTCCCCAGCAATAAACTTTAACTTAATGTTAACAATTTAATTTTGAATCTTTCCATTGCTAAAATCTGGATTGCTTTTCAATTTCCTGCAGAGCTTAATGTGTATGCAAATTAAAGAGGAGAAATTTTAGATACAAAAGTTAGATTGTACTTTACAAACATGCCTAATTATTACTTAATTTTTAGAGGCCTTTCTCTTTGTTTCTCATAGCTCAATTTCCTGAAACGAAACAGAACACAACTTTTGGTTTAATGATTATTTTAAATCTTTTTGCAATATGATTTAATTGGATGTTAAATTGCTTTTCCTTGCAGTTCCAAATACTATAGTTTCTGCTATAGCTCTTATGTAATTTAAAGAAATGGGCAATGGCTATATTTTCCCTTTTGCTTGAATGAGTTATGTACCGTAATATTGTAATAGCTCTCAAAACAGGTTAGTTATCCAGATATCTGTGATATAATGTGTGTTAATCTAGGCCAAGTTTTCAAACTTGGCTGCCTAAAGATGGAGCTTTGAATCCACAATAAGGTACCTAAATATAAATTGCCTGATTTTTCTAACATGAGGGCACCTTTTGCTCCATTGACTTCACTGGGATAGTGTGTGCCCTCAGCACTTCTGAACATCAGGCCACTAATATTTAGATGCTTAAATATAGATCCAGGAGACCAACTTGAGGTACCTAGATTTTAAAATGTTGGCCATAGGTCCTTATTCCAAACATATTGTTCAATGAACATTGTATCTAAAGTAGAAAGATGACAGCACAAGGTTTCCATTGGCATTAATGACAAAACTCCCATTGACTTTTGTGCAGGGTCAGGCTCCTATTGTTGTGTATTTTTCTGTACTGTACAGCACTTTACGGTTGTACAAGACCCAAGTTAGGGCACTAGCTCTGCCTAGAATGCTCCATAGTTCACAAGGACAGGTAATAGGAAAATGTTTGGACAGAGCACTTTAAGTGGTAGTGAATTATGTAAAAGCCTGCTCTGCTCAAAGCCAATATCTCTTTAAAAGAAGCACAGTGCTTGCTTTGAACAAAACACATTTTAATATTTAACAACATGTTTAAGAATGTCAGATGAGGCATTGCAAAATGGAGTTTTCCTTGTTGTACTCATTTATCTATATCAGATGTATCAAGTATTAGGTTTTTTTCAGATAACCCACAAGATTATAGTTGTCTTTATTTTTCTAATTGGGACTGCAATTAGAAGTGGAACTAATACCTCTTTTAGTATTGCTATAGGTGCTTTGTCTGTGTCTTGCATTTATATTCCCCAAGGAAATTCTTTATTTAAGAAAAAGGCATTATCCTTGGTTGCTTTTATATGTAATTACAGCTTTGATTTCTTTGCAGAAACATTAAATATCCTAAGATTATTCTCTAGTTAAAGCTGATCAGTGCTGTTACCTCAAGGGATTCCCCCCCTCCCTCTCTCTCTCACACACACACACACGCAAACACACACACTTTGACAATACTGTCAATTGCCTCTTATGAATGCTTTCAATCTTTCTTTATGGACATAAATGAACATGAGCCTAAGTGGTAAAAAAGATCAATATATTGGGGCAGTTTCTTGATGGTATTCTATAGGTAGGGGTTTCTGCAATGGAACACTGATAATTTATAGACAGGAGCAAGGGGTTGAGTCCCACACCATGGATTAGTAGATAGTGATAGTGAATCCAGGGGAGTTGTGATCAGAAAGGTGTGGTGGAACATACTGAACCAATGTCAAAGTATCAGTAGTTATCTGGCATAATGGGTGTGAACGGGGATGTAACTGATAGCTGGATCCCAACAGTCCTCTAAACCCAGTGCACATAAACAGCTTGATTCTGTGCATTATGTAGATGATTCCCAAATTTAAACTCAGTTGTTGAATATAGTGCGTGCAAGACCATTCTGAATGAACACCTCCCCACTTACAGGAAAAATAGTGGATTCGATTGAAAGCGGTTTGAGGTTCTAGTGCATTGTTACAGGTTTATGACCAGCTAGAGTAATTGATAGAATCATTTCAAAGCATAAATGATGATTTTACTGCTGGACCTGGCTCTAATACACTATTAGATAAAACAAGATTCCTATGTAGATGGCTCAATGACTGTCAAAAGCCCAGTAAGGAATTTTGTAGAGCATTAATCATCTTAGTTTCTTATTTGGGCATCTGAAAACTTTTCGGTGCTGCAGACTTTCTCCAACTTTTAAATATGTTCTATCGTGTGTGCTTTGAACTATGATATTGCTCACACTACTGTACAAGTATGGGTGACACTGCCTAGCTACCAGCTATCAGGGTTTTGAGGGACCTAAAAGTAGCATAGTGCAACATTTAACTCAGCAATTGGCAATAAAAGTACTATGCTATGTGTCTTCTCCTGAGAAGACTTGTTTGAATGCATATGAAGGCAGTGTTGCCAGTGGATAAGTAATTGGGGTAGAAGTCAGGAGACCTGGACAGATGCTGTTGCCCAGCCCCAGTTTGCTACTGAAGTTGTATATAGTGGCCAGCCTCTGAGGAGAATTCCTCCCTGCACAGGCCCAGTGTACTTATGTCATAAGCGTCCCAATGCTGTGATTTTTTTCCCATGGGCAAGCCTGTGGTACATGCCAATGTGCATGCAATAGGTGTTGTCTTTGGTTTGAGATCTGAGTGCAATTGACCTGGTGTAACTGACTATATGGACAGGGAGGTTTCTGACTGTAGAACAATTCCGAATTCCACAAGTGGCTTTAAAGCCATCTTTTCCCCTCTCCTTTTGGGCTACATTTCTGTGCTGCACTTCCTGGAGATGCAGCATAGACTCTCACTCTTTGGTTTTAGTTATAGCTCTCACACTGGCTTGCTATGCCCTTGGGCAAGTCACTTAACTTCCTGTGCTTTATTTCCTTTCTGTAAGCTAAAGAAAAGGATTTGGGGGTTATAACAGATCACAAGTGGAATATGAGCCATTGAGACAGTTGCAAAAAAAGCTAATTTTCTAGGAGGGTACTAACAAGAGTGTTAGATGTAAGACATGGGAGGTAATTGTCCCAATCTATTCGGCACTTGTGAAGCCTCTCTGGAATGTGTCCAATTCTGGGCATCACACCTTAGAAAAATTGGCCAAATTGGAGAGGGTTCAGAGGAGAGTAACAAAAATGATAAAAAAGTTTAATAAACCTGACCTATGCGGAAAGGTTTAAAAAAACTAGACATGTTTAATCTTGAAAGAAAATGACTTAAGGATGACCTGATAACAGTCTTCGAATATGTTAAGGACTGTTATAAAGAGGACTGTGATCAATCATTCTCCATGTCCACTGAGGGTAGTACCAGGAGTAATGGGGTTAATCTGCAGCAAGGAAGATTTAGGCTAGATATTATGAAAAACATTCTAACTGTTAGAATAATTAAACACAGGAATAGGCTTCCAAAGAAGGTTGTGGAATTCCCATTATTGAAGGTTTTTAAGAACAGATTAGACAAATACCTGTCAAGAATGGTCTAGGTATACTTGGCCCTGTTTCAGTGTGGGGGGATGAACTAGATCAGTGGCTCTCAATGTTTCCAGACTACTGTATCCCTTTCAGGAGTCTGATTTGTCCTGTATACCCCCAAATTTCACCTCACTTAAAAACTACTTGCTAACAAAATCAGACATAAAAATACAAAAGTATGCAGCACACTATTACTGAAAAATGTTGACTCTCTCATTTTTACCAAACAATTCTAAAATAAATCAATTGGAATATAAATAATATTATACTTACTGCTGTATATACTATACACTGAAATGTATAAACAAGTCATTGTATGAAAGTTTAGTTTGTACTGACTTAGCTAGTGCTGTTTATGTAGCCTATTGTAAAACTAGGCAAATATCTGAGTTGATGTACCCCTTGAAGACCTCTGTGTACCTCCAGGGGTACACCTACCCCTGGTTGAGAGCCACTGAACTAGACGACACCTTCAGTTCCCTTACAGCCCTATATTTCTATGCTTCTATGTCATGCTGTCAGAGCAGAGTCTATAGAGCCTGTAGGCAAACTTCAGTTATTTTCATTATTATTTGCATTTTGTTCAAATTTCAGCTTATGTTGATTTGAACTCTTAGAATCAGCTTCTTTTGATAATTGAGGCCCTGATAATGAATGGCAATGAAATTGGAACTGTAATACTGCACTAACAGTAACCTCACCCCTTCCTCCCAGAAATATTTTTACAAAAGCAGAATCAAAGACAGTTTAGAGCAGGGGTGTCAAACTCAATTGCACAGGGGGCCAAAACTCAAAACTCGCGGGCCGAACAGTATAACCATTTATTTAACAGACTAAATATTTATGTTTTTTAACCATTAATATGAACCAAAATACAGGATATCATTCCAAAATAAATACATTTCAACTTAAAATATTTTGCTCTTCATA
Source organism: Chrysemys picta bellii (assembly GCF_011386835.1). Taxonomy (NCBI): domain Eukaryota; kingdom Metazoa; phylum Chordata; order Testudines; family Emydidae; genus Chrysemys; species Chrysemys picta. The sequence goes on from NC_088800.1 coordinate 60,588,072, forward strand.
AAAAAATATCCTGTCAATACAATACATTCAAAATCTGTACATGCTGGAATATTAAAAAATCTGAAAATATAAATAAAAAATTGAATTTAAAGCAAAAGTATAATCATAACAAATCATAACATTCCATTTTCTTGTCCTATTTAGTCAGAGCCTGATACTTGGAGTCTTTTCTTTGCAACAAGTTCGTTTATGTTTGGGGTTAGGTTCTGTGTTGTGAAGATTCTCAGGATCGATTGCAGGTGTTCATCAGTGAGGCGACTCCTGTGTGACGTTTTGTTAATTTTCATCACAGAGAACAGCTGCTCGCACAGATATGTGCTGCCAAACATGGACAGGATTCGAGCCGCATGTTGGCGGAGCTGCGGCATCGCTTCAGGAATGAAGCGAGTGAACTGTGCTGGCCCCGCAGTGTCGTACTTTGCCTTCAGTGTCCCGTTACATTGCAGTTCTATCAGCTCCATCTGCATTTCTACAGGTGCGGTTTCCACATCGACTGCAAATGGGTTGCGAAGCAGCTCGAAGTTACTTTTCTGTGCCTCAAAGTCACTGAAGCGCCGTGCGAACTCAGTGCGCAGCGCGCTGAGTTTTTCAGCAAAGGTGGCATTTGGGAAAACTGTGGCACTTTCTTGGTTCCGTATTACTTGGCAACAGGGAAAGTGAGACAAGTTGCATTGGTGCATTTGTGTCTCCCATAAGCGCAGCTTCACTTGAAATGCCTTCACTGCATCATGCATATCGGTTATTATGTGCTCCCGTCCCTGGAGTTGAAGGTTTAAAGCGCTAAGATGCGACGTTATGTCAGCCAGGAACGCCAACTCACATTTCCACTTTTCATCCCGCAGAACTGTGCAGTCTTTCCCCTTACTGTCCATGAACTGGCAGATTTCCTCTCGCAGCTCAAAGTGTCTTTTGAGAACTTTTCCCCGACTTAGCCACCGGACCTCCGTATGATATGGCATATCGCCAAACTCGCTATCTATTTCCCGCAGAAAAGACTGGAATTGGCGGTGATTTAAACCGTGGGCTCTGATAAAGTTGACGGTTTGTGTTACAGTGTTCATCACATGATCCATTTTTAGGACTTTAGCACTCAGCGATTCCTGGTGTATGATGCAGTGATACACTGTCAACTCACCGGCACAGTTCTCCTCCCGCATCTTTGAGCGCATCCTTCCCACCAGTCCATTTTTTTCACCACACATAGCAGGTGCGCCATCTGTTGTAAGTTCAACGAGTTTTTCCCACGGCAGTTTCATGTCGGTTACACTTTGAAATACATTTCCAAAGATGTCTTCTCCTTTCGTTGTCCCGTGCATCGATTTAATGTCCAGTATTTCCTCTGTTACGCACAAATTGGAATCCACACCACGGATAAATATCGCCAGCTGTGCAGTGTCAGTCGCGTCAGTAGTTTCATCCACGGCAAGGGAGTATGCAACAAAATCTTTTGCTCTTTCAATCAACTGTGTTTTCAAATCAGTCGCCATCTCACAAACCCGATTAGCAACAGTGTTTCTGCTGAGGCTTACATTTGCAAACGCTCGCGTTTTATCTGGACAAAGGACGTCGCACACTTTCATCATACAATTCTTTACGAATTCCCCCTCGGTAAACGGCCGTCCTGATTTGGCGATCTCTTCGGCCACAATGAAACTTGCTTTCACAGCAGCTTCACTTTGTGATTTTGCTTTGGTGAAAAACGTCTGCTGGGATGTCAAATTCTTCTTCAACTCCTCTACCTTTTGTAGCTTCTGTCCTGCGCTCAGGTTTTTGAATTTGTTCTCATGTTTCGTCTCGTAGTGCCATCTTAGGTTATACTCCTTCATTACAGCGATATTACTCCCGCAAAGGAGACACACTGGTTTACCTGCAATTTCAGTAAACATATACTCATTCTCCCACCGGCTTTGAAAGCCTCGGTTTTCAGAATCAATTTTTCTCTTGGCCATTGTTGGGGTCTAGCTTTGATTTGATATTAGCGTTGTATACATCAACAGACCGCGAACTTGAACCGCGGCTTGCCGTTGGCGGCAATTGCACTGCATCATGGGATTTGTAGTGTGTGTTATTGGGGCGTCATATCACAGGGCCATTAAAAACAGATATATAAAACGATTTTGCGGGCCGGATATAATTGTATGGCGGGCCGGATGTGGCCCGCGGGCCTTGAGTTTGACACATGTGGTTTAGAGGATGCCAGAAAATAAAGCCTTCCTAGAATAGTGAGCTTTCAAATGTAATTTGGCACTTTCTGTGGCAGAGAGAGGAAATATATTCTTTAAAATTCTAGTCAAAAGACGACTCTGTCTTGTCAAAAAACAACTCGCCTGCTAGAATTCCTAGGTTTATGGACTATGACACATGGTTTAATGAAAAAACAAAATCCAATATGTACCAATCTCATCTGAGAATGAGAAGTTTGAAAACATAAATGGCATATGCTTATGGAAAGGGGCAGTGGAAAAACAGAGTTGTGCAAAAAAATTGACTCATTATTTTTCCCAAACTGTGTTTCAGCATTTCGTTCTCCATGATAGGTTCTAAAGAGTCCTATTCTTCCATTGTGAAGAAAGGTTTACTATCTGTGAACTCCTTTAATGCTTAGGACAAAATGGTATGAAGTAACAGTTTAAACTGCAAAAGTCTGCAGTCATAATCCAAACCTCTGCATATATTCAATTCCTTGGCAGCACTTTGTTCCATATATGTATTGATAACCAGCAGCTAATGAAAGTACTGTACTAAGATTTCCTCACTCCCACCCGCCAAACTTGGATGATTAAAAGTATGCATCTATGTCCATAAAAGTCCGCAAATTAGAAGATCTAATTTGAAAAATACTGAGCAACAGCAATTCCTGTTGATTATAGGTACTCAGCACCTGTGGAAAATCAGGCCTTTATTATTATTATTTTTTTAATATGTATGGATTTAGGCAATTTGACTCAGTCACCAATACTTGAAAATGTTGGCCAAAATGCGTTTGTGTAAGATTGTGTCTTTCTCAAACAGAAGTTGGTGCAATAAAAGATATTACCTCACCCATCTTGTCTTTTTTAATATCCTGGGACCAACATGGCTACTTCATCACTTCATATTCCATAGTTCCTTTCATTTCTCACTCAAACTTGTGTCCTGTTGTTCCAGAAGAAAAAATATATAGTAAACCACAGAGTCATTATTCTTCTGACGTTAGGCAGTATGTGTAATTAAGTAGGGTTTTTTAATTTGTAAAATATAGTGTTCTTTTAATAATGTCGTCTTGTTTCAATTCTCAAACAGGAGCTCTGAATAAATGAGTAGTTCTGGAATGTAAAATTCAGTTAGGAGAATAATAATTACTGAGATTACCAACTGTGTGATTTGAAAACGTTTCTTTCTTATTTTATTTTTTATTGTTACATTTGTAATTCATAAACACTGAATGATTAAGCTGCTAGCTAAGAGCAGTAGTATCTAAAAATGAGACTCTGTAGCCAGAATGACAAATCCTTAGGCACCGCTATAAAACATACGGATCAGTAACACACAGCCATAAGAATATATTGACTGTGGCCCAAACTCATCAGAAGATTGATCAATCCAGCTGACTTGCATTAATTGTGAAATAGAAAGAACGATGCGATCAATGATAGGCATGAAAGTGCAGCGGTAATGATGCCACATCTAGCTAATCCAATAATGGGGAACCTGATGTATAGCATATTGGAATTCCACTGTTCAGGCCCTGTCACAATAAAGTATATCCTGCAATTATGGGGAAAAATTGAGCAGGCAGCAGTTGAGCCAGCCTAATCAGCCAATGCCACAGTAGTTCTACTGATTAAACACTAAATTAAGTGGCACTCCAGCTCTGAACTTGTCTGAATTGAAGAAAAAAAAATCCTCGAGTTAACGTGAAAAGTTTGTATTTTAATCAAAGTAAACTCTGAATATTAAAATTTGCATGAGTTCATCTCGTTAACTGTGAACATTTTAAACAATTTATAAATTGATCTCCTGCTGTTAGCTACAAAGAAGAAGGACCAAATGTTGAACTGAGAGGCAGGAGTATCCCATGCTTTAAAAAAAAATCAATTAGACTTGATATAAATTCAAAGAGCTGTTTGGAAAAAAAGAATACATTCAACAGGCCCCTAGAGAATTTAAATTTAGTTAACTTCTTAACTGTTTGCCTGAGGGCACCAACTTTAGTCTATGCTGAGCTTTACAAGTTGATTGGGGGAAGAGGAGTTTATTAGGCAATGGATGCAGCCGTGGACTTCAGCTAGAGCTACAGCTGGAATCCATTGAATATCTAAAACAGTGGTCAGCTAATACTTCAAAAATCTCCAAAAACACTGTATGGCTGTTTCATCACATTTATAAGAACTAAAAAGTTAAACATATAAATGCTGCAGCTCACAATTTTCAATGATTTTCTTCTACTTGATTTGAAATGTTTTTATCTGAGCTCAGCTTTGCCATTTTGACATAGTGGGCAAGATAACATTTTGGGGGGTTCATGTTTGTTTAAGACACAGCCTTGATTGGAGGACACTGCAGATCTGTGCTGTCCCAGAAGGATCACCAGAGAGGGTGTAACTCAGAGAAGCCCGATCTCCTTAGGGTTGCCCTTGTGCAGAGGGGATGAATTATCTTCTCCATCTGTTAGGATGGGAAAGCTTGTTCCCCTTGGTGAGCCTTGCTGCTTCGGCAGGTGCAGAGGGGTGATGGGACCACAAGCCTGCCTCCTCCTTAGCTTTCCTCGCTCCCTTACTGGAGTCTTGCTGAGGAGAGAGGAGTAAGCAATCCAAATGAAGAAAGCACAGGGATTATGTGGCTTTTGTGTGAGACTTTCTGCAGCCACACGTTTTCCTGCCTTCCCTAGCACAGACCCTCATACAGTCTGGTCAGAAGGGCGTGAGCCTTAGCCCAACCCAGATAATTACACTTTGCCTTCCAGAAGTCTACGCTGTAATGTCAGTGTCAAAGCAGCTAACCAGAGGTAAAAGCCAAGTTGCCATGTTGTTACTGCTGTTTTAACCCAAGTTAGTTAACACAGGTTAGCTAATACAAGTTAAGAACATACCTTTTTTTTGCACTTGCATATTGTCACAGCTGGCAGGTTTAGTCAGCTGGGGTCTTGTAGACTGCTGAAAGGTGGAGCCAATGGGCGTACATCCTAAACATGGTGGACATAAAAAACTCAAGTTTCTATCCTGCACCAGAAAGAAACTAGTCGATCCCCCTCTTTTCTTATACAGCAGGACTATACTAAATCCCAAACCATAAGCACAGGGTCAGATCATGGCCTGGGCTATGTCCCGTGGGGAGCATCAGGGAAGGGATTCAGGCTACGCAGAGCCTCTCTCCAGGCCTATGGTAGAAGTCAAGGCTCTACGTCCCCAGCATGCCTGACAGTGCCACTACAATTATGCCCCTTGGAGACATGGCACAGCTTACTCTCTCCCCAGTGCAGCCAGTGATTTGAAAGGAACCTAAGAGCCCGCACGCCAATGGGGAACAATGCTCTGTGTTGGCTTTGTTCTCATTTGCATTAGGTTTATATAGGCCATTCTCTGATTGCTGTTTCCATTTGGCTACAGGGTGTTGGGACTGGAACACTACTGCTTGAGACCTGGCTTACAGGGGCAGCAGTCCTATTTTGTGCCTGATAGTCAAAGGTTTGCTAGTATAATGTGATTTCTTAACTAACAAGCAGTAGTTTCTACTGACATAGATATACTGTCATACTTAGAATTCACCTGTATTTATATAGAGATGCTGTAAGTTTGGCACTGCCAAAAACAAAAAGGAACAAGTTTAGGGATGAGGCCTAGACTGTCTGAAAGTTACTCCATTTCTCATTATTGCAGTGAGTCTGGGTTGTTTGCCTCTCTTTGGTGAAATACAGCCCTGTTGAAACATAACCCTAGTGAAATCAGAAAAGTTACGTGAGAAATGAATTCGGCCCCATCACGCTGGCAGACTGGACAGACTGTCAAAAAGAAGGGCAGAAGCCCAAACTGGTTGTATGCTCTATAATTAGATTTCACCAACCCAGTAACAAGTGTGAACAACTAAAGCACTATGACAGTCTTACAGTGGAGTCAAAGACAGTCCCCTTGAGCTGTCTCTAGGCAAGCTGGACTATGTGATAAATGGTTACTTTACACCAAAAACCACAACAAAGGACCAGTCAGTTACCCCAGGTCAATTGCACTCAGATCTCAAACCAAAGACAATGCCTATTTCCAGTCCTGTAATAAACTAACTAAAGATTTATTAACTAAGAAAATAAATATGAATTATTTATGAGGTTAAAGCAGATAAACACATACACAAATGAGTTAGTTTTATATTTAAACAGGTTATATAAGCTTCTATAATAAACCACTATGTCATTTAGGGTTGACCCATGCCAAGTAGCATGGGGAGCTCTTGCTTATGTTTAGGAAGCTTTCCTCTCAAAGTCCAGATAGCATAAAGAGACCCAGTTTCTCCTTGTCAGGGATTTTTATTCCCTTCACCCCAGAATTCGAGCTGATGAGATTAGTTCATGTGAAGTTCTCCCATTCTTGGAGGGAATGAGGAATGCAGTCAACAAGGCCTCTGTCCTTTGATGCTACACAATGCCTCATTTGCCTTCAGTGGGCCATGTTGTGTACAGGACCTGCACTTTACTTTAAATAATGCTGCTTTTCCTGTTTGAGTTACACAGTTACAGAGATTTACAATGCAAACACTCAATATAACTTTATACCATGGGATAGAGGTATTATAAGTAAGATTAATACATGCAACATCCTACAAGCATTCCATGAAGTCTATACGCTGAACTAACTCTTATAACACTAATACACCTCTACCCCGATATAACGCTGTCCTTAAGAGCCAAAAAAATCTTACTGTGTTATAGGTGAAACTGCGTTATATCTAACTTGCTTTGATCCGCTGGAGTGCGCAGCCCCTCCCTGCCCCCCCCCCAAGAGCGCTGCTTTACCGCGTTATATCCAAATTCATGTTATATCGGGTCGCATTATATCGGGGTAGAGGTATATCTGTTAACTATAGTAACCTACAGGTAAGCCAGACTGCTTTCCAGCTATGTATTTGGCAGCATACAGTGAGGCCCAAGGCCTTGGCATGAACTGGCACCTGTCTGCCAGCGTCACAGGCCTAATTTAATTTAAGGTTAAATCTAAATTTCCTTGGTTTTACTGATTTCTAATAATCTTATGGCATGATTCTTCCTTCATTTAGGCCAGTTTTACACTAAAAGAATTTCTTTAAGTTTACTCATTGAATTACTCATGGTTTGCATTGCTGTACTGAGAAGAGAATCTGCATTTTATTCTTTAAGCATATTTTTGTGAGTTCTTACTTTGCATGCACTTAGAAATATTTGGTGATATAGCCTTCTGACCCAAAGGCAAAGAAAATGACACTGCCACTGATGAGAGTTGCACTGAAGTCCTATCATTTTTGAAGGTTTTCACTTCAATGGAAGCATTATGTCACTGGACATCATGTGTGACACTTCCAGTGACGTATCATATCTATGGGGTCCTTCCTTATGACACAGTGACGTTATAACTTTCTGTCAAAGTCATTTTCAGTGATAAGAAAATAAAACATTTAACTGTAATATCTATTTTATATGTCAAAAGGCAGCAATTAGTACAGATAACCTAGACAAATTTAGCTTTTAAAAATCTTTTTGTTAGCTTATGTGCTCAAGAAAGTCTAAAAATGATGACAAAAACAATTTTGTGTCAATTGATTCAATAGTACCTATTTTTTTCTAGTTAGTGGAAATAGGAATAGAGCATCTGAGCTAAGTTTCACTTTTAAAAACCCATATGTTATAAACTGAAAGTAGGCTTTAGAATTGAAACCTTATTGTGAACCTGATGGTACAACAACTGTAGAGACAATTTTAAATTCTCATCTAAATGAGATTTATAGGAAGCCCCAAATATTAATTTACATTTTGATTCGTGATTTACACTAAGCATTAAAACTTAACTGTACACCTTCCTCTCATAAAGGAAAAAGACAGAATTCAAACTATACAGTGTTAAATAATTGCTGTGGAACAAACCTTCCCTTTCCCCAAGTCTTTGTTCCTTTCTTTTGTCTCTTGGGAATTCTATTAAGTTGAATACAATTTTCATGAATTATGTTCCAGCAGTAAATAAGACCTAGTGGATTTTAGTTCTTTCTGGGACAATTAATTTCAAGCCAACCTGTGTAAAGGAAAGCACAGAGCAGAGGTTTTTTTTTTTTTATAATTGCTGGAAAGCTGTGCATGCAGTATTAGAATAGAAATATTGGGTTTCCTTTTAAGTTTTGACTAATCCCAATAGACCAACAAGCTGCTATGAATAATTCTATGAACTTTTAGTGAAATAATTCAGATCTTATTTTTTCTGTAATAGATCATAAAATTTATTTGAGGCATAAAGTCAAAACATCTCAACATGAAGGCAAGTGTTCTTGCAGTGCAGGCATTTCCTGTCAAGACACTGAAGTAATAACAGACAACCATACGACATCAACAGAAAGCAATGAGCTGAGTACGATAATGCTTTCTTGTGCATTTTCTTTCCAGACCAAGCTGTTAGATATCTCCTCTTGTGTGTAAAGTTAACAATCCAGTAACCACATGCTGCAAAAAATTAGGTACATGCTTAACTTTACAAAGTAATCCCATTGAATAAAACTAAGCATGTATATAAGTCTTTGCAGTATCATAGCCTATGACTAGCCTTAGTTGTTGTGCCATTCTTCAAGTATCCCCCCAAAAATGTCCTGCGTTACATGTTGCTTTTTTATAATCTGCTAGAAAGCTAATCCCAGTATTTCTTTAATGGTTTTTCAGAATGTATGTAAAAAAGCATCTTTACACATGGCTAAAACTTATGTGGAAGAATGGACTGCAGAGATTTTAATGCTGGGCTCAGCATTTGATTTAGGGTGACCAGACAGCATGTGTGAAAAATCGGGACGGGGGTGGGGGGTAATAGGAGCCTATATAAGAAAAAGACCCAAAAATCGGGACTGTCCCTATAAAATCGAGACATCTGGTCACCCTAATTTGATTCTACCTGAACAGCAACAAGTAACATGACATTCCCACACTAAGCAGTTAACATTAATGCTGCAGGTGGAACAATATCTGCCTTACCTATTTATAAGCAGTACCTCTGTGTTAGGGAGACTTGATTTTTAAAATAAAATGTGTAACAATGTACAGAATGTATTAATAACCCTGGAATGAAGTGTATAGAACTTCAAGTACTTGAGTGTTAAGAGTTAACATTTTCCTCTAGAGAAAAGGAGAGGCTCTTTCTCATGCCCCAAAGTATTGTAAATCAGTGGTTCTCAACCAGGGTGTACACAGGTCATATAGATACAACTCATATAGATATTTGCCTACTTTTACAGCAGACTACATAAAAAGCACAAGCAAAGTCAGTACAAACTAAAATTTCATATAGACAATGACTTGTTTATCCTGCTCTACATACTATACACTAAGAGGTAAGTACAATATTTATATTCCAGTTGATTCATTTTATAATTATATGGTAAAAATTAGAAAGTAGGCATTTTTTCAGTAATAGTGAGCTGGACACTTTTGTATTTTTATGTCTGATTTTTGTAAGCAAGTAGTTTTCAAGTGAGTTGAAACTTGGGGGTACACAAGACAAATCAGACTTCTGAAAAGTGTACTGTAGTCTGAAAAGGCTGAAAGCCACTATTGAAAACAACCACTAGTGAAAGTAAGATCCTCCAAGTTCATTTGTCAATAAGCTGTTTGAATGAGAGACTCTGCTGGGATCAATTAAGATGATGCAGATATAAAAGTGAAAAGCATTTTTTCCCCCTCTTGCTTGCTTGCCTTCCCTCCCCATCCCCATGGTTTGCCACAGTTTACTCTGACATACAAACCTCCAAGTCCTGATGAGCATTGAGAGCAGACAAGGTTTTGTTAATAACTTGAGAGCAGGCGAACTTGTCAAAATCATTTTTAATTATGTTAACAAGCTGCGCTTTGACTTATAATCCAGACAACATGACACTTTAAATCTGGATACTATTATATAGCATTGTCAACTGATCCAGAGCTGATCAAATTTTGACTTTGTCAAATTGTAGGCAGCCTAATGGCACATCTTCAAACTTAGGTCTTGATAACTTAAACTTAGTATGCTCTCCTATGTGCATTGCTAGAATGGAATCATTTATATCTGTAGTATGAATATATGGAATAATCAAGAATTGTGTTTTGATAACTAGTCCAGTTATTTTATTTTCTACCCACCATCTCTGTTATGAAAAATATTAATTTCAGACAGTGCTCTTTGATGATGGAAAACAGAGGTTGTGCATATACTCTTTGTATCATTGATTCAGAAGTATTTTCAAAAAAGTGACTATGAACTTCCCTCCTTGGTGAAGGCTCATGTTTGTCTTGCTTATTTGTCACAGATGGCTATTTAGACAATGATAGCAAAGCCATTTAAAATGCTGATGGTTTCATTCCTAATTTTATTTTCTGTTCAAGCTGACCATGTTTCCATTCCAACAGTTTGCTTTTTTTTCTGCTTCAGTCCTTTCTGTTTTTAACTTGTTTGGGCAGAACTCTTTTTCCCCCTCTTAAAAACAGATGGTGGCAACACTGTTCTCTCTAAATAAAAAACAAAACAGCTGTTAAGGTGCAAGCAGAAACTAGACCAGCAGTGCATAACTGCTTCCAATGTTACAAACCCTCCCTTGGCCTTTTGGAAGGGTAGGCTTCTAAACTAAATACACAGTGTCTTGTTACAAAATGTAACATTAAAAAAAAAATCACAAATAATCCAAAGGTTTGGTATACTGTAGATTTGGCGCCCTTCCATTTTGCCATATTTAAATCCAGAGCTAACTTAAGTAAAATGTATTGCAGTCTAATAACCATAAAATATTATGAGGGAATAACATAAATCTTGGCCCAAAGCTTGGAATGCAACACACACACACTATAAAATATAGTAGAATACTGCTTACGCAGTAGTCTCATCTCTAGGAAGCCAAAACAGCATCTGTGTGTAATGGCCACTGTTTCCAAAAGACTGTGGCCCAGATAGTCATTCCACCAGCACCAGGTATATTCTTGGAGAGTGCATGCTGCACTTGGACCTCCCACCTCCTGTGTGGAAAAGGTGGTTAGCAGCCTCTTGAGCATTATCCCCCTTTTCCCACATACCCCAGTGAGGCTGCTTCTGGATTCCACAGAGCGATAGTGGGAGGGGAAATAGGCAGGGCTCTGGAAAAACACATTGTCCCTGTGTTCAGCTCATTGGAAATTTCCTGGAAAATGCAATATAGCCTGGGTTGTATTATCTGTTGTGTGAGTCACACTCTGGTCAGCCATAACCAAGAGGAGTCGTTGAAAGCATGGGTCTAATGGAGTGGTGCTGCAAAGATGGGTGGGTGGGGCCTGGGAGTTGCATTGGGAGTTAGAGTTAATGCAGAAGCACAGTGGATCTGTGTGATTCGTCTTGGTCTCCGTGGATCCCTAGGTTTAATTAAATTTGGATGTCAGTGTCAATACCTGTGGAGGCAAACCCCAGCAGAAATTTGCTGGAGTCTCCTTGCAAACATTTTCTGTGCCTGGGACTCTTCCCATGGGTTTTACCAAAGCAAGGGCTGATCAAGGCCCAGGGGATTATGCTGCTCTGCAAAGGAAACTGTCATGGACAGTTTAAATGTTGTGTTTCCTATAGGTAACTAAGGCCCAACAGACAAAAACTTTGTTATTCAAATGTGTTTACAATGTTAGATCCTTTGCCCGCCCACACACACACACACACACACACACACACACACACACACACAAACAAACCCCATGCACCTCTAAGGCTTGGTCTACACTACCCCCCTAATTTGAACTAAGGTACGCAACTTCAGCTACGTGAATAACGTAGCTGAAGTTCGAAGTACCTTAGTTCGAATTAGTTCGAACTTACCTTGGTCCACACTGGGCAGGCAGGCTCCCCCGTCGACTCCGCGGTACTCCTCTCGCCGAGCTGGAGTACCACAGTCGACGGCGAGCACTTCCGGGTTCGACTTATCGCGTCCAGACTAGACACGATAAGTCGAACCCAGAAGTTCGATTTCCAGCCGTCGAACTAGCGGGTAAGTGTAGCCAAGGCCTAAGAGTTTAATTTGAAGGTTACTGTTCAATACACAAGGAAACTACTTGAATTAGTGTCCTTAATGGTCCATATTCTTTTGCAAAGTGACCCAATGGCCTAGAAAATGCCTTGTTTGCCACCTCCATGAGGCAGTTATTCAATTTTGACATGTTTTACTGGTTTTAACCCCATTTTAGACTGATTTCTCTCTCGTGCACAGACAGCAGCCTTTGTCAGCTTTTTGCCACAGTAAAAGAAAAGGAGGGGGGAAAACCAAAAAAACTATAGGAGACTCTTTTTGAATCACCTCCTGTCTAAAAAGATTATTCCAAAGACTCCCCAAACATTGGGACTGCAATTCTGTTCCACATTAACTAGAATGCAACCTCCATTAATCAACCAAATTTTGTGTGTCCTTTGATTAGTTATTTAAGGCAAATTTCACTGTATTCCATAAGTAGTAGTTACTGACTTACACACCAGTTAATTTAGATATTAGATACTTTTCTCCCAAAAAGGTGTGTAAACTTTAGATGGCTTGATTGAATACCGGGCACTATACATTCCTACATACAGGTAGATATATTCAGATATATAATGTAACTGTGGAGGTTATACTATACAAGCTCATTGCCATGTTGTTCTGCATGTTCTTCCTGTTCCTCATTGTCTTTAATTTTGTGCTAAAAACATAAAATATTTTACTTCACTTATACCCACATTTACTTTGACATAGTCTTATTAACCAATCATGCTATATGGATGTTACCTTTTAGTGCTGAAGTGTAATGAAATATTACACTTTGTTTCTGTATATATTTACTACATTCCTCTCCCTTGTCTACCAAAGACTGTTTTCATATAATGCCTATCACAATAGCAACTGTTATTGGCATTATAAAATGTGAGTATAAAACAATTACTGTGCAGATACCTTTCTAAAAACTGTGCAAGTAACAGCACGCAGTGAGATAGAAAGGATGAGAACTCTTTAAATGCTGCTTAATCTGTCACAGTAAATGAGATAAATGAGATTTTTACTTTAAAATATAAAAATTGATCCTAGTGTTTTAGGCAGTTAGATTAAAAGAATTGCTTTTACATCATATAACATTAAAAGTGTTATATATTCAATTAATAAACTAATTCAGAGCTTGAACATTTGCTAACTTTGGAAAGAAATATAAGGTGGTTTAAATTCTGAAATTCACAAGACTAAGGTGTGACAAGCTCTTATGCAGCCACACTGGACAGTAGGAGGGAGTAAAATTACCCCCCAACACACACACACACTGAGTGCTCATCCCAAGATTAGGAGTGCCACAACTTGGTATACTGCTTTGTTCTCTTTGTACACTTAAAGTTGTGGGTTTTGCTCAATTCAGCCCAAAGCCATACCAACATTCATGTGTGTTCATACAGCAAGATGACTGCAATGTGACACAAGGGCTTGTTCTGCTGTATCAAAAAACAGATGAGTGAAGCTGGAGAAACAGAAATTGCAAGCCAAGATCTCAGCAAAGGGGTTGAAGGAGCTGAGCAGAGGTAGATTGACAGTCAGGAGCTTCTGGGAAGAGATTGGAGATGTCATCACAATTGTAGTGATTACTTGTGATTGCACATCTTCACTGCAGTTCCCTTGAGGTCTTCCTTATAGCTCAGAGTGTGGTGGCTACCATGCTTTTAACACTAATAGAGGTTAGTTGGGGGGTGAACATGAAACATGTTTAAGGGAAAACCTGCAGGTGAGCCGGAGGTAGGTCAAGGCAAGCCCTTAGTTTTGATCGCATGCAAATAGCACACTGTAGTCTTGTCTGAATAATATGCATATTTTTGTTTTGATGAAGTTTAGATCTTCAAATGAGCGAATCATTTAGATTCCGGGGTACTGTATTATATACATCATAGCAGATTTTGTCATTTTCTGCAAGGATGTTGAAATGGCACTGGTGCATTGACCTCTGGGGAAAAAAGCTTGAAATTGTACATCATATATTCTTCATTGGTTAATAGAATCTCATTTTATTTTACATGTTTTTAACATTTTTTTAAAAATGATACATATGAGGAATAAATCTAACAATACGATTTGAAAGCTTTTTTTTAAACATATTTTAGACTGGGAGAATTGGTCGATCAGTGAGTGCATAAAGCTTGAGGATCTGGTTAATTTGCAGTTTTGGAGGGAATGAATGTTTAAAAGAGTGTGTTCTGAAAGTGCTGGCATAGTATCAATGTAACACACTGCAATTGTGACAATGTGAGTTCAAATTCTAGGCCTTGGGGTGTGGAGGTTAACTCTGTGCTGCTTAGCTTTGCAAGAGCAGTTTATACTCTCACCTGGATGGAAAGAAACTCCACTGCTCTATTGGTCATTGCTTAAAAAGACAGTATTAGCCAACTATTACACAGTGGTATCTGAATCATCTCTGTATAATCCCTGTTCTTGGCACAGGAGATATGTGCAGGAAAATGCTGACTTCTTACTGGCTTCTTCTGTACGTTGAGCTACAACAGTAGCATCTGTTGGCCAGTCTGTTTGTAGTGGAAAGTGTTGGGAAGGGGCTGTGGTCATTAACTCTTAGAGTGACCAGATGTCCTCATTTTATAGGGACAGTCCTGATTTTTGGGTCTTTATCTTGTATAGGCTCCTATTACCCCCCAACCCCCATCCTGATTTTTCACACTTGCTGTCTGGTCACCCTATTAACTCTATATTTGAGTGCCCTCCCCCCTGATACTGTAAAGAATTGATGTTGTGCTGGAAGCTAATACTGCGCTCAGTTTAGTTGAAATAAACTTCAGAGGAAAGCAAAGGATTTATTGGTGTTTATTTTAGGGTGTGTGTGGGGGGCAGACAGGAGGTTGATTTGGTGTTTTTTAAGAGCAGTGAATTTAGTGCTGTTGAAAGGTTTTGAATTGACAGCCCTGGAAACTGTAGCTCTCTGTTTAGCCATTGAAAAAGCCCATTTAAAGCACAGGTGATCAGCCTCAACCCTGACCTGATGGGATAAACTCTAATATAAGAAAGTTTGACAGTCAAGTGTACTTGTGCTAAAAAACTAAAAATTAAACCTATCCAACAAAACTGTGGTGGAAATGAATACATCAGAACCTTTAGTGACAAGCTACAGATGAATTCAAGGAGAGAAATGAGCATCTAAATACAGAATAGGATAAAAATTCTGCATCTTGGATTATGACACTCTTTACTCATTAATTATATAGAAAACCAACTGAAAAATTTCTGTAAGCTTAGACTGGCAATAAAAGGACAAGCAAAGTTCCCAACCTAGGAGATGGGAAGGAGGGACTAGATTTTGAATTTCAGAGGCTGGTGAGAGAACTTACAGAGCTGTTCTTTGTTGGGCACAAGCAGGGCCGGCTCCAGGCACTAGCTTGCCAAGCAGGTGCTTGGGGCGGCCACTCCGGAGAGGGCCGGCACGTCCAGCTATTTGGCAGCAATTCGGCGGCCGGTCCCTCACTCCCTCTCGGAGCGAAGGACCTCCTGCCGACTTGCCACCACAGATCGCAATCGCGACTTTTTTTTTTTTTTGCGCTGCTTGGGGCGGCAAAAGCCCTGGAGCCAGCCCTGGGCACAAGGAAAGAATAGTAATGATACTGTGATACAAGGAAGACTATCCAGAACCAGAATCTGAAACTTGATAGAATTTGGTTACCCTATCCTCTTAGATGCTATAGAAATTGAAGTTAAAACACAACCATGCAGTACGACACAATCAGATGAAAGCATTAAGGCTGCTTGCTGGTTGTGATCCAGGGAGACCTTGGATTTATTTCGGGGATCTGGATGGCTCGTCCCTATCCAGTAGAGTGCGAACTGCAAAGATGTATCACAATGCTGAGGGACCAAGTTGGAAACCCCAAATGAAGCCCAAGATCCTGGAATAGCCAGTGGGACTGTCTTCTGTTCTGTAACTTGTACAGTATCTACCTGAATGGGGCTCCCATCCTGATTAAAGCCCTAGATGTATGCTGGAGGTTGGATGAAACCTCATTGAAGCTGGTTACATAAAATGAATATAAAGTTTATTTTACTTTTCTATGGTTAGGTAAGAGATATTAATGATTCTAGTGCTATTCCCCATTAAAAAGGTAAACAAAAAATGTTTAACTGTGCCAGATGCTCCTGACATTACTGAGAAGTATTCACTCAAGGTAAACCTGCAACTTTGTGGCACGGGAAAAATATATATCCTAATAGACCTTAGTATGTGACCATCTCTAAAGTTATTTTATGCAACAAGGTTTCTTTAGAGAATCTTTAGTAATACCTGGGAAATAACAGCTGTTTCATTGTGGCACATTGTACTACCACCGTTAAGAATGTAATACTAATTGAACTTGAACATTCTTTCTAATACATTTTAAAAGCACGTAAAAGCAGCTAGTGTTGGTTGGGTTTTTTTTTTTTTGTTTTTGTTTTTTTGTTTTTTAGAGCTAGATTGTGTCTTTGACCTACTTGATTTAGCAAGGGAGTAATTATGGCATCATCCTACTCTGTTACTTGGTCTACACAGCTGTTCGATGCTGCTATGGTAAAGATCACAGGCCCTTGTTTTCTGGGTATTTGCTGTGATGTGGAGTGATTGGAGCCTTGGTCTTGCTCCTCGTTCTCTTCACTTGATGGCCAGGGACAATACAGAAGTAAGCTGCACTCTTTCAAGGACTATAGAAACTTATTTCCCTTTGGCATAAGAGAAGAGCAGCAGAGAAATTTTGCTGTCCAAATAATGATTCCTTCCCAGGGATACTTGTGGAGCAGAGTACTCACTCAGGGTTAGGCTCATTCTAGCCCTAAATGAAATGTAAATATTGTAACTTTATAGGACTGTAGTTTTTCACCATATTCTGGTCAGTAACACACTGAACCAAATGTAACTGTGGTGTACCTTCATTGTCATAAATGGAGTTACCCTAGGGTTAAACTTTGTCCAATATTCTTTGACATGCTGTCACTCACAACAATGTTCTGTTGACATAATGCTATTTCAGTATGTGGCATATATTACAGTGCAATGGAGCTTGAGTCACAAAGCAATTTTACCAATTATTTTTTATGTTTTGTGAACATTAAAAAATAATCTACCATGAGTTCATAATCCATAGCTCCTCTTTTTAATAATGCAGACAATAATTAGGTAGTTGAGTAAAAGTTCCCATAAATATATTACACACTTGCTTCTGCTACAGAGAATAAACCTTCTTGAAAACTAGTCCAAACTGCTGCTATGTGTTGACCTTATTGTAGGAACTGAAGAAGGCTTCACACCATCTTGCCCCCACCTCTTGGGGACTGTGCACAGAACCAAAGGCCTAAGTACAAAAGCAGCAATCTCCTTTGAACAGGTTGCCCAAGATCTAATGAAACTCTATTGATTTCAGTAGAGTTTCAGTAGAGTTGCTCCAGAATTACATTGGTTTTATGCCCACAATATGCCAACATTTTTATGGCTGACCTGGAACAACTCTTCCTCAGCTCTCGTCCACTCATGCCCCTTCTCTACCTATGCTATATTGATGACATCATCTGGACCCATGGGAAGGAGATCCTGGAAGAATTCCACCATGATTTCAACAGCTTCCACCCCACCATCAACCTCAGCCTGGACCAGTCTACACGGGAGGTCCACTTCCTAGACACCACCGTACAAATAAGCGATGGCCACATTAACACCCTATATCGAAAACCCACCGACCGCTACGCCTACCTTCATGCCTCCAGCTTCCACCCCGGTCACACCACACGATTCATCGTCTACAGCCAAGCGCTGAGGTACAATCGCATCTGCTCCAACCCCTCAGACAGAGACCAACACCTACAAGATCTTCACCAAGCATTCTCACAACTACGATATCCACATAAGGAAATAAAGAAACAAATCAACAGAGCCAGACGTGTACCCAGAAGCCTCCTGCTACAAGACAGGCCCAAAAAAGAAACCAACAGAACTCCACTGGCCATCAGCTACAGTCCTCAGCTTAAACCTCTCCAACGCATCATCAGTGATCTACAACCCATCCTGGACAATGATCCCTCACTTTCACTTTCACAAACCTTGGGAGGCAGGCCAGTCCTCGCCCACAGACAACCTGCCAACCTCAAGCATATTCTCACCAGCGACCACGCACCGCACCATAACCGCTCTAACTCAGGAACCAACCCATGCAACAAACCTCGATGCCAACTCTGCCCACATATCTACACCAGCAACACCATCACAGGGCCTAACCAGATCAGCTACAAGATCACCGGCTCATTCACCTGCACGTCCACCAATGTTATATATGCCATCATATGCCAGCAGTGCCCCTCTGCTATGTACATTGGCCAAACTGGACAGTCACTACGCAAGAGGATAAATGGACACAAGTCAGATATCAGGAATGGCAACCTCCCTGGCCACACAATAGCAGATGTAAAGGTAGCCATCTTACAGCAAAAAAACTTCAGGACCAGACTCCAAAGAGAAACTGCTGAGCTCCAGTTCATTTGCAAATTTGACATCATCAGATCAGGATTAAACAAAGACTGTGAATGGCTATCCAACTACAGAAGCAGTTTCTCCTCCCTTGGTGTTCACACCTCAACTGCTAGCAGAGCACCTCACCCTCCCTGATTGAACTAACCTCGTTATCTCCATACTGATTTATACCTGTCTCTGGAGATTTCCATTACTTGCATCTGAAGAAGTGAGGTTCCTACCCACGAAAGCCTATGCTCCCAATACTTCTGTTAGTCTTAAAGGTGCCACAGGATCCTCTGTTGCTTTTTATTGGTTTTATGAAGAGCAGAATTAGTTCTTCAGTTATTTACAAATATAGTAGTTCTCTAAGTAGTAATCTTTCCTATTTAATTCAAATAGATTTACACCAGCATTGTATCAAAGACTATCAGGTCTGTTTTGGTCGTTCTTTCGCATTTTGATGGTTGTATCTATTGCGAATTCCACACTTGAATTCCTTTCCCTGGTGGCAGTGGTAGTTTTCATGCATAGGATGTCTCAACTCTGTTCCAATGTTTCTCAGTATCGAGATGGAAACTGTGAATTATGCTCTGCTTTTGTGGCCACATGCTGTGTGTGTGTGTGATATTATCACATGATGGTCTCAATATGTCTTATGTTCGAGGTATCGGGGCTTTTCTCTTGGTCATCCATCTAGAATTAGTCTTGCAAAGTTGAGTCATTGTCTTTTTTTCATCTAAGTTTCTAAGATTTTGTTTTGGAAATGAGTAGTACTTTAGTCATATTTAAACCAAAATTCTCCATGGAAGTCCTTGAAGTGAATGGGAGTTTTTTTGGAGTAAGGGCTCAGTAGTAACTGAGGCATATCCTCAGGATTTGGTTATAAGGCTGGTGGGGTATATCTGATACTCATGAATAATTATTGGCTTACTCTTTAACCTCACATGAGCAGTCCTTCCTCATTAATTTAGCCGTGTCAATTTCAACAGCTAGAGGTTTTAAGTAAGGAGACACATCTTTTTCCAAAAACCACCCTGGAACATATATTTAGGAATATATTCTAATAATAATGTTTTCATGGTAAAGGAAAATAATTACTGCTGCAATAAACTGTAATATGTAATGCATGCAGTAAGCCAGTCAACCTCTGATAATGTTTGAATACTAAGTTAAAACATACTTTAGTTCTTTTCCCACTATTGCCTTTATATCACAGCATTTCCCATTATGTCTGCTGTAGTGTCTATTTATTCTTGTTAGCACAGTGACTTTACTTTTTGATTATTCCTTATGATACTTACTGTGTTACACAAGTAAATTAATTAATGTGATATAGCTATTGTTATATGCAGGAAAAGAGTATTTATTTGAATATTAAATACAGATAAGGTTTCTCTTGGGATTGTTCCATAGCACATTCGCAGAATTTAATTTCAAGGTTTTACCACACAAGTTCTTCTAGAATATTACTTGTATTTTTTTTCTTTGATACAAGGACCTCTAGGTTTGTTGCAAATATTTTTTTTTCTGTTTTCAATCTTAAAGCACCAGTTCATTACATTTCAAAACCTAATTAAAATACATACTGTAGCTGTGAACATGGGTAACCCAATTTCTCCTATCTGTAATACCTTAAATGTATGTAAATCTAATACGATTGAAACTATTTGAAGGACCATCTTGAGTTGCAAGAGAAAAACAAAACATGTCCCCCCTTCCCCCCCCCAAAAAAAATCGGTAAGGTTCACTGTTCATCTGGTGTCATTGGATGATCTCACAAACAAGACTGTACCTCAGCTGAACCAGAGGTGGGGCAAAATTAAAAGTATTCCAGTTGCAGGAACCAATGAATTTGGCATTTAATGAGCAACTTAGTATGGGTAAAGATCACAGCTTTAGTAGATTGTGACTTATGCACGTTTCAAGACATTTCTTTTACATTTACCATTGCAAAGCCTGGTAAGATTCTCCTGTAGGGGACCTGTGTGCTATTTTGGAGTATTCTTCTAAGTACTGTAAAATGATTGCATAGTTGGCAGGGGACAGCTGATGTGAATCCTTAGATTAGCTCTTATGGGAGAATAGAGGATTCCCCATGTGCATTTACCAAATTACTAGGAGGTCTGTAACACTTGTAATGTTCTGTCGCTGGACATGCTCAGTCTGAGTTTCTATGTCAGGTGTCAATTTCCTCCCATAGAAATAGGCGCACCAATGATGCAAGATTTGAGTATCTGAATATGTTAAATGCAGTGCATGGGACTTGAGCCAATTTTGCCCAAAACATATTCACAGAAATGCATCAGCAAGTATAAAATATTTAGTCAAAACTACAGACCTATAGCAGAAGCAGGAATGTGTGAATAAATGGGGTCCTGGCCTGTAGGCACTGCCATAATACAGTTAATAGTCATTATACAACCCCATTTATCAAGTTGAAAATGAGTTACTTTGTACAGCTGTAGGGGCACACATAGCCAAAATAAACTTGAAGTTTTACCTGCTTCAGGCAGAATTCTACCCTGAAATGGGTGTGCATATATATATACACTCCTTCCCAGCAGAGGCCTGGCAGTCATCAGAGGTCCATAGGTTCTTGGCACCAAGTCATCTCATTAGGCTTACTTCAGATAAGGCGTATATGGAGTTCCAGCAATTACACATGTGGCAAAACCTTATTGCTATGTACAGATGAAAGGGAAACCATGGAGGGGAGTCCAGATTTCCACATGGAGAGGGAGCATTCTTGGTATTATGTGTAATTGGCTGTACAGCCATATTATTTTCTTAACAGGACATCTGAAAGTCCTGAAACCCTCTGTTTGAATATCAAAAGAATTGCTGGGTCTGATGGATAATTTGTCCATTGATTATATTCCAGCTGTACATAAACTTCCAGTCTCCTGCCATGTACAAAATACATGTGCCATGTTTATTTTCCATAACTGAGGCATCTGTGACCACATGGTATATAATATAATGTATTTAATGCCATGTTCCATTAATGGTGAATATTTGTAAATGCCCATCTTTGCACCTTCTTTATGTCATCCTTTTAGTTCATGGAAATATATCCCAGTTAATGTATTATACCCTCCCCCCCTCCACCCCGCTGCCCCCTAAAAGGCTCCTATATCCCTATCTATTTTGGGAGTTACTCCGTTTTAAATGTGATTGCCTATATGGCATTCCCAGTATTTCAATATCTCCTCTGCTGTTGCATTGAACTTGGTTTAGCTGTTGAGCTCTTGGGACAGGCTTTGTTTTAGTTTGTTTTTTGGCACAGCATTGATCAAATTTAAATTACGCCCCACACCCTGTATTATTAACCACATTTTTGTTTTGCTATAGCATGTTTCTGTTGAAACACTTTATCTCTTCTGATCTCAGCTGAGATAATTTTGAAAATACGGCTAATGTGGTAAGATGTAAATTTGGGGTTAGAAAATCTCATGCTGGTCAGGGAGATGAATATTTCTACATAAAATACAGCAGATGGCAGTGCAATGTATATTTCCTTGAGCCACTCAACATTTTTTATGCATAGTGGTAAGTAAAAACAAGCATTTGATGGTTAAAGGAAGAGGACTGGCACTGTCAGGAGAGCATCTAATGAAAGAAAATGATAGCTATATTATGCAAGTATTGTGAAATAGTATGAACTGTTTTACAGTATCCAGTAAAATATAACTTGCACTGTTTTCACTCAGTATTCTATGTTTTGATTGGCTTTTTGTAGTGGCTAGTAAGTATCTGGTGCAGAAAGCCCATGTACTGAATAAGACACCAAAGAGATATTGTGAACTTAATTCTGATTTCACTTTAACTAGGAATTTAATTCTGATTTCACTTAAACCAGGAATTGCTCCTTTGACGCGAATGAAGTTAGACCAGTGTAAAACTGTTGTAACTGTGATCAGAATCAGGTCACATTTACATCTAAATCATGCAATCAGTGATTTAAAATATAGGTAATAAAAGCAAACTAGCTTTTTCTCCTTTAAGAAAGCATCCTTCCTTTTATTCAAATTCTGAAAAAAGAATGAGAATGGTGATCTCAGTAAACCTAAGGTCATAGGGCCTGACCCTGGAAACTCTTGTTAGCAGGGCCGGCTCCACGGTTTTGGCCGCCCCAAGCAGCCAAAAAAAAAAAAAAAAGCCACGATCATGATCTGCGGCGGCAATTCGGCGGAAGGTCCTTCGCTCTGAGCCGGAGTGAGGGACCGTCCGCCAAATTGCCGCCGAATAGCTGGATGTGCCGCCCCTCTCCGGAGTGGCCGCCCCATGCACCTGCTTGACAAGCTGGTGCCTGGAGCCGGCCCTGCTTGTTAGAGTAGCCTTCATACTGCACAGTATATTCTGCATTGGGTGGAGGGCTGAGGGCCCGAGAGCAGCCCCCAGCCTGTGTCATCCATCCAGGTCAGGGACTCCCCACAGTGGCCTGGGCTCCCTGGCAGCTATTACTACTACCCAGCTCTCTGGGGGGAGAGGGAGTGGGGCCTTGTTGCAAGGGGGTATCAGAGGCTGGTGCTGCCCCTGAGCCTTGGGCAGGCGTGTAGCAGTGCTGCAGGGAATCTGGGACAAATGCTGTCCCAGAGTCATTCAGCCAAGGACCGCGACTTGAACTCTGCATTTTGGGGCTGTCCCACCCAATTCGGGATGAGTGGTCACCCTAGCTATACCCCATACTGAAGGGACATGTAGGAAGTAGCCCAGGGCAGTGGATTGGGATTTGCTGCAGGGAGGACCCTGTGGGTGCTGCTTTTTACTGGGCTCGGACCTGGTGGAGAGGGAGGGCCCAAGTCCCATTACCTCACCTCCTTAATAGCCTAGGCCCAGGTACGGTAGGAGAGCAGAAGATTCACAGTTAAGGATCAGGATCAGACACTGCTTGGTCCTCCCTGCTGCGAGTCCAGATCCACTTCCCAGGGCTACTTCCTACCTATATGTCCCTTCAGTTTGAGGTGTGGCTCCTATTGTCCAGTCACTGATAGGAGCGGCAAGGGGCTGGAAGTTGGGTTCATTAACCACTAGGTCATCCCTCCCTCCGAGCACCCTATCACAGAACTTGTATTGGTTCCAAGCATGGAGTCTGTGCTTGCAAATCCCTGTAGAGCAGTGGTTCTCAAACTTCTGTATTGATGACCCCTTTCACACAGCAAGCCTCTGAGTGCAACCTCCCTGCTTATAAGTTAAAAACACTTTTTTTACATTTAACATTATTATAAATGCTGGAGGCAAAGCGGGGTTAGGGGTGGAGGCTGACAGCTTATGGCCCCTCATGTAATAACCTCGTGACTCCCTGAGGGGTCACAACTTGCAGTTTGAGAACCGTCTGTAGAGGATGGCTGCCTAAATAAATATAAAATAACTCAACTCTACCACGTTCTGCAGTTTATTGGGGTGGATATCTCAGTGGTTTGAGCATTGGCCTGCTCAACCCAAGATTGTGAGTTCAATCCTTGAGGGGGCCACTTAGGAATCTGGGGCAAAATCAGTACTTGGTCCTGTTAGTGAAGGCAGGGGGCTGGACTTGATGACCTTTCAAGGTCTCTTCCAGTTCTAGGAGATAGGATATCTCCATTTATTTAAAAAAAATTAATTTTAATTTAATTGTTGTTAAAAAAACAAAACAAAATCACACCACCAACCCATATCTCATTTGCATGCCCTGATTAGAGATTTACCCCAGAAGGTCAAGTTCTATTTCTAATGGGTCTTTATTGAATAAGCAGTGCATAGCAGCTGATGCACAAAAAAGGTAATCCTGTTCAAGTCGTTCAAAACTTCCGCTGGTAAATAAACTTCTGCCATCACCTTTAAACAATAAACGGTACTTTGTCGTCCATTATGTGAGAGATACAGAAACAGGTACCTTCTATATACAAACTAGAAATAACAGCTATAATAACAGGGAAGAAGCAAAATAAATAAATAAATTTACTGCATTTGGTTCAATCCAGAGGCATGCCACAACAAAGGTCATAGAGGGTTAAGAAGCTATGTATTTCCAGATTGGAGGACATGCTCAAAGTTTCTCTCTCAGATCTCTTGGTCATAAATTAAATATGTTATGGCTTTCAGTGCCACTGGTCTATCTATACAGGTTTACATATTACAAGTGCATTATTTATATTTTTCCACTAAGTGCTTAGGGTTGCCAAAGTCTTTCTCTTAAGCTAGTACATTTAGCAAATGAGACAAAAATGAAAGACAGCAGATTTAGTACTGGTTAGGTGGATGGAGAGCAACCTTTAGTATTTGTGCCTTCCGGGGAGATGCAAATTTCCAACGCTTATCCTTTTAATTTCATAATTTAATTATTAACATACTGAAAATGATTATTCACATAAAAGCATGTATATTTTATTTGTTTCTTTCACTTTGCCATCTTAATTCTGTCCTAATAATCCATTATCATGTAATCATGCTCTATATTTTGTTCCAGGGAAGTTTGGTCTGTAAAGCTTTAAGGAACTCTCCATCAGCATATCCACTTCCTGCACCAGCTTCCCCCTTCCACCTCTGGCATAATTGGAGAGAAAGGGTATTCCAGGGGGTGGTGGAGATGTGCAGGACAAAGCAGTGCCCCAGTACACCCAATCCACCATTTGCAGAAGGTCCCTGAGGACCTATATGTACATACCACATGTACGCTGGTGGGAATGAATTGTTTAACCATTAAGACTGGGATTTTCAAAAGGTACCTAAAGAAGTTTTGCCCACTCCCCCCACCCACCGTTGCATTGACTTTCACCCAGAAGCCAGGTAAGGTTTTTCTACTCTCAAGTGGGACCTATTTCTTGTTTCTAGTCCCGGAAAGCCCCTATGATGCTAAGTATTTTATGGCTCCCTCTGGTATAACTGGACTTGTGGTAGTTGAAGAAGCTGGCTTTATAAGTGTAGGGATACAAAACTTAGCTCCCAGTACTTTTACAATATATCTTACCATTTTTCGAAAATCTATTTTTCCTTAAAACATGTGTCATATACAGAGTACCTGTTGGTTTGGTGTGGTATCAGTTGGCACTAATTTGGGATGACCTTCATAGCACACTCAGTGCTTCAAAGTAGTGACAATGGAGACATCCGCAATGCCTGAGAGTGTAGCTTTATACCACACTACATCATCTAGTTATCCTTGCCCTGTGTATAGACAGGTAGTTCAGAATACAGCAACAGCCCTATTGCTACGGCTATTTCTGACCAAACTCCACTGAGGCTGTCATTATAAGGACAGATAGAAGGGGGAGAAATGCACTCAGAATAGAAATTAGTGGGTAAAGCAGGCTGACTTTAACGCTCTTTCCAGTTTGTGACACTTCCTGGGGGTACCTAGGGTTGTGAAGCATCTTGCTACGGCCTGTCCTTAGCCTGAGGAAGCCATGTCTGTGCCTGCCGTGGGTCAGCTCCCTGAGTTCACAGGCAACACCAGCATTCCCGTCAGCCTACATAGACTCCACTGTACCTCTGCAGGTTAGTGATAGGCATGCTCCAAGCCCTCCGAGTGTCCCCAGCCCTTGTTCTACTGGACAGTCTTGGCATTCACAGAATCCCTGCTCCCAGTACACCCCAGCTTACCAGATAGGCCTCAATCACCATTCTGCTTAAAACAGAGCACTTAGATAAGTTTATAGTAGAAACAAGTAAAAAATGTGTTTAACAAAACTAGAGATTCAAGTGATAGCAAGTAGAAATATTGGAAACAAATAGTTACATATACAATAAAATAACATGCATTCCAGAACCTAGACTTATTGAACTAGTTACTGTCATGTATTACAGGGCTACGCTCACCCCAACTCCTTCCAGCGTATTACACGTTGGCTGTGATCTTCTTTTCATGAGACAAGTCATGCTGTCAGCTTGTCTCCTGAGCAGAAAAGATGCAGGATGCTCCCAATATCCCCAATTATCCCCCTCTGCCCCCCCCCCAAATATTGTCTTTACTCATAAACAGGATGCCTCCTGCTGGTTATGTTCTCCTGTGTACCTCTTTCTTGTCGATTACACAATCTCTTGATCAGCATTTGGCTGAGATTGTATCTAGGCCTCCATTGTGAAGCGTATAACACACGAATGACCAACCAGAGAGAGAGCAGCGTCTCTTCACACCTGCCTGACAAGAGCATGTTTACCACCTTCTGGTGACCTGCCTTAAAGCTCATATCTTAAGAACATACAGGTCTGTCGCATCTTATGCACATTTAACATGCGCGATTTCAGCTTTACGCGGTTGGCAAAAACAAAAACAAAACCAAAAAAAAGAAAAATAACAATTTTAACAATGTACCTGTAGTGCGGACAATTCCGCCCACCATTGAACTCAATGGAATTTTGACTATACGCAGTTTTTGCTTTATGCGCTAACTGCGGAACGGAACCCCCGCGTAAGATGAGACAGACCTGTAATTTTCAGTACAGATACATAATTCCTTAAACATTTTCTGTACCTACGTTTCCCAGTGATAGATGACCAGTGAGTGCATAGTGGAGACCACACATGCCACCTACTGGTAAACTTAATATGCATACATTTGACCCAGAGGATCCCTGTGAAAACTCTCTGTACATCTGCACTCTCTGCCAGTTGGCACCAAGACGTTGCAGGGTCACACAGGTAACCTTCAATATGTATTTCAAATATGTTTTTTGCTAGAGTAGTTTTGTTTTTAAGTACGTTGCTTTTTGTTTACTTTGCTGGTCAGATGGGTTGTGGGAGTTGTAAATGAAGACCGATAATCCATAATCATCCTCTCCTTACACCCTTGTGTGAACTTGTGCATTTTTGATCTTTCAATCTTCCCTGCACCCATCAGTTTACTCTTCTGCCATCTATAAATGTTTCATTTCACTCCTATATGCCACTTTCCAGCCCTGGTGTCTACAATGTTTGATGTTTTTCAGTAAGATGTTTAAAAATTCCCTAATTCAAATCGTCACTACTTGATGGCCCTCC